>NC_092861.1:74216293-74299765 GCF_032062135.1 Pyxicephalus adspersus | reverse complement strand
ATATATATATATATATATATATATGTATATATATATTGTCTCCAATCTGCAAGATTTAGCAGAAAGTAAAATGATATGTCTTGCTAGAGCTGGAAGCTAAAAGATAACCCCTTTAGAAAAATCTTAGCAGAACAGGTCCTCCTTACCACTTGTTGGCAATTCAAAACTATTGGATATCCAATGATTTAAATGATAGAATTAATCTACTCATCTGGGACAGTAAAAGAAACCTAGTTATTTAGCAGCAGATTTTGGCACCTCCTTGCTCTCCCTCCTGGCTTGTAACATTCCGCAGAGCCTAAGACACATTTTCCAAAGGAATGTGCGAGGCTGCAATTTTAGAATTCATAGATTAGTTTCTCCCTCCTGGGTGCTCCAAAACCTGAATAACTTTTACGTAATTTCTAACTTTTCCTGAGTGTCAATCACAATACTTATTTACTAATTTTATTATTATATATGATATATACTTGAGAACCTTCATTTAGATTCACAATTAGGTGGTGGGTTTTAGGCTGTTCACTTAGCAAAAGGTAATGCAAAGGAAAATTCACTTAGCTTAGTAAATGTGGTGAAAATTCACAGCTGTGTAAATAAAGGCATCCTGAAATGTTAACTTCTGGCAGCCAACGTCATGGTCCTCTAACACTGGAAATTTACTCATTTTTCCTGCCTTGTCAAATGGGGTCAGATTCTAAATAATTTTATTACAATGGAGACCCTAGTAGCATCTGATTGAAGCACATATGAGGATTATTCTGTTGCAGGTATTCTTTGTTTGCTCTTGCTAGATAGCCAACAGGCTTTATCCCAACAATACCAGGTGTCCTGCCTTACTTTTCATTGTCTATTCTGCTTATTACCAAGCATACTTGTCCCTTTAGCAAATTTATTGAAATTATTTAAATTTACCTTCAGGTGTAAAACAACACACAACAGATTCTACCGTGTCATTCTTTATTTAACAAAAATGAAGCCTAAATGCAGAAAGCTGGCTCATCACAAGCCCACCAGCAAATCTACAACAGAATGGTCAAAAAAAAAACAAAAAACAAGGTGTTACAATTGTGCAGCAAAGTCCAGACATTAGCCCAATCAAAAAGCTGCAGTGGGACTATAAAACAGCTGTGCAAAAATGAATCCCCATAAACTTGTGAACTGTGCAATGATGTAAAGAAGAGTGAGAAACTGATAAAGTCATACAGTGAATGATTACTTTGGTATTGCTACTAAAGTTGGTTCTAGAAGCTACTGAATAAAAGGGGGTACTTAATTTTTAACACATATTTTTGTCCTTTTGCGTGTAGCTTGGTACAGCAAAAATATATCTTTTTTTTGTAAAGCCTATGAACTTGATAATTATATTTGTTTTTATATTTTCATAACAATATTCATTATTTGCATTTATAATTATTTCAGTTTAATGTATTTGTTATCCAAGGTTTAAATTGTATTGTATTATACAAATATTTATCCAGACTGTTTAGAGTAAAACAAAATCTGCTACAAATTTAAATGATTAAGCTTTCCTAGGAAGATCAGTTTCAGAGCTTGTAGTAGCAAGATACACTTTAAGTTAGTCTGAAAGCCATTATTATGACCTTGCATTGACCACATTCTATGAAGTGCTACATGATCAGGGACAGGGAAGTTGCTTAATGGAAGTTATATAGTAGCTAGATGTATCCTTGTCACACTTCATCTAAACTGATACATTGCAATGGTCCACACTGCTCAGACCTGGCAATTACTGTCCAATTCCAATCTATTCCACACTGCCACTATAATGAAAAATAATTAGGAGCCTGAAAATGAGTTTTCGCATGAAATGGTTTCAGTGCTTGGACAGAATCGCCTTTGGCAGATGGCTGTGGGTTTACTTTAATATAATAAAGACAGTTAATCATCTCTAAAGAGTGCACTGAATGAATAAACTTTTAACACTAGTTTCTGTATTGAAACTCCTAGGCTGATCAAGTGCTTAATTCTCAAGAGTTTAAGTTTAGGTTGTTGAATTTTTATGAGGATGTATAGATTAGACCTTACCTTTCTTGGAAAAGTAAGAAAAAGGTTGAGTCAAACAATAGAATAATCAATTTGTAATTGGTAGGCACTAATTGACCAGAAAATTATCAGCTTTGTATTCTGCAAAAATGTATAACTAGCGTACAGTACAATATCAAATGTACTTAAACTCCTTTATATGTATTTAATTTGAAGTTTCAAAAAGTACCATGAGATCTACAAATAAAAATTTGAAATATTTGGAATGATGCTAATTTATCTACAAGAAGCTAGTACCCATGTGTAACTCCTTCATTTCAGATTAAATATAGAGGAAGTGAGAGCAGCATATGGCTATATAAAGTGTAGGAAGACTCAAAGGGTAGTTATAATCATTCTACGTCAACAATTTTTTTTGGCTCTTTCCTGGTTGGTTTGGGATAAAGATTGCTAATGAGTAGTGTTGGTCGAATAACTCACTATTTGATTCTACAGCTATTTGATCAAATAGTGAGAAATTCTCTGGGTGATCAAATGCCGAATTCAAACACCATTGAGGTCAATGGTGCAAGAATTCAGTTTTTTTCCATTTTCCAATTCGGGAGAAACTCCATCCAAAAACACATAGTACTGCAGAGGTAATCTGCAGTTGAGTTCCATTGTTAAGCGTTCCATTGTGACGTCACGTGGGAAACTGAACTGCAGACCTCTGCAGTTCCACTACAATGTCCAGGCACTACAGGTGACATTGTAGTGGAACCGCAGAGGTCTGCAGTTCAATTTCCCACGTGACGTCACAATCGAGCTGAACTGCAGATTACCTCTACAGTCCTACTATGATCTCAGGGCACTACAGGTGATGAATGGGGACTTGTCCCCATTCATCACCTGTAGTGATTTGTATTCTTGGATAGAGAAACTCAATGGTTAAGTGCAGGATTAATGCACTTAACCATTAAGAGATGTTGTTTTATCTATATTTTGTTATAACGTTTAGTTGTTTTTGTTACAATGTTTAAAAAATTGCCTAATAAAAAAAATATAAAAAATGATAGCTGCCCTTATAGTGTTTGAAGTTATTCATGTCATTCCTGCTGTCTTTTCACTGACAGCCCTGAGTCTCATGATTCAGCATGATCATGAAAATATATGGGTCTAGGTAAATCACTTCAGTCATCATCTCAAATATAAATTTAAATAAATATGATGTGCCATTTGGAAATCAATGAGAACTATTTGTTAGATCTTGAAACTGTAGCAATCATTACTTTAAATATTTTATTCCTAACCTAAAGCAAACAAAAATATTTGAAGCAAATCCCCAAACTGAAGGTTGCAGAATATTAACAAATGTTATATATGTTTTTTTTAAAATATAAAGTGGGTAATATTTAAGGTTTGTTCTGTGGTATGGGTTTAGAATTGAAAAAGGGCTAAGTAAAACTATATTTTGCAACACTAATAATAAAACAAATAATAAAATGACTTACTTCAGGGTGTAGGGAAATTGATTTTAGAATATTGGGTTGGTTGAATTTAATCAAAACTATCTTTAGTAAATCTAAGGTTTGACTAAGATTAAAAATAGAAATAATTGTTGTTGCTCATATTAATACATTTCATTGGAGTTATCCACACTTTATAAATGTTCCCTGATAAACATATATTGACTCCTAAATAGTTTACAGCTAATATTTTTTCTGTTTACCTCCTGTTGTACATGACATATCAATGACCTTTATGAGCATGCAGAGTTCAACTAACTAATCAAAGAGACGCAACAAAGGCGAAGGGCAATTTGTCTTCCAAGCTATACCATTTGTTGACTAAATGACCTACCTAAGAGACAATCATAAACATTATTTGAAAAAAAAAGTACATTAACTTAGACTAACAGGAGGTGTCATACATTAAATATACATTCATTATAATAAATTGTGTTTATTTATGGTTAAAATATGTTTTTTAAATGTTAATAAGAAAAGAAAGAAAGCTGGGGTTTTAAGCAAAGTGAACTTTCAAATTTCATCTTTTCGCACACCAGCTCCTCCATGCTTCGAAACTCTGCATAACACTTTAATATTGAGAGAAATCTCACTCCAAAGGAGGATTATCCTTATTTGTTAACACCATTTACCTACCGTCCCTGATATTTTTCTGGGGTCAAACAGCTAACAGAAGACAGTTACGTTATACCTTCAGTCAGTGAGCCTTCTGATACTATACAGTCAGGGATTAAAACTGTTTAGTTTATCAGTCTAATTATACCCATGATGTTATGTTTTGTAATTGTCTGTGACCACTTTTTACAAAATAAGTTCACTTAGCCTAAAACCCCATTTTTCTTTCCTTATTTACATTTACATATCTGAACCATGGGGTGGGATTAACTATACCCTACCAGGTGCTATTGATTTACTATTTTTACTTGTAGTAAAATATGATTTTTTTAATAAAAAATTTTATGTAAGGTTTTGCATTTACATGCATTGTGTATTAAGGGTCCCTTGGTTGTTTTTGTGGGTTAATTTTTTTTATTAGGCAATTTTTTAAACATTGCAACAAAAACAACTAAACGTTATAACAAAATATAGATAAAACAACATCTCTCTTCGCATGGAAAATACAAGGGGTACCATTGAAAGTTCAGTTTGATAACAATACTATATTTACTGTATATGTTTCGACAGGTACAACATTCATAGACTCCGTAACACCCCAGCCTCATACAAATGTAACAGTCAATCAATAAGGGCCTTCCAAGCTAACAGGGTTGGTGGAAAATGTGTTCTGATTTATGTGATCCCAATCATCTCCATCCATTTCTGAAAACTCACTGGCCATGGTACATCTGCACTGATTTAAAAATTAGAAGGTTAAGAACAAAGATATATATATTTTAAAAAGATTTTTCTGGGGGGAGGGAAGACCCCAACAACCACACACATCTCTAGCAGCAACCTGTGCCCCATCTGTGTAATTGGAAATATTGAAAAAATGATGGTTTGATAACAAAAAGGCACGCTTTAGTTCAAGGCACCACTAGAGAGTTCAGAGGTGGCTAGCCTGCCTTCCCACACAATTTCAAACAAAGTAGTAGCAAACAACATTGGTAGCAAAATGAGAGAGTTGAAAATGATCTATTGTAAGGGAATTGAACTGAATTTTTTGCCAAACCTTAATGGTTAAGTGCATACAAAATGTAAGAGGATATGCTGCCCCAAGGGCTCTGAAAGGCAAATGCTTTAAAGCTCAGTAGGTCCTAACCACCTCAGTCTCTAGAGTGTCTGCAGAGTTGTCAGTCGGGAATGTAAACCAGTGGTGCAATAAAAAAACTACTCTGCAGGAAAATAGAAATTTGAGCAGTCAACCCACTTAAGAGCCATGGGAGTTGCAATAAAGTAAAAAAAGGTATCCTAGGTGTAGCTCCACTCCACTGAAACCTAGTAATAAAAACGTTTCAGCCACTCAACTATTTATCTAGGATTCTAGACAGTTAAGGTCTAAAACCAGTTTCGTTTTAGTACAGTTGAACCTGTGTAAATGAGAAATAGTAGGTTTCTCCATGCTATAGGCTTAGATCCACAATAAAAGAGCAACAGAGGGAAAAAAATCTTCGAAGTGTGATCTGAGAGATCACCGGCCATGTAAGACATATAAATCAGCAGTTGTACAACCTCTCTATTACCAAAAGCCCAAAAATATTGCTTCCAACTCCACAACTCCACAACTACTGTTAACCCTGCAGTATTAGCCAAATAATGAAGATCAAGATTAAGTGGTTCTTGTATGGCCCTAAGCATGGCTAAAATGCTATAAAAGTTGCCAAGCATAAAGGTCAGTAGTGCTAAATGAGGAATCTTCCAACACTGTATAAAGGATGGAGTTCTGAAAAGGGGGTAAATAAAAAAAATACCTTTACACCTATAGCAAGAATATGTATCTACAAATAGGTATCAAGTATCTACCCTCAAATCCTTCACAACCTTTTTACACATTACACAGTTTCCTATGTATGAGAATAGTGACCCTCTAAGATAACAGGGGTAAGTTGTATGAAATGATTTTGAAATCATTGGCCTCCATAAGGAGAGCTCTCTGATCTTAATTAAATGATACAAGATACTTACATACTAAGAAACATTTACATTTTTTAATCAGGCACCCATGGGTCGCTCCCTCTCCTTTACTGATGTTCCAGATTATCATAAATTTGTGATTTGAACTGTTCTTATCTGATCTCAGTTGTGTCTTTTTAATACAACATGGTGCATCCCATATCACTTACTTTTCCCGCCTACCTAGGTGGATTACGCTGCTGGAATTGAAGGAAGACTCAGTGTTCTTGCCTTTAGGCTTCTGGAAAATGCTTCAGCTGTAAAACTTTTTATCATCACTCTTTCAACACTTTCACTTTTATTTGTTATGTGCATTTAAATTTGGGTCAGTGTCCAATTCACTATTTTATAAATCAGCTCTATGCTGAATTGATTTTCCTAGCGACATATTATGTCCAGTATTATATTATTGAATGAGAAAGAGATCTGGGGGTTCAATTCACTGAGGACCAGGTCATAAATTTAAGTCATAAATCCTCGACCAGTACCGCTTACCGAGAAGTGAACCACAAGATTCTTATACAATGGAATGGGGTCCTCTGTTGCAGATTTTTATTACACAAGTCAACAAAAAATTAGTTTAGATAATCATCAGAAACCAGAGCAAATTATCTAAATCAGTTTTTCCCTAGCTTGTACAGTTCCTGAGTTAGGAGTACTATTATACGAAACATTGTACGTGCATGTATTTTGTAGTAAAACGTACGCACCATTGAAATGAATGTTGATACATCTTCAGTGTGAAGTAAAATAAGGCACACTGTGGTATAGATCTACTGAACAGCGTCAGTCAGGTACCATTGTTTCTTCGGAAATGCTTAGAGTATGATTTTCTTGTGTACTTTTTGTCTGGATTGTCGCGGTACAGCATCCAGCAGTAGTCAGCCATCATACTTTCATTCCAGAAACCTTGGTAGTGGTGCTCCAATAACTGAATGTCCTGGTGAAAACGTTCTCCTTGTTCGTCACTCACCATACCAAGATTTTCTAGGAAGAATTCTAGATGTGAGTGCAAGAAATGTATTTTTAATTACATACCACAACCCAGTTTCTGGTATGAATCAAGCAGATTCTGAACTCCTTCCTTGTATGCAGGAGACTTATGGTTCATTATAGTACATCATCCTGCAAAACAGACTTGATCTGTGGCCCTGTAAATATGCCTACCTTCATTTTTGCAGTGCTTATGTTTGGAAACTTCTCAACAAGGTACTGGAAATCCATGGAGTTTAATTTACTCATGGCCTTTACAAGGTTCTTCATCAAGCCTAACTTGATATGGAGAGGTGGCAGAAATATTTTATGCGGATCAACTAGAGGTAGAAATTTGACACGGCTTGTTCCGGGCTTTTAAATATCTCTTGGAAGACAATCACACTTGACATAATGGTCTCCTGTAGATCGGCTGTCCCAGAGACAGGAAATTGCAATATTTTGTGAATCCTCATTGCATTCCCTTCAGCAAGCCAATGACCTTTAGATCCCCACAGATGTTCCACTGGTGTGTTTTATACTGGATTGCTTCAAGTAGTAACTTTATGTTGTCATAGGACTCCTTTAGGTTAACAGAATGGGCAATCGGTAAACTTGGTTTGGAATTACCATTATCCAGTAAGACTGCTTTCAAGCTTCTTTTAGAGGAATCAATGAGGATACACCATTCAGATGGAACATGCTCTTGTGACAAATTGGTAAAAAGTGCATTTATATCATGACAGTAGCACAGTGAGCCATCACTAGTGAAGAACGTTGTCAAGTTATGATTTCGTTTTCTGTAGTGAGTTACAGTTACACCCTTTGCAAGCAAGTGCTTCTGTTTAAGCCTTAAAGCAAGAAGTTCTGCTTTGTCCTCAGAGAGATTTAGATCACGAACAAGATCATTCAGCTCTGCTTGTGTAATGGTCTCTGGTTCTGAATCTTCATCAGCCAAGTAGTCAGGATCAGATGATTCGCGGTTGTAACTGGCTGCAACTCCAGTGCATTCCTCATCACCTTTTACAGAAGCAAGTCCATCATGTGGCGGTACTGGAACTAGCAATGAATCATCATGGGGAACAGGACTAATTGCAGAATCGAGGCTGGGATATACAATTTTGTGTTTAGTATTACCTGAGAATCCACTTTTGTTGACGCGGCTGGCGTTTCTCTTAACACCATCAGGATTGCCAATGGCATTGCTGCTTTACGCCAATTTAGCCAGTCATGCAGTGCGTTGGAACAACTGGTACAGGTGACATGTGGAGCTCAAGATTTTTGCCCAATTGGACAGCGGAAATATAATTTGTATATCTTTTTAAGTACTGTGGTAATTTGGCGACGTTGTGCTTTCGTCGTAAATGAACCACACACGTAACAGAAACTGTCCAGATCCTTAAGGCAATTTCTAGGCATGAGGACAAATTAAATCAATTGCAGTTAGTGCAGTCTCTAACCTTAAAAAAATGTTGTAATATGTTAGGGCTATTTATAACGAATTTCACACAATATATAATTAGCTGCATCACAAAAACTAGACGTGCTAGGGAAAAACTGAACACAGATTTTAAATCCTCATCAAAAATACTACAATGCCCACATAAAATTTTATCTGATGAAAATTACATGTTGACCTGTTATTGGAAAAACAGTATAATTAGAGTTGTATTAGCTGACAGACACTAATTATTCTCCCGTATTTGACTGTTCAAACTGTCCAAGAAAATTTTCATTTACAGGGGTTTGGGCAAACCATTTAACCCTGCTTGGGGTTCTTTAAAAGATTCTAGAAAAACTATTACTGTAATTGCTTAAAAATGTTAGCTGGAGTTGGGCTTTGTTTTACTCGTCTCTTATTAAAGTCCATTTAGGACTACATATCTACCTAAGGGCTATCCTACCACGCAAGTTTTTATCACTGTTGTGATATTCCACTGCCAAAAAACAGCAAACAAGTGAAAGTAAAACAAAAAATAATATTTGCTCATTTAGCATAATCAACAGGGAAGAAACTGTTACAGGCAGACTTCATAAAAACAAAAACTGCTGAATTAATGTTACAAACTGCAGCATATATATGTAATGTTTTTTTATTTTGCCTGTAGTTCCAGTTTAATTTACCTGCAGCTCTCTTGAGGCATAAGCCCTTTATCAGTGCAGTAAAGACAATTTCTTTTGCAGAGAACAATCCAAAATATGTTACATTGTTTTACAAGAAATAACCTACTGCTAAGACACAGAAATGTTTTCAGGCAGCAATAAAAATAATTAATGTCTTTTAGTCTGTATGTATTAGGTATCCTAAACTTTACGTCAAGAGCATGATATTCTAGTAACTCTTTAACTTGAAAAATGTTTAACATGAATGTATTAAAATTACCGGTAAACATACAAATACAATCAACAATTTTGTTAAACTCATAGAGCTTGTCATTTTTGAGTCAATTAAAAATGCAAGAAAATAATACATTTGCCAATTCAACAACACATACCAATGTGAACAAAACAAAACAAAAGACATTATATAGTAAAAATTCTCATGATTTCAGGTACTGTAGAGGTATATAAGAACATAGTCATTTATTGGGCAGGTATTACATCTGGGGAAGGGGGAAGATATGACCCATTATATTCTGTTAAAAAAACAAAGTAGATAACATATATCTATATATTCCAATTAAGAAAATAATAAAGGGTTCTTAAAACTAAAACATATAAATGCACATGCATTAAAAGCATTTATGCTTTTTACCATCAAAAGGTGACCTGACAAGAAGAAAAATGAATTTTTACATTATATAAGCTTTTCACATTTCTCAAACTACTAAGTGTACATATTTTCCAGTTCTTTTACAAAGTAGACAATTAAATAATTGATGTGGATTATAAAAGGGAACCTGAGCTTCATTTTAAGCTTTAACACTCAACTGTCTGCTGAAGTAGATAGGTCAATGTGTCTGCTACTTTCATTATAAGCCAGGTAAACTTCTTTTGTGCATCTCTCTGATTTGATTTTGCTTGGATTATAGTACCTTACTTTCTGTAACTTCATGTCTATGCCTTGCCATTTACTATCCTTCTGTCTGATTGTAATGCCTTGGTGGATAATAGGGTTGTCCTCAGTTCACAAAGCAATGTCAATTAGTCAACCTTGGTATGAAGTCAGGGAAATCTAGTTCTCAGTAACAAAGTCAGCCTAAATCAGAAAGGGGCATAGGAGATGTGTTTTTTTCTTAACAAAGGTTAGCAGGCACTAGGGATGAGCAAGAGAAATTTTTAATTTCGATCTCGCTGCGAATCGAGCCTTTCTCGCTTACAGAACATGTAAGCGAGAACGACCTTGTGATCTGCCATTGAGAGTTTGACTTCAGTCACAGCTGATTGGAAGCACTCACATGCCTCCAATCAAATGTGACGGCAAGTTCCCATGCTCCCCGAGCTGTACTTATCAGCCCAGTGACCGTGGGAACTGAACTCAGATGGACTCTCAATGGAGAAACTCCATTGAGAAATCGCCTGCAGTAACAGCTAATTGGAAGCACTCACATGCCTCCAATCAGCTGTGACTGCAAGTTCCTACACTCCCCCGGCTGTACTTATCAGTCCAGTGACCGCTGGAACTGAACTCTCTGGGATGAACTCTCAATGTAGAAACGCCATTGAGAGTTAATCCGGAGGCACAGCTGATTGGAGGCACTCACATGCCTCCAATCAAATGTGACGGCAAGTTCCCATGCTCCCCGAGCTGTACTTATCAGCCTGGTGACTGTGGGAACTGAACTCAGATGAACTCTCAATGGAGAAACTCTACTGGGAGTTCATCTGGAGTCACAGCTGATTGGAGGCATTCACGTCCCTCCAATCGGCTGTGACCACAAGTTTCCACGGTCACTGGGCTGTACTTATCAGCCCAGTGACTGTGGGAACTGAACTCAGATGAACTCTCAATGGAGAAACTTCATTGAGAGTTCACCTGCAGTCACAGCTGATTGTAAGCACTTGCGTGCCTCCAATAAGCTGTGATCGCACGTTCCCACGCTCCCCGGGCTATACTTATCAACACAGGCAGCGTGGGAACCTGCACGTCAATGGAATTGGCAAAATCGGTAAAAATTTAACTGAATTAGAATGTCAGAGGCACTCATACTCATCCCTAGCAGGCACCTTGGGGTGTTTGTGCTTGGTAGAATTGTTATTTTAAAGATTTTAAAAAAGAATGTTAGTATCTTCACTTCTTAATTGCTTTGCCTTTAATAAAGGCTGACCTAGTGATAAATGCATATGGAAAGCTAAACTTTTTTTTAAATATAGGTTTCTTTTACTGTCCCAGATGGGTAGATTAATTCTATCAGTAAATCAGTGGATATCCAATAGTTTTGAATTGACAAAAAGTGGTAAGGAGGACTTGTTCTGCTAATATTTTTCTAAAGGGGTTATCTTCTAGCTTCTAGCTCTAGCAAGACATATCATTTTACTTTCTGCTATATCTTGCAGATTGGAGACAATATATATATATCACACAACCTATAGATTCATTCTATTTCAAAGACAGGTTTCTAGTATCTGGTGCTATTATTCCTACACTTTACATCATATTTCCAAAGTTTATTTGAGTTCACTGGGTTTATTAAAGCTCTCCAAGGCTAGAGAGGATACATTTTTATCAGTGAAGCTGGGTGATACAGCAAACCTGGAATTGATCTGGTCCAGCATTCAAAACATTTGCTAGCATATACCAACTGACTTTGAAGAAATCCACTCCAGGTTAGTTGGAACACTCAGCTTCACTGATGAAAATGTATTCTGTCCAGCATTGGAGAGCTTTAACCCCCCTAGTGTTCTAATTCTGTCAGTTTTTTTATGCAAAAAAGTGATCCTATTTTTTTTTTGCATGGACATTTTTGTTTTTTATTGTGGGCCTGTAATTTTTAGGATTAACTTCCCAGTGTAATAAATATATTTATTTATTTATTATAATATAATCAAAAATTATAATATAATACATAATTATAAATCATTATTATAAAAAAATAATGAAATATTAGACCACAACAATGTAATTTATCAAAAAAAATTTTTTATCAAAAATTTCTCACTGAAATTTTCCAAACAAGGGTGCAAAATTATTGATAAAGTATAATATAAATTAAATGCAGATTTTAGAAAAAGTCCAACATCACAGTAAGGACAGTAGAACCTGGTTTCTTTGCATTTCTTCCTTCCTCTGTCATCGGTCTTTGAGCAGCAAACCACGCACATCCTTGTAGGTGCGGCCTTTTTCTGGGTTGGTGGGATGTATTCAACGAAGTGACGACCTGTCAGACATTCTGTGTTGACAACAATGGAAGCATGATGTCCAGGTGTATTCATAGCTAGTGTTGGTCGAATAGCTCACTATTTGATTCGTCAGCTATTCGCTCGAATAGAGCAAAATTATTCGGGTGGTCGAATGTCAAAGTCAACACCATTAAAGTCAATGGGAGGAAAAATTAGTTTTTTTTTCAGCACTGTGTAGAGCTTCTACAGCCTCCAACAGATGTAAAAAGATACATTAAAAGATACATTGTAAAAAGATACATTGTAAAAGGATACATAAAAAGATACATTGTAAAAGGATACATAAAAAGATACATTGTAAAAGGATACATAAAAAGATACATTATAAAAAGATACATAACACTATTACATACCCCTGTACTTCACATGAATATTAAAGAGCACCTGTCACATCAATATTAGGCTAAAGCTAGGTACACACTTCCAATAATTATTGTTAGAAAATGAACGATTCCGACCGATCAACGATTATGCACTTTTATACTTGAACAATCATATTGTGCACAATTCTGTACATGCTGTAACAATATGATCGTTCTAATATAATCCACCAACAGCGTCCACACGCTAGATACAATCGTTTGAACAATGCAGGGAGGGTCATGTAAAGGAGAAAGTGTACCGCAGAAACATGCACGATCACTGAACGACCGTACACACGATAGATAGTGCATTCCCATGGGCTAATCTACACCAGGACGTTTCCTTCAGGCACGTTTTTGAGCGTTATCTTAAACATTGCTTGCAACATTTAAAAATTTAAAACACTGGATAAACGTGGGAAAACGCTTCCATTGAACTCAATGGAGGCTTTTTCAAGCGTTTTTAAGCTTTTATGAAAGCTGTCATTGAAAACAATGGGGGCTTTTATAAACATTTTTAGCAGGACTTTGGAATCTGGAAGCCCCCTTTAAAAAGGAGACTCCCAGATCTCCACCGCCCCACCCTGGAGAATGAGTACAGGGGTACATAAAACCCCTTACTCATTCCCTGAAAGGGTTAAAATATAAGTAAAAAATAGGACAAGGCTTTAATGTTCAATTATTTTATTAATGTGTGTGTGTTTGTTTAATTTAACTTTTTTTTTTTTTTTACAGGTTATCCCAATGAAAGGAGGATTTCCAGGGTTGCAATGAACACAGGACAAGCCTCTCCATTCACCCCTAGTGCTTTAGCTGAGGTTTTACATTTCACAGCCATTCAGCACTAGATATGAATGGGGAGACTTGTGCCCATTCATCCCTAGTGCTCTGGGATTGGCTGAGAAATAGGAAATCCTGATGACAGCTCAAGCATCATCAGGATTTCCTTTTTCTCAGCCAATCAGGGAGCAGAGCAATCAGTACTCATCAGGCACACATCTTTCTTGTCACGCCATCTTAGGGCCATCATTTTGCCTTTCTGCCAGGCAACAATTTCTCCTGTCTTCAGCTTCCCTTTTGCAAACAGTGCTGGCAGGTTGCGCCGGTTAGCCCTAACTGTTCCATACGCATCTGTTCTGTGTTGCAGAAAGAACTCATAAAGCTCAGGAGAGGTGTAAAAATATTCAGTTATGACACAATAGCCCTGACCTAGCAATGGCTCAATGAGAGATAGCACTGAAGATGTTGCCAATCCATAATGGCTGTACCTGGGGTTTAACTGTGTCCCTTTTCCAGTGTACAGCACCGTATTCCAGATGTAGCCAGATGAAGATTCACACAGCATATAGCTCTTCACGCCAAATCGTGCCCTCTTTGACGCAATGTACTGCACCCAGCTGAGCCTCCCCTTGTAAGCCATTAGACTTTCGTCAATGCTGACATCTCTTTCTGGCACATAGGTTTGCTGGAAATCTTGTGGAATCATCTGAGACACTTCCCAAATTTTCTTCAGTTTTGGTGCAGGATGGGTAGTCTCATCCATTTCTTCATTGTTTGCGAAGTGCAGATACTTCATGATGAGGGAAAATCGGTATTCTGGCAAGACTGTGCCAAAGAATGAAGTGGCAGTCATTTTATTCTTGGACCAGTACCACTTCTGCATGGGTTTGCCCACAACTCCCTGCAGGATCACTAAGCCCAAAAACAGCCAAATGTCATGCTTGGTCACAGGTTCCCACTTCCCTGCTTCCTGCAAACCTCAGGTGTGTTGTCCAGCGTACCTGCATAAAACAAAATAAAAATTGTATTTTAGGCTATGTTCTTTTATAGTGTGAATGTTGCAAGTAATATGTTAGCAAACACATAGCAGCATATATGTTTACATTAAAAAAAAATTAGCAAAAAATTTCAAAAAGTTAGCAAACAGAGCAGCACACGTTGGCATAAATTTTTTTTATAAAGTTAGCACAGAGCAGCACACATGTTGGCATACAAAAAATTTAAAAAGTTAGCAAACACAAACCAGCATACATGTTTGCATAAAAAAATTAGCAAAAATTTTCAAAAAGTTAGCAAACACAGAGCACCACACATTTGCATAAAAAATTTTGCAAAAAAAATTAAAAAGTTAGCAAACACAAAAGCGGCTTACTTGTTTGTCTCTGCAACAATTTTTTTTGGATAACTTCATTGGTCGAAAACAACTTCAGGTATGCCATGGGGTCGTCGCATTCAGCCTCAATTTTCATCCCAGGTGCACCGGTGAATGGAAATCTTGGCAGTGCTGCCTGGTCCCCATCAAGGTTAATAGGACACCATGTGCGCACAGCACTGACCTCAGGCTCAGAATCGTCGGTCAGTTCACTTTCGCTGTCCGATGACAAATCTCCTGGTGAATCACTACCGTTCGATTCCACAATTGAATCCAAAACGCTATTGCTGCGTTTAAATTCCTCCAAAACAGCGCTTGGGCCGGTGAGATGCCTTTTGGATGCCATGTGGTCTCCAGCAATCAGTCAGGAACAATCAAGGTCAAAGACAAAATGATGAAATGATACATTCAGGAAGTGATTTATAAGTCATCAAAAGGTCAGATCAAGGTCAGGGCTAATAGTGGGCAAAATGTAAATCCGGGCACTGGGCAATGATGCTTGATGCACTAAAATGTGTTTTTATACTTTTATTATGAGTTTTGCTGTGTTTTTTACTGTAAATAAAAATTTAAAAGCAGATTACATAGCAATCTGCTTTTAAATTTCCTGCCCCCAGAATCCATCACTCCATCACATCACCCGGAAGATGTCACATCTTGCCGGGTGATGCAGTGGGGATGTCGCGCCCTGCTCACTCCACTGAAACCAACGGGGCTGATCTCCGGGTGATGCGAGCAGCTATAGTAAATTCCGGGGGTGATGCCAGCGGGATATCACCGCTGGCATCACCCATGGAATTTACTATTGGTGATCGCATCTGCAGTTAGATGTGATGCACCATGCAGAAATCCTAGCGCAGGATTTCTAGCGCGGGGCAGAGGTAAGAGGGGCTCCCAAAGTTACCCCGAGGGTTACAGTTTTTTGCATGTTTTTTTCTACCCCGAGTCACACTCGCGATTACCGCTAGGGGATTAATAAATCATGCATATTATATCATTAAATAAGAGTAAGTGATTCAATGTTATTAATTCACTGCAGAAACAAAACAGAAATAGGGGAATATGGGCTGTCAAAATGTAACCATTTGATATAAATCCATTGGCAGTGGAGAATTATCTTCAGACTAGTGATAAAATTAACAGCATAACAACATATATACCTTAGGAAGGTGTTAGATAGAGTGGGTTATAACTTAGCAGGAGGTCCTAGTAAACAAATTTGGAGGATTGATACAAAGAAGCAGCTTAATGAACAGGAAAGAAGGTCAACAGCATTTTAGTCAAAAAGAGACTTATGGTAGAATAATAGGAGGGTAGTTAATAGGAAAGGAGATGTGGAAGTAAGCATGCCCAAGGCACTCTATAGATTATCATTTCGGACAACAAACACTGATGCCTTAAAACATGAAACTTTACAAATTGTGGGTATGCTGGAAGAGCGCTAAAACATATTCTTAGTGTCAATGTGGTTTGTAAGAATTCGTAAGTTTTTCTATTTGTTTTCTATTTAGGATTTTGTTGAATTATCGCAAAATGATCAGTGAGGTGTGTCGTTTCCAGAGAAGTGGTATGCATTCTCAAGTTGCATTGCTCAGTCTTTATATTTGAAAATGGAAATATTCTTTCAATATAGAATATTCTTTTTATATAGACCACAGGGTTTCCTCATTAAATTGCTACATTTACAGTGTTCCAAAAAGTCTAATATTAGTATAGTTCCAAATTTGTGATTCAAGTTTCCCTGTGAGTGTCCTCAATGTCAACAAGTCACAGGGATTTGTGGTAGAGTAAAATAATCATGTCAGCTTGTACCTTGTTCAACTTCTTGGGCAATGCTAGCTTTCATTTTACTATAGATGAGGGTATCTGGTTTGGGGACAATGAGTTGTTTGTAAGGCCAGGTGTTTTGGGAGGATAGGTGACCTGTATTTGAAAGTGAAGCTGCAATACAGACAGATCTGGATTCCTTCTTCGCCATGTGCTTTGAAGTTCAGTTTAAAAAGAAAACTATTATTAAACACCATAAAGCAATCCCCCAATATATCCTGGTTGGTATTGTCATAGCTTTTTTGTAAAGTTGTTGTTATTAAGTCAATAGTGTAACTAGAAATCAGTGGACCCCTCAGCAAGAAGAAAAAGGTGGAGGAGACAAAAAAGAGAAACTAACTAACACACATGCTATACACTAAATAACCACCTACCCAAACTCCTTCTGAATGACATATGGCATATAATAAAGACGTGTAACTATTACACTTAAACTATTACTTAGCATGAACACACTTGAGAAAAATATACTGGAGGAAGTGGAAGAACCACTTTATTGTATTATTCTTGGAAATAGACTTTCAATTTCATTCTAAAGAACGTTGTAAACTAATATTTTCTGCAGAAACAACTCTAAAAATGTGTGACTCGTTCACAAAGCTTCATATAAGGATAAAGATCTATATTTTTATACCTGTGACAATTTCTAAACATCAGCGGACTGGCGATAACTGTCCCTTCTTGAAAAAAAGGGATTTTTATCTTGGTTTCAAGCTCAGTGATTTGAATCTGTTAATGTTGGTTCCGATTGCAGAAAACTAAAAATGAATGTTGTTTTTAGTTGTATGCTACACTTTTGCTATCTGTGTTTCTATTTGAAAGATTTCTGCTCACTTTCTGTGGTAGTGACCCATCATTGTGGCACAAAGTTAGGGAATTTTCCGGTGAAGACAGATAGCAATTTTAGCTTGACAGTGGCTCTAAACTTCCTTTACTGTAGAAGTATAGAAGATATGTTACACACATTATATGTAAATTACTAGAAGAATTAAAGATACCGGTGAGTCAACACTGAAAATGTAACTTTGTGTAATGTCTCATAATTACCTTCCTAGTTAATCTTTTTTCATCCACCTAAAGGTATGGATGCCAAAGAAGTTGACAATATTTACACAATAAATTGTGTTAACATTTACTTCACTCATTTAGACATCTGAAATGACAGTTTCCACTTATTTTTTTCATCTAGACATGATAGGATGACTGAAATTAATATTCACATAATTTATTCTGTGGACATGGTTTACCCCTTTAAAGTAAAACTAAAGTTCCACTTTAAAAATCTGCAATCAGACTGGGTTTTTTTTGCAGATAGGGACAGGCACTGTCTTTCCTGCAATAAAGCATGCTTACCTGCCTGCTCACCCGGGGATACCTGGCGCATTACATCTTCTCCTATGGCTACTGGGACGGAATGAACTCCCACATGCCTGCACCGGAGTTACGTCAACCTGGCCCATCTAAATTGCCAAAGATAGAAACAAGGAAGAGAAGAAGGAAGTAAATGGCGGCACCCTGGGATGGAACAGGGATAGGTGCCTGTATTTTAAAAATTTAGATCAGAAAGATTTAATTATTTTGTTGCAGAAGGGATTTTTCCTGACTCTTCTGCAATAAAGAACCACTTTGATAAATCGAATTCACTGCGTTCATTGGTGAAACTTCAACCACACATGTTCCGTGTTGTTTGTGTTTCTAATGTCCAGTAATCTAAATTCAAAAGTGAAGTTCTTTCCTAAATTAGAAAAAAAGTAAGCTTGTTGGTTGCTTCTAAAGATATGTCCCCATTGACATTGCCCATTGCTACTAATTTTCTAGAAAAAAAAGAAATGAAACATATGATTTCTGCTTATTTCTGTCTTGACAATAGTCTCTAGGGCAAAAAGGTAAGGCTGAATTCCTTGAACAGGTAGATAGACAGAAATAATAATGTGACAGTGAAAATTTTAACATTTTTTAAACCAAAAATTGGTAAAGTGTTTGAACTTCAACTCATTTTTAAAGGTACTTTCTAGGAACATATTACTAAGCATGTAAACATGTAGATCTTGTACCTGAGTCAAGTATGTAGATTCAGTAGATGATTATATAACAAGAGGCTTCACCCCCACCTAGGGGAACATGTATTTAGTCATTTCAACACAATGGGCCTGATTTAGTAAAGCTTTCCAAGGCTGGAGAGGATACACTTTCATCAGTAAAGTTCGGTGATCCAGCAAACCTGGAATGGATCAGGTCTAGGATTCAAAACATTTGCTAGCAAACATCAAATAACTGGAGTGATCCATTCCAGGTTTGCTGGATCACCAAGTTTTACTGATGAAAGTGTATTCTCCCCAGCCTTAGAAAACATTAATCTTAGATAAAGTCAAACTTTTTTTTGTTAGTATAGTAGCAATGTTCCTGTATAGCAACATCATTTCAATAATTAATTAAACATTTTGCCTGGAGTTACTTTTTGGGACACATGTGAGCTATTATTTAAATACTCCTGTGACAAGACAATTCATTTTTTCATCTTTTAAGGTAATTTGCTTTTCACTGTTCTATTTTTGATCCCCAAGCTTTGTTGATTTATCTCTTTGATTTACTAAGACATTCTGATGTCAGCCAGAAACTGCCCTTTTAATGCTCAGAATACATCTTAATTATTTTAAACTGTCATTACCTGGATATTGTTCAGATTGAATTTGTTCAACAACAATCTACCATTGTGACTTCCTGACATCTATTGAGAAATGAAACAAGCAAGGCTGTCATTTGGAATTATACAACAATTTCTGCTCAGGGAAAATAATAACAGCTATTTATCATGACTTACCAAAATGAATCTCTTATTGAGATAATTTTTAATTGTCAATAAATACATACAAAAACAAGTTTGGTGGTACCTATGATAATAGTTGTTGCTATTTATGGTAAAGATAATGCGGCTGAATGTCTATTTGAACCTTGGATCTATTTAGGGGTCTTTTTTACTACTGGTGGGAAAACACTTGTATCTTGGGAAAAAACAACTTGCAAACTAACTATATGCACAATCATTTACAGAACTGATCTGGGGTCCAAGTATTTACAAAAAAGACATTCTTTTGTGACACAAGGGCCATCTACAGGTGGGATAAATAACGTTTTCATTCACTACAAGCAGTATTTGTCATTGAATATTATATTGTAAGACTTTTCTTACTTGATTTGGTTTCTCTTGAATAAAATGTTTTTTTTTTTTTTTTTGTGGATGCATAATGCTTGTTTTATAGCAGGTACACTGTAACCTACCTGATAGAACAAGTGCCTATTAATGCCACCATAGTGGGAAATCTGAGTAGTCACAATTTATTTTCTTTTGTTTATTTTTTATTTTCAAATATGTGTTTTCTAACAGCCACTTTAACAATACATCATACCTGAAATCCCAATTCTAGTTGCTTACTGCTATATTGGAAAGTGCCAGCATGGCCTTGGATTTGATCACTCTTACAGTGCAAGAGAAAACATGCAAACTAATTAGTTAAGTAATCCAATAAAACGTATTATACCTTACATTTACCGGTAAATACATTTTAAACTTTGATAGGTTCCTTTGCATTATTTAAAAAAATATATCTAATTCTGACAGTATAAAAAAGTAAAATCAATCATTGAATCTGTTTTATCATTCTCAATGAAAATCTGCTATCCAAAACTAGATGCTTGGTAGTCATTTTAAAATTCTTTATTATAATGTTATAATGAACTTGAAAGTCAGGAAATTTCTGAGAACATCTCTGTTGTGTTTGAGATAATAGTAAGTTCAGAAGAAGAATTTAAAAGATAAAACATAACTTTGCTTTGTACAATTAAGTTTACCTGTAAATAAAATAAAAATAAATCCAAATGATACAAATTCAGTAACTATGTACATACAACACACGTCTAATTAGCTTTTGTTCAGTGAGAAAACTGGGAACTGCTGCATTTTATTGCTGTAGTCATCTCAATTGATTTTTTGTAAATGCCCATGTTTTTTTTAATTCATGGTAACAAGGTGCTGCCCGGTGATTTTTCAAGAATATGCTTTCTAATCTGATTATAAAATATGATGTTAAATAACAAATAAATATAGCAGATATATCTGCAACACAAGTCATTGTGTAATTGATCTTGCTCACAAATCAGATAAATAAGCCCCTAGGGCTAGCTCACACAAGCAACAAAAAAAGGGGGGGGGGGATTATTGCTCCCAGGCACTTACTGGCAGCGAACTTTTGTCATTTCCAGACCTCCAAAACACCTGAATCTTCTTAAAAAATGTTTGCAAATGCTTTAAACGCTTGCCAAAGTGGTAAAAAGAGATTTTAATTTAAGTCTTTGAATATGTTTTGGGCAGCAAATGTTTGGATGCTGCATGTAGAATCCTAATAAACTTACAGCAATGCTACTGCAGGCAAACAAGCAAAGCAAGCAACAAAAAAAGATGAAAAACAAACCCATTTGTTATAATATTAACCCTTTTTAGGCCAAAGTTGACCAAAGTTTTAGGGTCCTTTTCTGACATAAAAATGTAAAGTCCAGGTAAAATTCAAAGTTTTGGGAGAGAATCCCTCATTTCTTATTATAGTGACAGGCTAGGAATTAAGCAGAAATCTCCTTCTTGTTTAGTATAGTAGAGAAGGGCTAATGTCAGGCTTTTGTTGCTACCTATTTTTCTACAGTTGTAATAAAACCTTGAAGCATTTGGAAGGCTTGAATTCACAAGATTTTACTTTTTTATGAAGATAATGTGCGGTCTGATCAGTTACTTGAACACTGATAAAACAATCCACTGGATATTTACTCCACATATTTTCTTGTTTTCCACTGGCACAAATATAGTTTATAAGCTACATATTTATGTACATTTTTAATGTTGTCCTATATTCCTTTATAAAGAACCATATGTGTAGTTTACATTACTTAAACATTTTTTAATTCATGAGGGATATAATCTAACCACTAGATTAATTTCCATGTGATAATTTAAAATTTATGATAATTTACTGTACATTTGAATTACTATTTTAGCCTGACAGTATGAAGGGTAGAAAGTCTAACAAAGACTAATATACTCTGACAGAAATGTAATTGCCCATCTGATCAATGTTCCATGTGTCACTACAATGTGAATGAAATGGTCCACTAATAGCTAAATGTTTAGCACGCCATTTTATATAGCTGAGAATGTCATTCTGTAAAAGGGCAAAGGACAAAAGTTGATTAGGAAATGCAAATTACCTTTAGTAGAGCATAGTTATATAACAAGGGAACTGGGACATAATAGCATGCATTACACAGGGTAATAAAAAATTAGTTTTGATAATCATCAGAAACCACAGCAAACAGATTTTTGAGCAGATTTAAAATTTGTTGTCAATTTTTCCCTAACACATACAGGTCCTGAGTTATGAGTACTATTATAGTTAACATTGTACGTGCATGTATTTTGTACCAAAACGTAAGCACCATTGAAGTGAATGTTAATAGATCTTCAGTGTGAAGTAAAATAAGGCACACTGTGGTATAGATCTACTGAACATTGTTAGTCAGGTAGCATTGTTTCTTCAGAAATGCTTAGAGTATGATTTTCTTGTGTACTCTTTGTCTGGATTGTCACTGTACAGCATCCAGCAGTAGTCTGCCATCATACTTTCATTCCAGAAACCTTGGTAGCGGTGCTCCATTAACTGAATGTCCTGGTGAAAACTTTCTCCTTGTTCGTCACTCACCATACCAAGATTTCCCGGGAAGAATTCTAGATGTCAGTGCAAGAAATGTATTTTTAATGAAATGCGACAATCCAGTTTCTGGTATGAATCAAGCAGATTCTGAACTCCTTCCTTGTATGCAGGAGACTTATGGTTGCCCAGGAAATTTTCACAAAGCCACCTGAATGCATTCCAAGCTTCTAGCTCAGCTGCTGAGAGAGATTGTTTGAAAACATCATCCTGCAAAACAGACTTGATCTGTGGCCCTATAAATATCCATTCCTTCATTTTTGCAGTGCTTATGTTTGCAAACTTCCCAACAAGGTACTGAAAACCCATGAAGTTTTTTTTACCCATGGCCTTTAAAAGGGTTCTTCATCAAGCCAGAAATTTGACACTGCTTGTTCCAGGCCTATAGGTATCTCCTGGTAGCCAATCACGCTTGACATAATGGTATCCTATGGATCGGCTGTCCCACAGGCATAGGAAATAGCAATATTTTGTGAATCCTCCTTGCATTCCCATCAGCAATGACCTTTAGATCCCCACAGATTTTCCACTGGTGTGTTATTTACTGAATTGCTTCAAGTAGTAACTTCATGTTGTCATAGGACTCCTTTAGGTTAACGGAATAGGCAATTGGTAAACTTGCTTCTATTAGAGGAATCAATGAAGATACGCCATTCAGAGGGAACATGCTCTTGTGACGACCTGTTAAAGAGTGCATTTATATCATGACAGTAGCACAGTGAGCCATCACTAGTGAAGAACGTTGTCAAATTATGATTTCATTTTCTATAGTGAGTTACAGTTACACCCTTTGCAAGCAAGTGATTGTGTTTAAGCCTTTGTCTTTGGAGGGATTTATATACCGATCGCAGTTTGTATGGTCTCAAACCTTAATAAAAGAAAACTATTGTTAAATGTTAAGGCTATTTATAACGAATTTCACACAATATATAATTAGCTGCATCACAAAAACTAGACGTGCTAGAAAAAAACTGAACACAGATTTAAATTCCGCATCAAAAATACTACACAGCCCACAAAAGATTATATTTGATGAAAATTACATGTGTTATTTACAACAGGATCAAAGCAAGATATTTAAATACATTGCCCGTTTGCATTGAGTTTATTTATTGAAATAAAAAGTACACCTTAATTACTCTGTACAATGAATATGTACCACAGGAACATATCTTTTCTTTAATAACAAGCCAAGTCTTTTTTTTACTCAAGTGAAGCTTTTACTCAGGGATAAATATCTTGTAATTGCCAAAGAGAAATCATCATCTTTTTCTTTGAGAAATTCTATAAACCTAAAACCTATTTCCCCACTAGAAGAGGAAACTTGTATAAAATTCAGTCAATCCTACAGGGATGAATGCTAAACTTTAATGGCTGAAGTCAAGACAGCCTAAATTCCTTCAGTAAGTTGATCAATAAATCACAAATAGCAGATATGTGAAAACCAAAATACATAATACAAGTAATACAAATATCACTCAGACTGATTTAGAAGCTCCAAATTGTGGCTGTAAATGGCAAAAAATCACACATTAGAAGTCAGCAACCTTTCTTATTCTCATATATTATCTGTCTGAGAAAAGAAAAAAAATCCAGTACAAGACAGCACATAGAACAACAAGGAAGTAAAAAAGAGGGGAAGAAAAAAACACAGATATTAGGGGGAAAAGGTGGGGACAGGCATAAGGAGGAAAGGGGACCTAAGCCCCCAGTCTAGCGCAATACAAGCTCTGGGATATTATCAATCACAGACAATCAGATTCCTCTGCTCTTCCACTACTAAGCTGGACCCAAGCAGCATCCACAGAGAAAAAATAAATTAATTCCAGTGAAACAGGGTATTGAAAAATGTTCCCCGGGTCCTCCATATGTTGTCTTTCATTTACCCTCTACAACAAGAACAGCAACAGAGGAGACTCTGCCAAAAAGATGAGATTCACAAACTTGCTGCCATAATCAGATGCTTGATTGCAGCGTTCTTTTTAGAGGAAAAGGAATTGTGAAGAAACAGGCATATGTCAATGAGTTGCTGAAAGATGGATCTCTCTGCCCTCCATAATGCCTGCAGGCACAGACCTGCCAAAACAGGTGCAAGAATTTACCTGCCAAGGCCTAGTCCATGAAGTTTGTGCCAGTGTGTGTCAGGGGTCTGGTACCATCTCAACTCCCGGTTTGTAACTCGTTGCTCTTGAACCAGTTCCTGATACCTATTGCTATTGGATGCTGTATGTGTCCTCCATTGGATGCTCTCACTATGGGAGGCCAGGAAAGTGACACCCGTTTCTGTGAGCTTGTTTTTATTGCAAGTGAATGAGACAAAACTCTCCAAATGGGGGGGCACTTGTTTCATGACCTTACACCTGTGCTTGTATTGAGTGAACAAGTGACCACAAAAGGCTGAAAAAACAGTCACTGATTTGTCAAGGAAAGAGTTTGCTAAATTATATTTTTAAAAAAGACTGTGTATACTACACAGACTCTTTAGGAATCTTAGTACTGCCAGATGAAGTCAGTTATAAAACGTACTTTCTTACAGTAGTAAATGAGAATGTGTGATATGGAGATCTTTCTCTTTGTCAACAACTTTATATAATGCAACAAATGCAAGTGCAGTCTGAATTGTAACTCGCATACATTTTAGTGTTTATTGCTGCACATCCAGACAGTGTTTCCCAAATTGCCTAAATTGGACATCTGCAGTGAGCTCTTAAATTCTGATGGGGCTGATAGGGCTGATTTTATGTAGGGGATACTTGCTTGGTATCCCTTCAAAAATGTGAGGAAGGCTAAACAGGCCTCTGTTGGACCTAGGTTGCCCTGTCTGTGATCCTGCTCTACTCCAATACCAGATCAGCCTTCTATCACATTAACAGATGAAAGTTCACTCTCTAAAACAAATAGAAAAGTTGAAAAACCCCCCATTTGCTCTATTTGTAATAATTTAGAACAATGCAAAAACATTAGTATTGGAGATTGATCTCGGACTCTCCTATGCTTACGGATTAGTTGAATATTATTCTTTCATCTCCACATTCCCAGACTTGTTCAATAACACATTAAAAAAGAGAAATAAAGATGTGTCATGGACTGTAACCACAATCATTAATCAGACTGTAAATTATTGCAGTAAGTTCAGCTAAGAGATGATATGTAATTGCTTGCTATAAGTTTTACAGGAATTTAAAAATCCTCACTCCTTTTTGTATTGCTTTATTGATTAACCCTACTTATTATTACTATCTACTTACTATTACTCTTTTAAAGCCCAACTAAACCTAAAATATAACAAGCCAAATTCTCAAACAACATGATTACCCTTGGAACTGGTATGAACAAATATTGAAACCGTTGTGTAGCTGTGCTTGGCTGTAGCTGTGCACCTATAAAGGTCTTACTGTTAAATCCTGCCTCCTTATTCAGCAACATAGTTTTTACTTTAATGCAGAGATGCTGGGAAATGTAGTCTGGCATCCATTATTCTTCCTATGATGGACATGCTTGACCCTCCCACTAGCTAAATTCAGAGATAAGAGGAAATTTCATGGCATGCAAGCAAATTTGCCACTTTGCTTCTATAAATTGTTTGTTTTCACTTATCAACCTGATTGCTATTTAACTTGCCGTGTTCAATTTTGGGTTTTGCTTTAAAGAACTGTAGTGATGTCACACCTATTTCACATCCACTTGTGTAATTACTATCCAGCAAATGGCAGGATGTTCTAGGATTATACAAGAAAGCCATTTAAAATTGCTCTTTTGTAATTTTTTACTTGGATATGTTTTAAAGTTTGTCAAGAAGAATTAAAATACCATTACAAATGTTACCCTCCATTTAACACATAATAAAATTAAGTAGCATTAAGGATTACAGTGAATCAGCGTAGTTTATGTAGGGATGACAGGTCTTGGGTGGAGACTTATAAGCAGTTCTCCTTTTCTAAGGACTAGAAATTTAATGTAGTAAATTCCTAAAGAGTAATTCAGGAGCAACAAAGAGGACTTAACACTTTTTTTTCTTTTTATAGTGCTATGATGTAAAGAGTACATTAATTGAATTACTCTGGGAAAGAAAAGTAAATTAAAGAATCACAGTGTAATTCTAGTGTAGACTAGAGCAAGGAAATATTGGTGGTGGCTGAATTGTGATTACTGGTACATTGATAATATATTTAGGATTTTATGATCTATTAGTCAATGAACAAAAACATTAGTTTGTTTGAAATAATCACACAAACAGCCCAACTCAATTCAAAACACAGACAAAGCACAAAAAAGAATTGAATACCAAATGAAAAATAGAAGTTTAATACTATTTTTTTTTTTTTTTTTAATATTATTTATTGTGTCGTCATGAGAGTCACAAACTCAGTTTCTCTCCATGTGACAGGTGTTGGATTGAAAAGGAAGAATAAGAAAACACCTCTGGGGTATTTTAAACTTAAAGATGTTCTTATTCCCTGGCGGAACTAGCACCATAGCTGCTTGTGAAGTTAAAGTTAATGTTAAACTGCTTTTATCCAGCTTTCCCATTCACTATCCTGGAGATAAAAACGAAAATCCCTCCAAAATAAAAATAAATATCAACATAAACTGTTGTCACATTTCAATCCCCTTTTTACATTTATATAGGACTCTAAAACTGCAGATTAAGAAGACATGAAGTTGAGATAGTTTATAATCAGGGCTAAATTTACACTTTTTTCCCCTGTAAGCCAGCCAGGTTGTGCTGCGCCCCCCAAACCAACGAACAGTTTTTAACGCTGGAACACACAAAATACACCATAAAAGCTATTCCACAAGAACAAGGGAGAGAAATGGGAAAAAAGAGAGAGCAAAAAAGAGAAAAGAGAGGATGAGATGGTAGGGGATAAACAGGGAGGGGAGAGAAATGGGGGAAAGAATAAAAAAGAGGGTGAGAGGTAAGAAGAGCGAGACCAGAGGGGGAAAGAAGAGAAAGAGTCAGGGAGTGGAGTGAGAGAGTGAGGGGGGGAGAGAAAGAGGAAGGGAGCGGGAAGAGAGAGAGAAAAAGACGGGTAGAGTGGAGAGAAGGGTGGAAAGAGAGAGAAGAGATAGATGAAGAGAGAAGAGAGGGAGAGTGGAGAGAGGGGTGAAGAGGGTGAGGGGAGCCAATGGAATTAGAAAAGTGAGGGAAAAAGAGAGAAAAGGAGGGAGAAGCGAGAGCAAGAGGTGGAGAGATAGAGAGGGGAGGGGGAGAGACTGCATCCTGTTACTATAAAGCTTATTATCCAGCAGCAGCAGAGATCTCGTAATGCCTCCTCCCCTCATGACATCCTAAGCCATAGCCTAGGTGACCTTGTTAAAAATCCGGCCCTGCCTAGGAAAATGTAAGCGGCAAGTAAAAGACTTGATTAGTAGTTTCTAGTTTAGTAGTAAAATGACTTGTTTAGTAGTTTCTAAATGGTGAAACCCTTTTGTATATAACCAGCTTGAGGCTGTGATCATTCTTGTAAGAACAATCAGGAGACAGCTAAACTTTAAGAGAAGATTAATTCTACCTTGTCTTTCATGCTGATAACCTGGTAAAACAAGGCCTAGAAATGAAGTTTTATATTAAAGCAGTTAGAAAAAATTAAAACTTAAAGAACATAAAAAAATAATTTCTATTGTATTTCATAGTATAAACATTACATATGTATTATAAGATTTAAATTATAATAATATGCATTTGTTTAACATTAAGGTCATCATTAAATCGGTATTATGCTAAATTCTAGTCCCCATTTTCTAATGCAGGATTAATTAGTTCTGAGGCTTACAAGCTTTAAGCAGTGAAAAGGTTAAGTCTTTTCAGACTAAAGGCATTCATTTTCCAAAGAAAAATTGGAATAAGATTTTGTTTTCATCCCCCATTGTTCTACTCATTTTATTAAGTAGGATTAGTGCTGTGCTGCAATATGGTAAAATTGAAGAAAACTACACATAATTATGAAATCACCTGGAAACACACACATATTTGAACTGAATTATGTTTTTATTCCCAGAAAATGTTTTTGGTAAATTAAGAGTTTATTCCACTAAGGTGCATTGCAATATGCATGCAACAAATTTAAAACCAGTGATGATAAAATGATGATATCTAATAACTGTTAAATCTTACACCCTGTGGATAGTAAACATTAAGGGTTGAAAAGAATCACAACATAAAAGTGGTATCATTAAAAATATAATCTGATACTATGTATGTAACTAAACTTTTCCTGCTGGTGTTGGAAAGATTACAATGAACAGCAGCAGAAACCCCAAATTTCAGAATGTGTTTATGCATATTAAATAAGAGGTGAGTAGCTAAACCTGGAAAGGAAGACTGTATATGTTGTTTTTCCCAAATAGATTTTTCTCCATTTTTAAAAAATAGTATTTAAAGCTAAATTTACAAGCAAACAGCTAAATATTCAGGTAAAATACAGAAAAACATAACTATAAATCCCAGGACCACATAACAAAATGTTGGGTCTCCCTTTAACAGACTCCACATGCCATCTGGTATTTTGTTACCCTAACAATAGGTTCTATTATCAAAGGCAGACAATGTCCAATATTATTCAAATATTAATACCTCCTGCTTACTGTTGTTCCGGAATGGTCTATGATGACCAATGCAGAGCATCCTAACTAAAGTACAAGCACATTAGTGGCCAGTTAAAAGGGATGAAATGGAAAAAAACACATTTACTCCTTTTAGGTAGATATCCATTGTACCCAATTGAACCCTATAAACCTTTATAAACCAGTCTCCTAGTCCTAGTCTGTTGATTTCTACTGTGATCATGCAGGCAGCTGGAAGAATAGGATAGGCCTGTTGTAGTTAAATTTGGGAGTGGATTGCTGGTGAAGAGTCGGCTAGAACAGCACACAGTATGGGAAGAAGAGTGAGTAAATGCAGGGGATTATTAGAAAAACTAGACATGCACCTTTTTTAAATAATGCAATATATCACAAAGCAAGGTATATATGCGGCTTAAGAACACACAGAGTGCCATGTGTTAGGAAAATGCACGATAAGTTGCACATTACCATGATACATTGATCTGAAGGGGGCCAAAAGCTAGCTATACTTTAAATAACTTCATTGTAATGACCCGCACATGCCCCGCCGGTTGCACTTGTACCTCAGTAGGTGCTTAGTAAAAAAAACCTTCCTGCAAATTTACAAACACCTTTTGCAATGAACACAACCAGTACTGTTGGCACTCACGGCAACAGAGGTTGTATCTTGTCACCCAGCACCCCAACACTGACACTGAAAAGCTATTGTGAAACCCAGGATTCCCTTACATGATAGACAGTCAAAATCGGGAATGAAGCTGGGCAGTACTTGAAGTGGGTGTGAGGTGAAGAGAAACCACCCATTAACTCCTTCTAACCACCCAATAACTCCTTCTAATGTCCAAGTTTGGAGCATGCTCAGTGTGATTCTAAAAATGCCGAAACCACGTTTTAACCCTCACTGCACTTGATATAAAACCATTACTTATCTAATGTATAGTTTTAAATTGTTACCTAAGCAATATGCATTACCATATAAGTCATTTTATCGCATTCTGCATAACTATAAATAAGTATATTTATAGTATAATTATAGTATAATAAGTATAATTGTAAATGTAGTTGTCAATAAAATCTGGCAGTATACCAAATGTTTATTGAAAATTCTGTATATCCTTATGTGCCTCATGATTAACCCTTTAGGATTCCCTCAATTTCATATAAAGTAAGTATAATAAATATTTGATCCAATGACTAAACCCAAATGAATGTCATTATTAATAATTATTATATATTTTCTCAGTTGTCCTGAACTAGAGACTAGGACTCTGTGAGAATACTTTGGATTTTTACCAATGTAATTTTACAATCCTGAATAAATTTGGAACCCCACTGGAAGTGTAAGTTCCCTTCTCCTCTTCTCCTTTTTCCTGTTTCTGCCCCTCCCCCCATTGAAATTTGCATTTCCCTAAGTTTATTACTAATTATGCTCATTCTTTTTAGAAAACACTTTGACAGTTATTATCTTTTCCTGTGACCTGCATTTTGAGCTCATCACCACCCGGTGAATGAGAGGACACCAAGTAAGCTCCTTTTTTCCTTACTTCACCCTACTTCTAAAATCACATCTAAATGTAGGTCTGCACATTGTTTCTCTTTGAGTCTACCACAGATTGAGAAATCTTTTAAATACCTACTGATATGTTTTTTGAATACGTCAACATATAAAGGAATGTGTTGTAAGACTGTGCTCCTTTTATTATTTTCTATATACATCAGTACACCTCTACCGCTCTCTTGATGAAGCAATATTGTCGAAACATGACATTTGTATTATTATTAAATTATTATTAAACAGGATTTATATAGCGCCAACATATTACGCAGCGCTGTACATTAAATAGATTTTGTATGACAAAGATACCTCTTTCTTTGGCTTTTTTCTCTTTATTGATCTATTTATTTATTATTTTACATACAATCTCCAAAACAGGCCTAAAGTGAAGGTAAACCTAAAATTCAATTTTACGCTATATTCTTCTTAGGTTTCACTCAAGTTAATTTTCTGGCACTGAAATTATGTAATCAGTCTGCTGCTGAAGGATGAAGGATTTTCAGTTTTATATGACATGTGTTTAGACTCCAGCCCTGCAACTTTGTAAGAAGCAATAGAGTTATTGAGTGCAGCAGGTGCTGACCCTTGCCACACATGCATAAATATGATCAAGAACTGCACATGCACTAAGCTGAGTAGACATCTCATATAGGCTGGCTCTGAATGATTCCTGAACAAATATGGAAAAAATGCAGAGTACTATAATGAGTATATAAAAATAAATATCTGTAAGTGTTAAGCTTACACATTTCTTAGCATAATTAGACATAGCAGGAAAAAATATATCTGCTTCTTGGCATTCTTTAAAGCAGGGTTGTCCTTGTTATTTTGTGTTGCCCCTATCTGTCCATTTTTAATGGACGGAAATACTAGTGTGCTTGAGACAAATAACCCATATAGCTGGGCAAGATCTATGCCTTGGTTTGTATTTGTATGGCAGGGAGGCAGCTGTACTGTAGTACCTTCTGTAATCCTGGCTTCTGCTGTTAGTGCTACTAGAAAGACTTAATAATATCCCAGAGGCAAAGATGAAACACTTTCACTGCAGTTACTTGTTATGGATATCGTTTGAAGTCAGTCTTAAGATATCTTTATTTCTCTACCAGAAAACTCCTTTTTTTACTTTGTTCTGTCATGATGGCTTTATTTTATTTAATTTCACAATGCGCTACTGAGTAAGAAATAAAATAATAAACTTCAAAACTTTTTTTCTGTTTTCACAGAGTCACCTATGCTGCCTTTCTGATTTTTTTTGATACAGTTCTACACCTGGAGCTTAGTACACAAACCTCACTAAAACACCTACTACAGTTGTTGCTCACTTTTGCTATTACTTTAATAGCCACCTACTTTAAAGATAAAATCGTGTTACCCACTCCAGCCTGGCCCCTGCACTAACAAAATAAATTATGAACTTCATTGCTATCAGCGTTAAGGCGCTCTCTTGGTTCCCTTCCTACCTGTCTAACTGCTCATTTCAAGTATCTTTCAATGGTAGTTCCTCCCCTCCAGGCCAATAAGTGAACTTTTAAAAAAGTTTACCAACTTTAACTATGCTAATTCCCCCCCCCACCCCCCTTCAGATGCATATGCATACCTACCTAGCAACTATCCCAAAATTTCAACTCTTTGCTTTCATTCTGATTCCAGTCCTTGCTGTGTCAGCACATATATACAGTAGATTTCTCTGGGACTGTCTACCAAGCTTTACCTGCCTCAAAAGTCAGTTCCATAGAGCCCTGTGAAAATTTACTGCACAAAATATACACAAAGAGTGGATAATATTGGCATATTTGCAATCGAAACATGCACCTGGGGATTAAGGTATAGATTAAAATAATCAAATAAGGGGGAGGGGGAGTTAGGGATTTTAAGTCCACCCTCTTTAAAATGTCACTTATCCTTTAATGTAAAGGGTGGTCTTATTGACTAATAAAGAAACTCATAAACAAGTAAAAGCTTAACAATTAAAAGTAAAGATTTAAATATAACATCTGCTGCAATTATCAGGATTTACTGATAGTTTTGACACATGATTTTTACTAGAGATGACCTTTTATTGGGTATTTTACACAATATTCCTTGCATTGCATAGGTTCAATGCATGTGTACTTCATTAAGCATACAATTTTCAACTTTTTAATAAGTTGCATAAAATATCAACATATATCAGAATATTTGAGAAAATATTTCAGAAAAATGTAAGGAACGTACAACTGAGAATGGTCACAAGGCGTAAACCAGCTTAAAGGGTTACGGGTTCTTATCTTCATACGGAGTGCTAAAGGAGAAAGATGAGAACCCGGAGAGACTTCATTATGTTGCCAGAAGCTACATATTCCAACAATTCACACAACAACTCTGGTTACTTTTGCATCTGTCTAAATATGACATTGAGTTAGATATTTGGAAGTAAAAGAGATTCTTCAGGGGTTATTTTTAAATAATTTTATTCTGCTTCTCCCTTCTTTAAAATTCTTACTGATTGAGACATTACATATCACTCTGATTGCTGCTAACTTAATTATTTCTTATCTGTGGAGGATTTAAAACATGCTGATATAACTAGCATCAATTATTAAATAAGAAGGAATGATCTGTAGATGGGAAGAATTAATGATTTTTAGTCATGCTGATACCTTAATATTTTCTATTTTAATACTCAGTTAAAATATGCATTTTTTCAAAATAATAAAACAAAAGGCAGAGGCCAAAGTCATGTTTGCAATACTGATATCATATACTTCATATAACTGTATAATTTGGACTTGAGTATCAAATCAGAAGAAAAATACAACAATTGCATTGCAATCAATTCTTGGACAATAGCATTCCGAGACATTATTAATGCAATACGTTACAATTGAAAGCCATGAAAAGCATTGAGTTTAACTTAGAGACATATTATTGGAAAATTGAAAGATAAGCTTTTTGTGGGATATTTTTATGTAAGGATTTTTTTTAATGAAAATTTGTATTGCTCTTATTTTACGGCTTAAGTGTGAACATCTGATCCCTAAAAAATCTAATTTTTTTGGTGTATTCTTTTTATGGTTTACTTCTTTGGCCTATGGTTTACTTCTTTGTCTAGAGATTTGCTCGGAAGCAACAGTGGTGGGGCCTGTGATGCCTTTTGTTCTTTGCCCCTGTAGGGTGTAGGGGATGCTTAGTCCATGACAATGTCTATGCGTTCTTCGTTGAGGGCATGGAAAAAGGTTTGGCATATCTCATTCTGTCACAGTTTCTGATGGTTCCTCCCCATACTCCATTATGGGGAACACCTTCCTTTCCTCATTTATTTGCATTCTGGATCTGAGGGTTTGGGTTGATCCAGGTACTATTAGATATAGGTGAAGATAGTAGACTTCTTGCTTTTGATGTATTCTTCTTTTTCTGGTAGGTTAGATTATGTATGTTGTTGTTATATGTCATGGTTATAATTTGTGACAATTTATGTAAATATTTATGGGTTAAATTTGAAGTGTACCAAGAGTGATAACATATGAACTTGCAAGTAAAATTTAAAGATTATACTAATAAATGATATACAGATAGATAAAACAATGCAAAAACAACTAATAAACTATAAGAAAACATACTTAGCTGCGGAAGTGAGTTGCATTTGGCCAAGTCCACAAAAGAATAATGGCTTAGGAGATTATCATCATCATTATCAGCATTTTACTTTATAAGGATGCCAGTTAAAGTATGAGAGGCATTCCTTTAGGATGACCTCATAAAAAGTAAACATTTACTAATATATACTGGTAAAAGTTAAATGTTGGTGGGACATTATTATTATTAAATAAAATATAGTCAGCATATGTTAGGAATTCCCTGATGCTGTGGGGGTATTGGAGGAGTATTGCCCGTGAAAAGGGCATTCTGCTTAAATTTGCTCCTGTGGGAGTTCACATCCTGTGAATATTTGCTTTTTTTTTTGTTGTTTTGGCCGAATTGGTTGGGACAAGGTTAGATGGAGGCAGAGTTGGATTGTAGGGATGGGGAATTTATGATTGTTTAGGTTTTAGTTAATTGCTCCAGTTGCTGGAGATAATTATTACCTTTGTGGGTGTTATTTTAATGTTATTCATGTTATACTTTAATAAAATATATAGCAAAAAATAGGGTTAATGCTGCAGGCATGAAATACAAAATACACAATACAATGACTTAACAAAATATTTGAAATAGCTAAAGATACCTAAGCAATTGTCCTAAGCTTCCCTATTACAAAATTGAGTTCTTTGAAGAACCCAACATTATCTTCAGCCACTGTTACATTGTATGGTAACATCTGTTTGTAAATGAGTGAGAAACAGTAATTGTTTACCAATCAGCTTCCTAAAATATGTAGCTGTTTTTTTTTAACTGGTTTATTTTCTTTATGGCAGTGTCCAGCTTTCAATTACACAAGGCCTTTTGTTTGCCAAGACTTTGAACCTTACTTTTGGGCAGAATTTAATTATGAGGGCAACCCCACCCATAGCTTTATTAGTGTTCCAATGTTTGACTTATCCAATTTTGAGCAAGAAATACAAATAACAAAACAAGTGGTCAATGAAACCTGACCCTGTTCATCCACCATATTGCAAACTTAGGTGTAATATGAATTACCAGCAATATTGCAATGGTGTCCCTTTCAACTTGAAGAACCTATATTATATTTGTATGTTCATCTAAATGGTGTGATGAAAGGTCAATGAGAGATTTGCAAAAGGTAAGGGTTATAATGATCATGCAATAAGTGTTCCTTGGAGACTGATACAGCGAGCAATGAATTATAATGGTCCATTACATACAAAAAACACTCTACTATATTTACTCCTTAAGGAAGACTATAAAAGTTTGCAAGATAAACCTTTTTTTAATTATTATGAAACATTGTTTTATGTACAGTTTATGTAATATATTACAAAAGTTACAAAAGTACAAATGATAATTTTTATAACTCAATAAAAAAAAGTACGCATACACTTGATCCTTGAGACCATTCCTTCATTTTATACACAGCTATTTGTAATAGTTACTGTTGATTTTGGATTATTTATCTGCATAAATAAAAGAAGGTCCATGTACAAATGATAGCTAGTCACTCAAACAGTTTAATTAAAAAAACAAAGTGAAACAAAGTACACAGCAATATTGTTTGATATCTAAACATAGGAACTTCAATCAATGATATATACAGCACATGGACATAAGGCAGACTAATACAGACAGTGATACAGGAGGAGAGGACCCTGCCCCGAAGAGCTTACAATCTAGTAGGTGGGGGAATTGCACACACAATAGGATGGGAGATATACATATATATCTATCCACAAATATCTATAAACAATCTTGAGGTGCAACATTACACCAACTATTTTACACAACACGGGCAGCATGGTGACTCAAACATAAGTGCTCTGGTCTTTGCAGCGCTAGGTCCCAAGTTCAAATCTCATGCTTGGGTGGGTTTCCCACATTCCAAAAACATGCAGTTAGTTTCATTGGCTGCCCCCCCCCCCCCAAAATGCCCTTTGACTATATTAAAGACATGACTATAGTACTGAGTTACAGCTAGTGACATGACTATGGACTTTGTACAGTGCTGCATAATATGATGGTGCTATATAAATACTGTGTAAAAAAAATAATAACAACATATTTTCTTTACAAAATATTTTGTAACATTCTATCTATCCTTTGGTTACTTTTTTCACTGACTCACATGGCTACATATCTAAATTGACCATGCCATGTAATAGGTCTTTCAGGAAAGTGTATACCTTTAAACTTAGGCTGAGTACATGTCCTCTCTATCCTGAAGAAATGTGAAGTCAGAGTGCAGAACAAGTAAAAGCTGTGCAGTACCAGGGTTCCAGGGGTACTGGGGAGACCAATTCTTTGCAATAAAACATCAATGAGCGCCCCAAGAGATAATTATTTAGTTTTTTTTTTTTTGTACAGGCATGAGCTTTTCTAACAGACACCTATTATATAACTGAGTCTCCCTAACCAATTTAAATTTAAGTATAAGAACATATATTTAAAAGCAAGCTGTCACAAGTTTAAGGGCTCTAGTTATGCTCATGGTTCTGAACATCTGGGTTTTCTGTGTTTTGATCTGCACTAACCATTTAAACATTTACATAGCAGAAAATATTTACTTGAAATACTTCTGCCATTTGAATGTTGACCTGTGTTTAATAATGTATATAATTAATCTTTATGATCTTGCTAGAATTACAGCAATAACGATTTATAAAGTGTTTAATCTCTGTAAGGTTTTTAACTGTCAAAGCATTACCAATATCTTGTTGATGTGCTTTAAATCATGTCAGAATATTCTTAAAATATTCTTCCTTTTTCTAAGCCCCAAAGGTATTCAGTAGTACATATAAGTGGCCTTGCTAGCTCTCCTAGTTTGTTTACACTTTGAAGGTATGAATGTTCAGGGATACAGTGGCCTGACAAAGATAAATACAGCAAAGAACATTTATCAGCAAGGACAAAGGGAGGACACTTCTCTGCTGGGTAAGTGTGTGAAGCTCCCTTAGGTTTCTTCAGTCTACATTTAATGATGTACAGAGATTTGATTTTTTGAAGTCTCTGATTTAGGGAATAAAAAGCAAAGAAAACCTTTTGCCTGACCCTACATTTGTTCTTGGAGGAAGCAAAGAAGATGAAAAGCTTTCTTGAGATTCTTAGGTAAATTATTGTAGTTTCAAGTTGTTATTAATTTTTTTTCTGGCAATTTGTACTTTAACATTCAAAGTAGTTCTTTGCTGCTACTGATTAGAATAATAATTAGAATGATATTGTGGAAGAATGTTGACGCAGCCTTGATTTAGACAGTTCTTATCTTGTGACTGACTTTTATGATTATGCTGCCCATGCTGTCAACGTCTTATTATTTTCACACTCAATCTTTCCAGCTGTAGCTATACAAAAGGTTTGGAAAGTTTCCAGACGGTGAAAGCTACTGTACTAATAGAGATGAGAATTTTCTTCACAAATGAGAGAAGAAAAATATTAGCTACATACTGTAAAACATTTTTACATCAGTTATTGTGAAATGCAAATTAAATTTACTAAAGGCAATAAAATAAAGAGCAATTGTAAATCATGGAAATAAAGAAATCAAATGACTAACATCTCATAAAAACTTGTAATTTTAAATGCTGTCTCTAATCTTTTTAAGAAGCAGTGTTTATTAGGAGAATATCTGATGATCTGCTTGAAGGTCCTTTTTGAACCACTTCCTGTTATAAAATGACAACTGTGCCCTAATCCCGCTCCTGCATTGTCACCCTGTTACATGCTCCCCATTATAAAGACAAGAAGTTCAAGAAGTGCAGGAGCAAGTTCATATAGGCCAGACGTAGCATAAAAATAATAGGAGATTAACGGCACTGTAATGCAACGAAGGATGAAAATTAGTTGATGAAAAAATAGTATGGCAATTGTTTTTAATAGTGCTTTTACTAACTAAATATTCCCAATCTTAAAGCAAACATTTCAAAACTTTAATGCTATCTTAACTTAAAAGAAATTAAAAAAAAAAATTAGGAATGAAAAAATGGTAGGTACTATGTTCAATCTACATCCAATTTTAATTTTTCACAATAAACACATATACAAAAAATGTTTGCTACAAAGGCAGGCTTCAAATGTGTGATTACCATTCATTACAGCATAACTAAACCCCACTATACACACCTGTCCCCATTCTGTCAAAGGGTGCCCTCATCATCTTCCTTCTTCTTTTCCTAGCGATCTTTGGCCATCCTAATTAGCCAGGCTGGGATAACGTAATTCCTGTACAGGCACACAGGAATTCATTCAGTCTCGACAAGTGCAAGGGAAGCCAGGATTGCCAGGTATTTTTAGTATCCGGGTATGCTGATTTTGACATTTCCATTGAGTGACCAGGCAGATAGGAATGCTTATTGCAAAAGGGACATTTCCTATCTCTTTCTGCAATAAAGTCCTGCCCTAAAAAAATTAGGCTCTGCTTTAAAATTAAAGTTCCATGTTTTAAAGAATCTAAGATCAGGCAGGTCATTACTGTGGGAAGGGACAGACTTTTTTGCAATAACCCCTCTTACCTGTCTAATTGCTCCCGGCTACCCTTGTGTGTGCTGGGAATGATTGAACTCCCACACACCAGCACAGGTGTTACGTCATACTGGAAAAAGAAGATGGTGACAGATCTTCTACAGTAAGAGAATAAAATGGAAGTTGGTGATGCCCTGCAAGGAAATAGGGACAGGTGAGTAACCTGGTTTTAGTTCCACTTTAACCCTCCTAGCATTCTAATTCTGTCAGTTTTTTTATGCAAAAAGTGATCCTATTTTTTTTGCATAGAAATTTTTGTTTCTATTGTGGGCCTGTAATTCTTAGGATTAACTCCCAGGTATATTACTTATATTTATTTATTATATTATAATCATAAATTATAATATAATACATAATTATAAATCATTATTATAAAAAATAATGAAATATTAGACCTCAACAATGAAATTTATCCCGAAAAAAAATTTTATCAAACATTTCTCACTGAAATTTTCAAAACAAGGGTGCAATATTATTGATAAAAAATAATATAAATTAAATGCAGATTTTAGAAAAAAAATATTTACATTTTTAGTAGACATTCCGGGTGTGGTAGATTTTGAAGCAGGGTGCTGCACAAAGTCCAACATCACAGTCAGGACAGTAGAACCTGGTTTCTTTGCGTTTCTTCCTTCCTCTGTCATCGGTCTTTGAGCAGCAAACCACGCACATCCTTGTAGGTGCCGCCTTTTTCTGGGTTGGTGGAATGTATTCAACAAAGTGACGATCGGTCAGGCGTTCTGGGTTGACAACAGTAGAAGCACGACGTCCAGGTCTATTCATAGCCACTGATGGTGTTTGGTGGTTCTTGACTATGGATTCAGAAACTTGCAAAATGAAGTCTGAATGATTCACAGGCCTCTATTTTTTTTTTACGTACAGAACGTAGGCATTCCATAGGCACTGCTCAACAAGATGCCTGAAAATATTTTTGCTCCTTTGCTGTTTCCTTATCGCTGGGTAGAATGTCATGGCTTGGTCAGCTCTGTCGACACCTCCCATGGTGTTGTTGTAGTCAATCACCACCTGTGGCAACGGTTCCATAGGCATCTGTTCTGTGTTGCAGACGGAGCTCATAAAGCTCAGGAGAGGTGTAGAAATTGTCACAATAGCCCTGATCTGCAATGGCTCAATGAGGGATAGCACTGAAGATGTTGCCAATCCATAATGGCTGTATCTGGGGTTTTCCAGTGTACAGTACCGTATTCCAGATGTAGCCAGATGAGGATTCGCACAGCATATAGGTCTTCACGCCAAATCGTGCCCGCTTTGACGGAATGTACTGCACCCAGCTGAGCCTCCCCTTGTAAGCCATTAGACTTTCTCAATGCTGACATCTCTTTCTGGCACAAAGGTTTGCTGGAAATTTTGTAGAATCATCTGAGACACTTCCCAAATTTTCTTGAGTTTTGGTGCAGGATGGGTAGTCTCATCAAATTCTTCATTGTTTGCGAAGTGTAGGTACTTCATGATGAGGGAAAATCGGTATTCTGGCATGACTGTGCCAACGAATGGAGAGGCAATCATTTTTTTCTTGGACTAGTACCACTTCTGGACGGGTTTTCCCACAACTCCCTGCATGATCACCAAGCCCAAAAACACCCAAATGTCATCCTTGGTCACAGGTTCCCACTTTCTGCTTCTTGCAAACCTCAGGTGTGGAGCACCTTGTTGTTGTCCAGCGTACCTGCATAAAACAAAATAAAAAATGTATTTTAGGTTATGTTCTTTTATAGTCTGAAGGTTGCAAGTAATATGTTAGCAAACACAGAGCAGCATACATGTTGGCATAAAAAAAATAAAAAGTTTAGCACAGAGCAGCACACATGTTGGCAAAAAAAAAATTTGCAAAAAATTTCAAAAAGTTAGCAAACACAAGAGCGGCTTACCTGTTTGTCTCCGCAACAATTTTTTCAATAACTTCATCGGTCAAAAACAACTATTTTCATCCCAGGTGCGCCAGTAAATGGAAATCTTGGCGGTGCTGCCTGGTCCGCATCAAGGTCAATAGGACACCATGTGCGCACAGCACTGACCTCAGATCCAGAATCGTTGCTCAGTTCACTTTCGCTGTCTGATGACAAATTTCCTGGTGAATCACTATCACTCGATTCCACAAGGAACTCCTAATCGCTATCGCTGCATTTAAACTCCTCCAAAACAGCGCTTGCGCCGGCGAGATGCCGTTTGGATGCCATGCGGTCTCCAGCAAACAGTCAGGGACAATAAAAGTCCAAGACAATGTGATGAAATGATACATTCAAGTGATTTATAAATCATCAAAAGGTCAGTTCAAGGTCAGGGCTAATAGTGGGCAAAATGTAAATCAGGGCACTGGGCAATGATGCTTAGTGCACTAAAATGTCTTTTTATACTTTTATCATATGTTATTGTGTGTTTTTTACTGTAAAAAAAAATTAAAAGCAGATTACATGTAATCTGCTTTTAAATTTCCCGCCCCCAGAATCCATCGCTTCACCCGGAAGATGTCACACATCTTGCCAGGTGATGCGGTGTGGATGTCCCCGCCCTGCTCACTCCCCTGCTCAGATCATCCTCCGAGTGATGCGAACAGCTGCAGTAGATTCTAAAAATTTAAGATTCTAAAGATTCTGGAAAAAAGACAGTATTGTCAGGCATAGTCATCTTCCTTTGAAAGAACATGTATAGTCCGGGCATCCTTGTGAGAAGCATCATGGCTGTATGTGATCAAGTAAGGATTTATTTTTATTTACTTGTATTTTTATGGGCCAAACATATACTTCAGAACATTACAAAGTCCATTGTCGTACCACTAACTGTCCCTCAAAAGAGGGCTCACAATCCAAAGTCCTCACCATAGTCAAAACTCCTTGCAGATAGTGTCCTGGTCAATATTCAAATCTTTGACCTAGTGCTGCAAAAGCAAAAGTGGTAGCCACTGAGCCAACCATGCTGCCTGGGCCTAGAGGGTTACATTTCATTACCACTGAATGCAAGCACAGAGTACAATCATTATCCCTGCCACTAACCACTAAATGAGCATCAGTGCAGGTGGGCATAGGTGTTTAGCAGCACTGCACCTGACCAACAATGTGGGGGGAGGGTTAATAGTATCAGTAATGACAACAATGTGAAATTTATCAATGCTATCATTGACACCAATACAGTGAATATTGCTGCAGCCATTATTATTATATAGTGCCATCATATTACACAGCACTGTACAAATTCCATAGTTGTGTCACTAACTGTCCCTCAAAGGAGCTCACAATCTAATGTCCCTACCATAGTCATATGTCATTAATGTAGTCCAAGGTCAATTTAGGGGAAGCCAATTAACCTAAATGCATGTTTTTGGGATGAAACTGAAGCAGACACAGGGAGAACCTGCAAACTCCATGCAGATAGCGTCACAGCTGGGATTTGAACATGGGACTTAGCACTGCAAAGGCTGGAGTGCTAACCCCTAAGCCACCATGCTGTCCGTTGGCACTAATGTGTGCATTATCATTTTGTCCACTGAAAAAATATGGAGGGTATTATTGCAACCACTAAAACAAATGTTGGCAGGTATTATTGTGGCCACTAACACCAGATTTGTATTGTGCTCTTTTAAATCAAAGTAGGGTTTTTTATTGTAGCCTCTGACTTTAATACTAGTGTTTTAAATGGAGCTATTCACACCAATGGGGGTGTTTTAATTGTGCTTACTGAAAGAAATAGTGGGGTATTTTTTCAGCAACTGACACTATCACAGGGGGTTATTATTGTCACCACTCAGATTAGTGCTGAAGGTTAATATTGCAGCCCCTGATGATATTAATAAGATTGTTGCAGTTATGAACACCATTGTGGGGGTTAGGAAAGCAGCCACTGAAACCAGAGTATGGTTTTCATGTTGATAAAATATGCAGTAGGAGCAATGTTTTGGGGTATTGAAGTCTATCACTGCCCATTCCTATTATATTGGTTGTCCAACAACTCAATAAACCTTGAAAAGATGTGCTGTTATTGTGAGATCCTTTCAAGGTGACTAATTATTAGGTTGACCAACATTGTTTCAACAACTCTAAATTTAAACAAGTTTTCTCAATGTGGAGAATGAGGACAATAAGGACTCAGCAGAATATTAGGTTCAATTTGAACTCCTTACTAAATAATTTTGCTTGGGGTATTTTATGTATCTAGTAACTTGTATCTTTTTTTTTTTACCAATGACTACAATTTATATTTATATAATGTTGTATTTATATATGTTTGTAATTATTCTTACAGTGTAAGGGTAATAATAGCAATGCTCTTTACTAGGACTCAGATAAAAAAAGAAAGTGCCTGACTGATTATCCCAGTATATATTTTCTCAAAAAGTTTATTTTTATCAGCCTTAAACAAATTTACAAACATGCTTGTATGAGTGGGGCAGTTTGTTCTTTTTAGAATTATTGGCTACAATTGTTTTCCTCATCTTTAGGATCTGCAGTATTGGTTAGTTACATGATAATATATATTTTAGCCCTGGGTAAGACTGGAAAAATGTTATCATTTCTAAAAACCCAGCCCTGAGTAGTGAAGGGGCAAAATATTTTCATTCAACTTTTTGCATATACATAGGATATAAACCACAAGTGTGTACACCGAAGTTAGCCAGTGATTGGGAATAAATATTATTAGTATTCCCATCTCATTTTTTCCAGTAGTAACTTTTCACCTAATCAGTACACCATTACTATTACTTGTCTATTACTTGGTGAGCTGTATTAGTTTAGATGAATAAGACAGTATATCATATCAATGCACGCCATGCACTTGTTGCTAGGTGCATGACCAGGTAAATGATTGACATCTGCCAGATAGTGATCGTTTACCTGGTTACCACCTATCGACTCACCCTGTTCTTTGCCTGATTGAAGCCTGCCCACCTGTTCTGCCCACCAAAAACAGGAAGTGCTAATAATTGCCGTTAAATAAATTCATGGTCAGAGCAGGGGAGCTGCATTAATCAAGCAAAGAAAAAAATTTCTGGTCAATTCTGAATAAATATCTTGATCAAACATTAATCGAACAGGCCATATTTTGTAATAGACTTACACTGGGTTTGATGTGTATAGCAAATCTAAAGTCAAATCTACTGGAAATAATTTGCAGTGTATTGCCAACAAAAGGCTTTAATAAAGTAGATCAGGACATTCTGTGTATTTTTTATGAAGAATGGGAACTTAAAGTTTGTTAATAAATGTGCTAAACACAAATAACCAGTCAACACACAATTTGCCTGGACAGTTACATGACAATGAAAATAATGCATAGTTTAAATTCATTTTGATCTTGGGTCAACAAGTAACAGAGAAATGAGCGTTTTGCATATTAGAGCTTGTCTAATATGCAAAACTGTCCATTTAAATACTCGTATATAGTTATTAATTCCATTTATTAATTTAATGGTAGTCAGAGCACTGATTAATGAATTAGAAGGGTGAAAATTTTCTAAGGTTCCAATTAGCGCTAGATAGACTTGTAATTAAATTTCAGTTTTAATTTGTTTCTGTCTATTTCTAACATATCAATGTTGATCACAGCAATGTATACAAGAAAGTTAGTTTAAAATAAGGTGTTGCTGTTTTTTGTCAGTAAATGGTACTAGATTTAATAATCTCAAAAAACTCAAACATATGAAGTAAAGTATATTGCATCTTCTCAGGTGAGGTGGTTGCATTAGTTTCTATTTTCCAGGAATTTTTATTTTACTGTCTTCTGATCCTGTCAGTAATGCATTGGGTGACAATGCCTATTTAACAAAACGTGTGAAATGAGCAAAACTGGTAAAAGAAAAAGAAAAGATGGTTTCACCTATAATTTGCAATTTGCGTGTCATGGTGCACATGGGGTCAATAGAAGATATGCAGGATATTATTAGCACGTCAGTTGCATAGATCCTACATTTCACAGATTGGGTGCACCAACCTAAGGTAATATAGTTATTTCTTGACACATGTAAAAGATGCAAAATTAATTAGCAGTGGTAAATATCCATTCTCTGGGGAATCCAGGATCTGCAAGGTGTGGTATGTGCCAGAGTGACTTAAAAATTGGGGCTTCCATGCTAATAAATGAAGTATCTTAGAGGTCCTCTCATCAAGATTACTCATGACTATGGCAACGCATTTCAGGTTATGTGGATAACCATGTAATACCAAAATAGATCATGAATCATGACAAATTATGTCCCTAAGTAAACATACCAACTACCTGCCACTAAATGACAGATTCAATTGCTTTATATAAATAGCACTGGAAATCCCAGTGTTTATCTTCTGCACTTCTTCTTCCATGTCAGCAGTTTTGGTTAAAATACTATTTTTAGCGGCTTTTCAATTACCTTGAGAGCTCAGTGGCCATAGACTTCAATTAAGTAAGGAATATTGGTACTATTGAATTTCAGCATGAGGATCCAATGAAATACACTTCCATATTTTTGGCCAGATTTAAGTGGAATACTTTCAGGTTGAATGTTTACCTTCATCCCTTGTGTCTTTATAACACTGCCACTTGAAGTCTTCTGGATTTTGTGAAGTCTCCTCCACTTTACAAATAATGGGAAGCAACCTCATCACTTACTAGGTAGAGATGTGGGGATCAATTATGGAACCTTCCATACTGCAGCCCAAAGGAAAAAAGTACTCAGGCAAAGGTCTGTTATGTGACATACATAAATAAAAGTGGCAAATTGTAAAATAAATGTGTTTTTAATTTAACTGGGTGAGGATCTATAGGGGGCTTGGGTGGTAAAATCCAGTGCTGTTTGCGTGTGGGGTGGAGTAATATTAGAAATAGAACTATACTCATAGTACTATAAAAGTACCAGGTATTTAATGTTTTTATAAACACTAGTGTCTATATTAAATCATTATTATGTAATTGTTACACCTTAAATTGTATAAAATATAATGGAGTATAAAAATATATACACATTTATCAAAATGTTACTTTTCTGCCCATGTGCAGTTAAAGTGGTAATAACATTTTTGTTCATATTTGTTTTCCTAAATCCAGTATAAAGCAGGGATATTTGTTCTATTCAACTAGTAACATCCCCCAAAGCCTGAATAATGTACTAAGACCTTGAACAATCTGTAAGGTTGTTGAAGCATGAAAAACCTTGTTTATTACAGGATAAGAGATCTGTGTTTTACATTAATGGATGTAATAAGCAGTTTATAATGAGTAGCAAACAATTTTAAAACTTTAATCAGGCATAAGGGGAACTAGCATAGTGAAATATGTTGCATATTGTGCAGATATTATTTCATGATTAAAGTCAAATTATATTTTATGATCACTGCTCTGCACAATTTCTGTCCATTTTCTAAAATTGATTATTTACAAATTAGGCACAGCAGTCTATTTAATGATACAAGTCATGTTTTTTATGCAGATACAATCTCTGTCTGAGACCTATAATCCTTTAATTGTCCTGAGGTTATATTTCTGGAGTCGTGTGGAGTTCCTAATACACTATCTAATTTTATGGATAATGACAGGTCAAAGAGTAGTTTGGAAATGTAGATTTTTACATGTTTTCTGACCTCCCCAAATAGGTCACATACTAAGCCATGGTGATTATTCATAAGCCCCCTGTGCTGAAAAGAATGTTATCCTTATCTTTTGCAATTTATTAATCTGTAAAACTCAAATTCTCAAATTACCCTAAATAGAACATCTACAACAATGCAGAAGTAAACCACGTTTGTGATTTATAATACATATTTTACTGGGACATGAATTATTGAATTGTAAATGTTTTATATTGTATATAAAGAAATATTTATGTTCACATATCTCGGTGTTGGATTAAATGTTTGATGAATGTTACTAAATGTATAGTATTATTACTATTATGTATAGTACATAAACAAAAGTTTATCATTTTTCTTTTGTAATGTTTATATAATAAACACATTTTTGTTAAGGTTGCAAATGCCACTGTGAACTTGAAAAAGTGCAACAGTACACAGCTATATAAACTTCTTTATACTGAAAAGTCTTTTTTTCTAGCCACAAATTTTAAAACATTCTGCAAGGATTCTGAGGGATTTATTTAGAGGTGTGTGCATATGGCTGTAGTAGCTTTGAAAAGATGGAACAATCCTGGACCATTCTGAAAGACAAAGCTCTCACATGCTCAAGAAGTGTCAGAACTTGTCTCTAAGGTCCAGCCCTTACATTCCTATATGTTTTAGTTTTTGTTTGTGTTTTTACAAACATTCTTTTTAGGTTCACAGTCTATTGTGTATGGAATAAACCCAAAGGAAAAAATGTAAAAATGTAAAATATTGCAATAAACTTTTCCCTAGTTAGTATTGCCCCATTGCTTTTAATTTGCACTGCATCAATTGAGAAACAATAGAATGCCATCCTAGAATGCTCTTATCAAATATAAGTCGGAAGTCTGTTAAATTTGAGATTTCAGTTCTGCACATTTGATTTCTGGATCAACAAGTATGTTTTGAAGAAAGTGTATTCAGGCCAAATTAAATAAATAAAAGGGATGATGTAAGGAACTTACCCGCCCTGCGAGCCTGCGGTGTCCCTGGGGTTCCCAGCCACAGAGGGAGACCCCTCAGTAGCAAGCAGCATAATAACCAAGGCTGCTCTTCTGCTCACAGCTTGTCTGTCTCTGCAGGCGGAGGGATCCGCCCTGGACTAATTACTGATCAGCCAGGCAGCAGCCCTTGCATCCCTTTGAATGTGGTTCCTGCTCCCAGCACTGTGCAAGTGCAAAGTAGTGCACGTCCTAGGGGTACTGTGGGAAGAGGTGCGAATGTTACCATGCGTCCCTCTTGTACCCCCCGAGGGCGTGGCACTCGGCTGCTTCGCCCCAGGGCGGGACATAGTTAGTTTGAATTCCCTGCGGCCAATCAGCTGCAGGGGATTTACTCAGTCTCCGATCAGACAGTGCCAGGTGGCGCAAGGTGATTGGTCATCCTGGCTATTTAAGGAGAGCCTGTCCATCACCCCATTGCCCGCTATAGCCTCTGTTACCACAGTGTGCTTGGGTGTGTCTTTGTGTGTTTAAAACTTCTGCTTGTCATCTCCTCAGTGACCCGGTCTGAACCTAACTCTGATTGAACTCTGCCAGCCCTGACCTCGGATTGTTATTGACCATTCTGCCTGCTGCCTGCCCTGACCTCGGATTGTTACTGACCTGCTTTTGCCTTATCCTTCTGTACCTTGCTTGATTGGACTTAACCCTTGCTGTGCTGTACCATTCTGAATAAACCTTATTCAAGGATATCTGGAGTCGGTAGTGGTTTGTGTGCCCAGGCGCATTACAGATGAAGAAACATCTACTGATAAGTATTGTTCTTTAGGTTTAGATATCCTTTAAGTAGAAGTTTAAAGTTGTAATTGTCAAAGCTTCTTTACTTGAACGTGGACTTTGTAAAGTGTAAACAGAATACTGTCTCCACAGCTACACAGAATTGACCCATATTGACATATACCGTATGTTTGTTCATCTGTACAAACAGCTTAGGTTCTTTTAATGCTAGTCAACTTCACAGGTGCTTATTTGTACGTTAAACCCATGGTCTTGCATGTTTTGATACATTGCAAATGCATTTTCAGATGTAGACCAGCAATGGCATCCCTTGTAATTCCCTCAGGAAGTCCATCTGTCTGTTTTTTTTACAAATATATGTGCTGTAGATCAGTATTTGCTTTTTTTAAACTAGTACGTACTACATTGTAGACATTACTATTCAATAAATAGGTTCACTAAATAAATTGGTAAATACATTATGGATGTTTATCATGTACTTTTGAGCATGTTTAGCATAAATGCACCAAAATCTATATTCCTAAATGTGTATTTTTTACTTTTCATAATAATTCAAAATGTTTGCTCATTTACTCATGAATGTGGGTGAAAAATGCTAAAGTGCTTAAAAAAAGTGATGCAAATCATAAACAGTTTATCACATAATTATAGATTTCAAATGATCTTTTTGGAAAACCTCAAAGCATTTCATTTATTTATTTTATAAATAATATATATATATATATATATATATATATATTATACGTATTTTGTATTTACAGCACAACAATCTGTTGGATTTGTACTTTAAATGCATTGTCACAGTGTGAACAAGCACCTGCAAGAAATTTGAGCCATCCATAATAACAAAAAATTAAAAACAAAGCAAAAATTTAATGGAGCATTTGTACTATAGACGGAGATTTACCAGGACTAATTTATTTTAACAAGTTAAGCCAGTGTTTTTGTTGCTTACTTTTATTATTTAGAATGAAATCAAAATCCCACAGAAACATATTGTAAATTATGTATAATGAGTGCATTAGTAACCACAGTAAAAATTGACTAGGTTACTGATCAGGCCAGGCTAACAAGTCAGTAAAAACTTTCCCATGATCCCAATTTTTAGTGTTATCAAAGCAAATATTTTAAAAAGAATCATTAATAACAACTCTACTATCACCTAGTAAAGATGAGTAAGCTCTGCTCACTTAGGTCAACATTTGACTGGGGTATAAAATAAAAAAAAGACCTGTCTTAAGAAAGATAGATGGCTACTGAGTTACTTTATCATTCCTAAAAACCATAGTGACCAGGCTATGCCCTCTCAACTATGTACGTGTTTCTAAGAAAGGTAAAAAAGAGCTTTAGGGTCCGAACAGACCTTAGCTAATGTGTATTATAATAATAATATTAACTCTGGCAACACAGTGCCAATGTGCTGCAATGTATGAATACCATGCAAAGGTTGAAACCACTGGTATTTTATTATCTTTCATTTTTGAAAATCTTTCAGTGAAAAATGACAACTGTCTAATAGGGTTAATTCCCATAACTTTTTTAGGGATTTCCCTCAACATCTACATTTGTCTTTGTGACATTTTATTTATGTAATATATTATTATTATCATCCAGTATTTATATAGTGCCAACATGTTACACAGGGCTTTACAAAGTCAATAGTCATGGACATAGCTGTCTGTTAAAGGGGCTCACAATCGAATGTCCCCAACATTGTCATATGTCTTTTTAATACAATCTAAGGTCAATTTGAGAGGAAGCCAATTACCTATGTTTTTGTGGAAAGTGGGAGGAAATCGGAGTACCAGGAAGAAACCCACGCAAACATGGGGAGAACCTGCAAACTCCATGCAGATGGTGTCCTGACCGAGACTACTAAATGGGGAAAAAGGGTTGCACATAAAGTATCAAATTCCAGCAACAACTTTTGAACATTAGTTGAAGGACATCCTGGTGCATGTTGGCATGGGGCAATCATTTTTGCCTCTCCAGATACTTCCCCATTTTTAGTGTCTTTCTGCACCCATTCTCCTATCACCTAAAACCATATGGTACTTATATCAATAAAGCATGAGACCATACTTTAAATCTGAAAAGCTATATTGGTGTGCATTTTGTAAAGTGGAACTAGGCCTAAAAAACAAAATATGGAAAGCAGGTAGGTCCATTTTTTTTTGCAAAAGTGAAATGTTATGTCTCCTTTTCAAATAAAACACTCTTAATTGTCTGTTTGCAGTCTTTTGTTGAATGTACACACATGTTAAACATTTATAGTGTATAATCAGCTGGTTGTCAAGAATGAGTAAACATTTGTGTGTGGATGTTTCATCATTCCAGCCTGGCCAATCAATATGGCTGAAGACCCAAACCTGGAAGAAGACCAGGTTAAGATATAAAGAGCAAGGAGAGGTGAGTTTAATTCCGTTTAAATATTTTTTAAAATAATTAAAACATTCTATTACAAGAGCAGTGTTGTACACTGAAAATGTTTTAGGACAATGGACAAGTAATTTCAAATGTGCCATCTCCATAACTAATAGGACTATGATCACATGGTAAGTTAAAAACCACAAGCGGTACCACCTGATCTTCCTTCATCCTGAGGAAGGTGTCATTTATTTATAAAGTCACCCTTCCAAAAATTTTTAGTATATTTATATTCTACATTAAAATACACTATGGGGAGCATTAATTATTTCCAATTGTTTAGCCACAAGCTGTCAGGTTTTCTTGATGGATTTAAATGGGTTTGTAGGCCAGCCAGGATAAATTGTTGCTCAGGAATTAACTGATTCTCCCTCTGGTACTCCTCCTATTTGGATGTCTATAGGAATTCCAGCAAAGAGCAATTGGAGGAAATTTTAGCACAATCTACAGTACATTTTATCTGTTTTCTTCAGTTTGAAGCCCCACACAATCTCCCTAGCACTTATGTTTTAGAACAAGCAGTATTCTTTCCAAAAGGGACAAATATGTACTCCAATCTACAAACCTTTCCTCATTTATTTCATTACCCCCATACCTGCTTCCAGTATGAACAAATAAGTTACCACATGCTGCTGCAGTAAAACACACTCCTTCTTCCCCTTTTATTGATTTATTTAAAATAGTTAAATATGTCACTGGGTCCAGTGACATACATGAAGTCAATCAGTCAAATGCAGTAAATTAACACAACTACTATAGTATCTGCATGCATTGCTTAACTGCAGTACAAAAAAGCCTGGTCACAACCAAAGTAAATCTGAGAGCTACATGTACATAAATATAAATATAAATTGTTAGACAAAATATGTCAACTAGGGATGAGTGAGTGGGTTTTTAAAACTTAATCTCACAGCAAATTCGGCCTTTTTTGCTTACCAAAACTTTAAGCAAGAACGGTCAGTGTAAATTCGCAGATCGAAATCTCTTTGATTTTTACAACAGTGACCGCTGATTTTTACAACCGTGGATGCATTAATTCAGAACAGTGTGCGATCCACAGCACTAGAGGTTAAATAAGCTCTAGTGCTGGGGATCTTCTCAATGAATGCGGCCGCGACCGCATTGATTGAGAACAGTGTGCGATACACAGCACTAAAGGTAAAATAGCCTCTAGTGCCGGGGATCGATCTCCGACACTAGAGGTTAATTAACCTCTAGTGCCCTGGGATCACAAACAGGAGGATTCCCAGGGAATCCTGTGAATCGGCTGTGAATCCTCCTGTTATAATTTCCTCGATCTTCTGATGGTTTCACCAAATCGGTTCGCCGAAATTTCGCAGAACCATTGGAAGTTCGAGGAAATTTTTGCCAGAATGCCAGAGGTATTCTCGCTCATCCCCAATGTCAACTGTATATTTAAGATGTTTACCTAGAGCTAAGCTTTAACTGCAACTAAACCATGCATAACACAGGAATGCTCCAGTAGCAAACAACTCCAAAAACTCTGAGTTTTTTCTTTTACTGTTCAATTTTGACTTTTTATGTAAATTATATGTAATTTTTATGTAAATTGCACTGACCTAAAACTAAGACAATCAAACTGTACAAGTATAGCTTTTGATTGGTTCAGTTTTAGGTGAGTTCAATTTGCATGAAATTTGTTATTCACATAAATGTTGAATATTTGTGCATTTCATTGACCATTTCTATTTAATACATGTGGAAGTTTTGTCCATTGATTCTAACCTTTCAATGGTTGTAGCCCAAAATACTCAGTAGAATATTGTTCTTTAATATTTATCAATTGAAAACCTAAATGTATTGTATAAAGAAATTCTATAGTGAACTGGGTGGCTGTATTCAATTTTTTAACAGCTTTATATAGATTAGTAAGTGGGTTACTTTACCAGTGAACCAGTGCAGAAATGCAAAAAGAACTAAAAGAAAGAAAATCGGAAAAGAATTTAAAATAGAGTGTAAGGGTTATTTTTTTTACAGCATCAATAAGATTTTATTACTAAACACAGAGGGCAGGATTTTTATAACCATTTTATTATTTATAATAGTATTATTTTTTCCTTATTTATAAGGAATTTATTAACTTACCAAGGTGATTTATCAACTTAGTCGGGATAATTCACTTAGTGAATGTGGTAATAGTTCAACTTACAAATACCCTATCACATGCAATTAAAATAAAAAAATAATAGGATTTTTACTAGCACATGATTGGAAGGTTGAAGTCAGCAGAGCCTGCATTGGGATAATTACCTTTGCTGTGTGAAAACTAGATATTCCTTTAGCAAACAATATAAGTATATATATTTCCTTTCCAGCTATGCAAGCTATCTACAAAGCTAAGATTGCCAATTTAATTGGACTGAAATGACATCTGACACACAGACGAGTACTGACTCATCACTGCACAGTAGGTAGTGTGCACTTTAGTGACTGGTGAGTGAAAGATTTTAATAAGAAGTCAGTAGAATTATGAAATCCTACTATGTAATTACCAGAAGTATAAGGTGAGATGGTGCATGTCAAATAGGTAAATTACAGTCTTAAATAGATTTCCACTTGTATTGAGGGACTGGGCAAATGGATAGAAAAGCTACAGATCCAATTGCTTTATCCTTCATGCAGTAATCCACAGACACTTTACAATAAAGTATAAATAATTTAATTGGTAATAATTTTATTGTTTATTTTTGTAGGAAAAGTGGCATCAGTTGAAGGGGAGAGTTTCTGTTAATGAAGTGCCTAAAACACAAAAGGAGAGGCACTGGAACTCTTCACTAATAACACACTCACCTGTCCTTATCCATCACATATATTATGTAGGTCAGGAGTATTATTCTTCTTTTAACATGGGTTCCTCCTCCTGGGTAAAGAAACCAAGTCCCTTTAGCTTTTCCTTTCACATGTTTCTGCTCATGGGGATCCAGTGTATTATGGTTTTATACGGTAAGTAAACCTAGGCCTAATCCTTAAAATTGCAAATTAGTTTTCTTATTTTAAAAGGCTATATTTAATATTTTACATGTGCGTATTTCCTCAAAAACAATGCCTAATGATGCTTTCATGAAAGACCTTATTCAGTTATTTCCTCACCCTAAAACCCTTCCCCTAGTAATGACTACAAACATCTATGCCAAGACTTAATGTACAAACATGATCCACAGTTGTCACTATGAGGAGGTCAGGCCACAGCAAACTAGACCTAAATCTAAAGTAGTTTAGATCAGTTTTAATTGTTAAGTGTACTGGACCTAATTATTGTGAAGTTTAACATTAAGAACTGTCTTTAGGGGGTAAAGGTAATTGCTATGATTGGGGTGAAGAATAAATAATGATGTTATCAGGTTAAAGTTTTAGTAGAGCTGTGGGTTGACAGTTAAGGGCTTAGAGCAGGTTGGGGTAAGTGTCATTAGCCGGGCCACTCCTAGTCTAACACAGATAGCAGCAATAGAATGGTTGTGTGCTTAAGCTTTTAACGTCCAACAATTGGACTTGATAATAAAATCTGGGAAGAGGAAAAGAGGAAGCAGGCTTTTTTGGGCACAGATATGTAGTTCTTGTAAAAAGACAATGGTAACTTTATTGGAATACACAAAAATAATGTTTTAAAATCATACATTTACTTATACCAACCTAAAGAAGGATGTGAAATATTCAATCTAATCACAAGGTACTAAGCAGTTATTGAGATTGACAAACTTGTATGGAAGCAAAGGGTCACATAGCGGGTCCCATCCCGACTTGTTTCGCCCCTATGGGCTTGCTCAGGGGATTAGGAGACCCTAAAACTATAGCAATACATCATTTCAGTATACAGGATAACTGCAGACATATTAACCTTTGTGATTATCATGTAGTCAATTGAATTGAATTGCAACTTACTGTGTATAATGTGAGGATTAGACCAATAGGAAAAGGGGGTATATCGTTTATTGGTCCAAGATGAACATTCCAATAAAAAAAAAGCTGTTTGGATGATCTATTAAAGGAATACAATATATAGGAAGTACAAAATTAATAAAGAGAATCTTGGTAAGAGGAATAAATTTGTGAATGGGGGGTGTGTAAATATCTTACAATTACACAGTGTGAAATTGTTGCTGACGTGATAAGTTAAGGGCTTACTTTTAAAGTTGGCATGCAAGGAGTATAAGTATTAAGGGTTCAAATAAAGGGTAAGGATAAGTGTGGGGGGAAGGGATTTCAAGGAAACCACAGACACTAAAAAACCCAATCTAGTATGTATACCCAGTATTTAAAAGAATCTAATCTAAATGCATAAAATACTCATGCAAATCCAAAGTCACAAGATGTGTTAGGTCCTCTCACTTCTACATTGCATAGTGGTAAAACCCATCTTAAGGTTTCCATGCTTGTAACATGGTCATTTTCTTGGCGTCTATGGTTTGTAACATGCACACTTACCTTGCATTGTTCTGCAGGGTCCTCACAAGGTTCTAAAAGATGCAGTTGCATGGATTGTGAGCCCCTTTGAAGGACAGCTACTGACATGACTATGGACTTTGTAAAGCATTGTGTAATATGTCGGTGCTATAAAAATATATATAGTGAAATGATAATAATAATATTGGTGATGCAATAGTGAAGGGTGGAAACAGGACCAAGCAAAGGTTTATCCAGTTTGTAGGCTTAATTATGGCAACTAGAACACCTATAAATTCATTAAAATATTTTCATTGACTCAACTTTTATGAATTTTTACTGAAAGACAGCATAACATTTTAGTTCAAAGGATCAGATGAAAGCAAATGCCTTTGTTCATAAGGTACAAAGCTGGGAAGAATACTTTTGTGGCACAAACAAATATAAGCACTAGTAGTAGCACCATTTTTTTTTGATAATCGAAATTTTTCTCAACTTGCACTTGACAAAACTTAACAGGTTTAACAATAAAGATTTCATTAATAAGCTATAAGAAGTTTTAGTGCCTGCTTTACTATGATGTGTGTTTATCCATTAGCAAAAAAGTAAAACTAATGTGTTTTTAACAATTGCCATGATTCACTGACTAATTTCAGGATCTGTTTTAAAGAGCATTAACTATGTTCATCTGTTAAATTAGCTTTGGTTTATTGATCATTCTAAAATGCTGTAAATGCTTTTAATTATTGAATGGGCTACAATCCAAGCAGGTGTTTTTGTTAAAATCCTCAATTGCTTCTAACATAAAAACGTTTTTTTTTGTGTTTTTTTTTTTTTGTTATAAAGGTACAGCAACCTTGTTGCACACCTGCTGGGTAAAGTAATAAATAATTGATTGATGAAAAAAGTAGCTCTTAACCCTAACTGAATGGTATATACCCTGTTTCCCCGATTATAAGGCACTCTCTTATATTTTTTGAAATGCCAAAATATGCCCTGGGTCTTATTTTCAGGGGATGTCTTACTTTTCCATGAAGAAGACTACAGTACACATTTATTGTTGAAAGTCACTCATGTGCCATTGATTGTCCCCTTCTGATCACTCATGTTCCATTGATTGTCCCCTTCTGATCACTCTATTCCATTGACTATCCCCTTCTGATCACTCTATGCAATGATTGTCCCCTTCTGATCACTCTATGCAATGATTGTCCCCTTCTGTTCACTTACCGGTAATTAAGTGTAGGGATCTCCGTTAGGGTAGGGATCTCCGTTAGGGCAGGGGTCAGCAGCTTGCTTCCGGGTGCTGAATGCCGGCTTGTTACTTTCAGTTTCACTCTGCACTGCAGCCAGGAGGAGACACCCGCTGCAGCCAGCATCAAGGAGACACACACAGGATCGGATATGGGGGGATGTCTTATTCACGGGTGAGTGTCTTATTTTAATTATTTTTTCAAAAATCGGGGGTGGCTTATTTATTGGGGATGACTTAAAATGGGGGAAACAGGGTAGCTCTCCAAGGTTATATGTATCACAAACAAAAGTTGTAGTCTTGTTGTAGTAGGGAGAAAGTCTGCACAATTGTCAGCTTGTAGTATTGCCAGGTGCACATGTGAACAAATGTGGTCAGATAGTTATGACTGGATCAGAGCTGTTCTGACCTCAGATTGGTCAATTTGAGTTTGGATCAAACATTTCTATATTTGTCATTGACAAGTAAAGTTGCAGATGGTGACAGCTGTCATCATTTGGTGGCCAGACTGGCTAAGTTGTACTAAACCTAGTACAGTTCACCAAAACAGTGGTGCCCATTTTTTTTGTCATCTGGGGGCTTCAGTTGAAATTGGGAAAAAACTTGTGGGCCACAATGCAAACAAGCATGTAAGATTTATGTTTTAAACGAGAATAGTTTTAATTTAAAATGAAATCAAATTGACATATTTCTGGTTACCGTAACATAAATGCACCACAGTAATGACAAATCAAGAATAAGTGCAATGGACCTCCAGTGAAATGCAATTCATGTGACAGATAGCCAAGGGGTACATGTTCTTACTACTACATCTTCAGGTCTCTACATCTCTCCTTTCACAATTAGGGTTCACAGAAGGTAAGTGGCCAGATATTTATGACAGGATGGCATGGTATGATAGGTATAGTTTTTCTTATCTTGTGATGGCGCTGCAGCAATAAAATGTTTAGGGGGAGTTAGCCACAAGAGTCCCCCTCCTATCTTACATTTTAATATACTTACAGCTCGCCTTTCAGGAGAAATTGGGATTCAAAGAACATAAGTGGACATTTATATGTGACACGGCATCATGGTATGGTAGGAGTGATAACATTTTAGTGGGGAGGGGGTAGCCACAAGAATACCCCACTTTACATTTCCCTTTCTCTACTGTTGAGGGTTCACAGAATCTAAGTGGCCAGCTATATGTGAAAGGGTAGCACAAAATGATAGGTATAGTTTTCATATCTTGTGATGAAATTTTAGGAGGAGTTAGCCACAAGAGTCCTGCACTTGCAGTCACATTTTCCTTTTCTTACAGAGAAATTGGGGTTCATAGCAAGTGAGGGGATAGCTAAGTGTGACAGGGTAGGCATGATATGATGGGTATAACATTTTATTAGGGAAGGGGGGACAAAGGCCATTTCCTACTGGCCCACATTTCCAGCTGTCAACATCCCCCCCTCCAGAGAATTTGGGGTTCACAGAAAGTGTCTAGCTATGTGTAACAGGCAGCTCGCCAGCTGCTAAGTCCCTCGCACCGCAGCGTCTACAGATTTGACTTAAGGTGGCAGTGAGTGGTACCGAGACTCTCCCCCGAGCCAGGGTTCTATGGCATGATAGTGGTAACCGCAGCACAACCTTACCGCCAACCTGAACGCAGCCTTGTAGTTTTCTGAACTTTAATAGGCTCAGTTATGTTGATAAGGGAGTATTGTAAAGTTGGCACCTCATCCTTTAACTATACATTCAAATCCAATTTTCTTTTTATGAGGACTTTTCAGGTGCCTTGCAAATGAAATGTCCTAATTTCTTATGAAATATTTAATTTTGGAAATTTCATTTAATGGGCACCTGAAAAGTCCGGATAAAAGGAAAATTGGATTTGAACTTTAAGGGGTACCACAGCGCACAAATAATGGCAGTATCCTAATGTTCATTGCTATGATATTGGTCCCCAGGGGGTCCTCAACATTCAAACTCAATTTGGGGTCCCTGGTCTTGAAACAGCCCCATTTAATGTAAAAATATCCCTGATTGTTGTTAGAATTTTTTGCTTGTGACCCCATATCTTGTAACTTTTTATGTGTACAGGGCTTAAATGTGTACAGGGCTTAAAAGACCTGCTCTCAGGGTCCCCTGTGTACCCTGAAAATGTTGCATTTCTATGAAAATCAGTGATGGAGGTATGGGGATTTATATATGACAGCTGCATGAACACAGCACTCATGCTGCTGCTGGGGTTATTTCACAGTACAAGGTGGGCAGGGAGCAGCTCCCTCTCCTGGTAGCACAATCTCATGGAGGAACGTAGATGTGTGCGCCCCATCCCCGCAAGACAACAAGCAGAGAGAGCAAAGAGGGAATTAGGAGAGGGCCGGATCTGACAGCTCTGCCAAATGTGGCCAGCGGGGAATAGATTGGGCACCCATGCACTAAAACATAAATCTGTGCCTCTTTCAGTGTCACCCACATTACACTCCCCTGCTGCCAGCACCAGCTCTGCTAAGGCATCACCTCAGCTCACTTCCTGGTCTAAGTCATGTGACTCCCAGTCAGCTACTCCACTACCTCAGAGAAGTAGAGTGTTTCCCAGATGTGCTCCCCCTGCTGGTGGAGATGTGAACACAACCAACCTCTAGTCTCCAGGACCCCCTCTGGTGGTAGGATAGAATGCAGTAGGTCACATGGCTCCACCCATCACATGACTTGCCCTTAAAAGGAAGTGAAGGGCAACAGGAAGTTACCTGAACAAGGAGTTCCTTTTGCTCTACTTCCAGGTTCCTGTTATTTGTTTTTTCTCGTTCCTGACTCTTTGTGTATTGACCTCGGCTTGACCTTGACTACTCCTGACCACTGACTGCCCTGACCTCTGACCTCGCTGACTACTCTCAGCTCCTCGTTCTGGTACCACGTCTTGTTTCTGCCGTCAGCAGTCACCTGCCTGTGCGTGCATGGGGGCCACAACCTGGCAGTTGCCCGCAGCATGAAGACCAGGCAGCTGCTTAGACTCTGTGCCCTGTGCACGTTTCTACCACCTGAGCTGGTAACACAGAGGGGCCACCATCCTGCCTTGCAGCTACCATGACAATAATTCTGACACATAGAGGTATACACAGGATGTATAAATACAAGTGCATTGTCTTGTTAGGTCAGCATGCTAGAAGTTAAAAGATGTCTTTTAAAACCCAGAATCATCATCCAACATTTAAGTAAGGTTAAAACCAATTGTTTCCTATGATTGAAACCTAGAGGAAATCTAGGAGAGCTACAAGATACAGGAAACAGTAATTTGCTTTATACTCAGAAAAGTTAGCTTAAGTATTTTTTTACTGAATGCAATACATTCAGAAGACTTGTAAATACTTGTTGTTGAATAAATATATTTAATAATATCTAAATAAAAACATTTTCCCTAACCTGCAAAGCATTTACAATTATGTCTATGCAGATTCTTTTTTTGCTTTCTCTGTTCTTTCCCAATCTTACAAATGGCAATTTAATCAATCTGCAGATTGCTCACTAACTGTTTATGCATCATATTAGCTATAACTGGAGCTACAACAGTTATTGTAAACATGGAATTAATTCATTTGTGGGCTTTTAATGTGTTGTCAATCACTACTACTGTTAATAAAGTATTTTATTTGCTTGAGTAGTCCTATCAGAAAATACTATTTCTAGGTTAGTGGAAAAGCTGTTTTAGCCTTAAGGTTCCCTTGACATACATAGCTTGGTGTGTGAAATACTAATTAGAAAGGAAATTCCTAGGTTATTAAGTCAAACTCTACAACAGCACTCTGATTGAAAATACTGTATATGGATACAACTAGACTAAACTTACTGTGCATGTTGTATTGTTTTTCTACATCTTGCTATTGTTAAAATAAATATCCCTTATATTATGACACCTTGTTCCTCAGTTGGTAATAACTAAGTTGTGGTCCACAGCTTACCATAAGTTTGGTTTCAAATATAAATTTGTTATCTGGTTACATTTTAACATGAAGGGCTCTTACTACACAACAGGTGATAAGAATGTCTCATCATCTGACCCTCTTCTTTTCTACAATGGCTCTGATTTATCGAGCAATGGACTTCACAAGATTTCTAAAGGTGTCCTCTGGTATATTGCATTAAAATATTGGCAGCAGGTCATTTAAGTCATACTGCCTCTGCTGGTCCCCTTCTTGTCATATTGCATTCAGCATCTCTTCCCCAGATAAAAAAGCACACCCATCTGGCCATCCATATGATCTAAAAGAAGATTCATCATACCAGGCCACCCTCTGTTATTGCTCCATGATTCCATTCTGACACTATTCTCTTTGTAGGTGTATACTGTGTATGTATATATATATATATATATATATATATATATACAGGTTGACAATCGAAAATCCGCCAATCGATAATCCGGGTCCTTCCATTTCTGCTAATCGTATTTTCAATACAGGGACTACAGTACACTGTTCGGCCAATGATGTTTTATTAGCGCTGTTCTGCAGAAACAGCTGTTAGCTTGCTTGCTACACTAAATACACATTGAGCCGTCCCTGCTGCCTGCCCCCTGGAACTGTGCCAGATGTCCGCAGGTGCTGCAAGAGGAAGGCTGGCCTGTGTGTGGAGGTGAGTATAAAAAAATATTGTAATTTTTGAAAATCTGGCACACCTCAGGTCCAGAGGTTGCCAAATTTATATATATATATATATATATAAAATTAGAGTTGGAGAGCAAAAGGATTAACCTGGAAATGTTTTTTTCAAAATGCCTCTTGGGTATACTTTGAGTAAGTTTGTGCAACAAAATATCCATGAAAACTCTAAAAGTAAGCACAATTATCTTTCTGGGCTAGTTAATTCAGAGTTGGATGAACTTACTTTTTTTGTTAAACAAAAGTAGACATGGTGACATACATCAATTCCCTGCTGTTTAGTTATTAGTTCTATATTACCCGATGGCAATGGACAAAAAAATAAATCTCACATGAATTTATTGTTTAAATTTATTTTTATTTAAATTTATTGTTTATTATTTAAAACATCAGTGTAGCTTTCTCCCAAGTAAGCTTACTCTTCTTTTTACTCAGAAGTACATTTTTTTTCATGACAGATGCATTTCTATATTTCCAACAAACTCTGTTTTAACTAAGCAGTTTTATTTCCTGCTATGCTGTACTGTATTAACAGGCCATTGTTTTAAATGCATGAGATTCTCTATATTTGTCTTAAGTTTTCATAGCAAAAACAAGTCAGAAAGTGACATTTGGCTGGAAATATAATTAAGTGGTTTTAAATTATATTCAAATGATGCCTCAGTACAACTCTCATTTGGCTTACTATACACCTGACTACAAATAGCTCAGATGTAAAGATGACTGCACTGAGTAATGGCCTTTGAAGTGAAACTAATACCAGTCAATGCAAAATTATTTATCACATTAAATATTTTATGTTTTGTCTTAAACTTCAGCATTTTCACCATAGACTACACATCATATATTCTCTTTGATTCAGAGGAAGCAAAGTTTTGCATTCAGATCCTGAGGGCTGATGATAATTTCAACATTTCAGGTTCATGGAAAGTTTACCAATGCTTTGAAGATTTGTCTTCCCAGAACATGAAGAAGTCCTCAAGTCCAAGCTGTATAATTAAAATATGTGCACAGTTTCCATAATCGAACACATTTTGTGTCCCTTGTGTGACATTATTTCATGATGATGCAATTGATTGAATTAATCAGCCTTTAACAAGAGATATCATATTCATCTAGATTACTGAAATGTTATACAATAAAGTATAGGGTGGAGAATGTCTGAATTATGCAACAGGTCCGTTATAACATTAATATATTTATTCAAATGATTGTGTAAGCTTTCCCAAATGAATGAAAAACATCATACCACATTTAATTTAAATCACTGACATGCTGTAACTTATGTTGTCATTGATCTATAAGAACAGTTTTATAGAGTTAAATCAATTCTTTACACAAATCCGTTTGTTGATCTGAAGCTAGATGAATGCGCAAAGAAACCAATTATATTTTTTTCTAAATCCTGGTTGGAATAAGATACAAGAACTGCTCTGACACAATCTTAATATGAACTTGTAGAAATGAACACAAGAGAACCAGTCTGTTAATGACAGGGACAGCAAAATATCCATCTCTTCATAAAGTTTAATTGCGTGTGTCTCCTTTGATAATAATAGTCCACCTAGAAATTTGAAATGCTCTTTAGAGAGATAAATAACATCTGATGAAAACACTCTTTGATGTTTGTAATATAGAATGTCACACTTTCCCGTTTGACACACATTTATCACTTAATTTCACACAACAGTAAACAACTCCTAAGTAACCAGCTAATTTAATTGAAAACAGCTTTGGGTATTAGTACCTTGCAATGGTGTCCTGCACTAACATTCAGCCTGGGGCAAGGAAATAAATTGATTTAGAAATCTGATAAGCTAGGTTCAATAAATCAGGTTGTTTTAAAGACTTAGACATTGCATTTTTACTATAATGCCTGTTTCATGAGATTATATGTGCTGCAGAATGTCAAATATAAAGGAAATGCCTTTAATAAATACAAGCAGGAAGTTGTGGCTCAATCTGGTCATGGGTTCTCTAGCTTTACATAGGTAAACATGGTATTCTTCCCAAGCTCTTTTGATCAAATATACAAATTCAAGGACAAAACTTGGCCTTCTACAGTCACCAGCCAATAGGAGCAGTGTACTTTAATACCTGGTAAAAACCCAATATATACATTATCAACCATTTATACTTACCTCCCACCACCAGCCTAGAATATTCCCATAAAGCTACTAGCCATACACTGTAATATCATTCACAAATAATAGTAATAACGTAAGAAAAATCAAACTAAAGGGTATATTCACACAGACTTAAAACCTTGTAGTGAACTTGAAGTGAAAAATCCCCCACATTCCTGTATTATTTGCTCCTTTTGTGCCAAATTTGCAATTTTTGCCTAGTTGGATGTTTTGAAATATACCCCTATAAGAACTTTTTCTGGAATCTGGATCCTAAAAAGCTATTTTTGTTTAAATAGTACTTTATTTTTTCTAAGCAGTTTTTTAAGAAGTGTAGTGAATTTTAAAATAAATAGTGCCTAACATTAAAGGACTGGGTAAAATGGGTGGTATGATGGCATGGTCTTTCCTGTTTATTCACTATGGGTAACTGTGGCTGTCGAATGGAGACTACAAGCAGTGGTTTGTCCACAAAGGGTTGATGAGTTCCTGTCGAAGTGAAGAAACTCTGTATAACAGTGAATAACTCTATATAAAACTCATTTGTCAGTATGTATATAAGAGGTTAATGTGCAAGTAGGCTTTTCTTTAGTACTTTTCAAGTGAATTGATAATTCTAGCAAAGAGAGTGTTTTGGAGAAAGCAATTTTCAAGGTATGTTTAGCAGATGATATGCTTGATTTATTTACATCTCATTCCAAAACTGATCAGCTAAAAAGGGGGTAAAGTTTCAACATTATAGCATTCCCAACTGTGCACTGTGCTTGATAATGTGTTTTGTTGATTTTGCAGGGATGCAATTTGGTTGGCCTGTTATTGTTATTTAGAGATGGGCGTTAGCTGTCATGTTTTCATTTTAGCATGTTTCCTATGGTATTTAGCTAAGTTTAGTGAGAGAGAAAGTAAAAGAAATAAAGAAAAAAACGGGGAACATATCTGTATGTGAACAAATTATTACACATGAATGCATTAAAACTGTGGACAAATTCTTAAAACATACAACAGTCTTATGTGTGTTTTATTTATAAGTATATCACTGTTCCTCCCCCTCCCCCTTTTGGGCTCTACACTGCCCAAATCAAGAAGATGCAATTGATTGTTTGATGTTTAATCCTTGCATCAGCCACTGTCCCAAATTTAACTGAAGATGTATACGACAAAGTATTTACATGTCATTGTCATATGTATTATTGTATGACCTATCAAATGTTTATGTATCTTTATTTGTGATCTATAAACATTTTCAGACACTTCATTTTAATAATTGTTAAAATATAAAATATACTCGTACAAACAACACCCAGATCAGTCACAACCTGTAAGAAATTCAAAATACATCATAGAAAACCCCCTCTAATTTCAGTGTCATTAACTTTGTGAACTGTTGATTGTCTCTTATTAAACAATTTTGTCAATAGAAGTATGTGTTGCCCTCTGTTTGAACTTCTAAAGTTGGCTCTTTGATATTACATTTTGCTTTCTTTCCTTGTAATAATTCATATACTTAGCAACTGGCTTCAAAAAATCCTATTATATGGAGATTATGTTATCTAAAGCTTATTAAGCTTCATGTCAGGTTTTAAGGAGTTGAGGCATAAAGAACAGTGCAGAAGAAGCATGACTTTCTAATCATTAAAAAAGATAGGCTGAAATCCTGCAGAAAGACTGGAATGCTTCCTATAGTCCTTCACCCTTCATGCACAAATATACATCAACATAACAGTGAACACTATGGAAGTTATTAAGAAGGTCTCAGCTAATTACCAGCCTGTAGCTAATAAATAAGAAAACAAATTCAATATTTCTGTGGCAAATAGAATACATGTTCTTTTAAGCGGAAATAAACAAAAAAACAAAAAAAATGGCACTTACCTTTAATCCCATAGGTCCCTCGATGACACTGGTCCTTCCCACAATTGGGTTCCGCGTCGTCCTGGAATTCCTCTTCCTTCTAGCACAGAGAAAGATCTTCAATCTTCTCTTCCTTCTTCCTCTTCGATCATCTTTCTTCATCATCCGATCTCGCACTGCGCAGATGTATGATTAAGGGATGTAGCCGATGTGAAGAGGAAGAAAAGAGAGACAACCTCACTGCGCTTGTGTGAGATCGGCCTTTTCATTTTCCTAGGAGGAAAAATACCCCCCGCAAATAAGACACCCACCGATACCTGCCACTGTGTGCCTCTGTGTGACTCCTCGGTGCTGGCTGCAGTGCAGAGCGAAACTGAAAGTGACTTCAAAGGCCCGCACACGCGCCGGCGACTCCGCGCCAGGAAGGACAAGCAAGCTGCTGATCCCGGCCCTAACGGAGTCTGTTACCCGGCCGTAGAAGCCAAAAAAAATGAGTCAGTGAACAGAAGGGGACAATGAATGGCACAGAGTGATCAGAAGGGGACAATGAATATCACATGAGTGATCAGAAGGGGACAATAAATGGCACGGAGTGATCAGAAGGGGACAATGAATGCACATGAGTGATCAGAAGGGGACAATGAATGGCACAGAGTGATCAGAAGGGGACAATGAATGGCACCTGAGTGATCAGAAGGGGACAATGAATGGCGCATGAGTGATCAGAAGGGGACAATGAATGGCACAAAGTGATCAGAAGTCGACAATGAATGGCACAGAGTGATCAGAAGGGGACAATGAATGGCACATGAGTGATCATGAGTGATTTTCAACAATAAATGTGTACTGTACTCTTCTTCATGGAAAAATAAGACATCCCCCTGAAAATAAGGCCTAGTGCCTTATCATCGGGGAAACAGGGTATCCAGGTAGGCTCTGCACTCTAAGTCTAGATTGCTGCAGCAATCAAGACTTAAAGATGCAAAGCTGCACCCTTTAAAAAAAAACACCCTTTTGCTGTTGTGCAACATTGCTCCTTTAAGTCTTGATTGAGTTTAGGTATGCTTTAAGTAACAAATGCATTTACTTAACCTCCAATTAATGAATTTATAGCTTTTTCATCCTCTTTTTGAAATTGAAATTGTTTTATCTTTTTTGTCTTCATCATATTTGAAACAATGTTATTTTTAACAGGCACCCAAATAATACCAATTGTTTAAAAGAAAGGGGCGCAATGGCGTGCTCAATGGTGGTGTGAGCCCTAAGAAGGGCCAAGGTGTAGAATTCAAACAACAGCCTGGATTTCTCCAGAGCCTCCAGAGGTAAGGATGTTGCACTGCAGACTAAGAGGTTGAGGTTCTTGGGCACACCAGGATGGACAGAAGAATGTGCAGTATTAAAATGGTAGGCAAGAGATTAGTCATAGTAGGTCGGCGTCGAGGCAGGCAGCAAACAAGTGAGGTCAGAAACAAAGCCAGGGGTCAAGTACTAGAAATAGATAGCAGTGACACAGGGGTCACTGAAAACACAGGAAGATACTGAAGGCATGGGTTACACAGGGGTCACCGAAGACACAGTGGAACACAGGAAGAGACTGGAGGCATAGTCAACATGGGGTCACCGAAGTCACAAAGGTCACAATAGAACAGGCTGGGGAAGAGCAGACTGGTCAACAAAGGGTTAGGAGCTGGACTGGGAAACACTTAATCAGGCAACAGAGCTCAGCAGAGCTAGGGGGCTTGGCAGTAGTCTGGAGACACGTTGCTAAAACACTGAGCACTGTGTTTGAGCCAGCTAAATAGCCAAGGGCTATTAAGAGGCTATCTCTTGTTTGGCTGGCAGAAAGGGTGATGCTGATTAAAATTAGAGGAGCAGGTGCACACCCAGGTTCAGAACTGCCCACATGCACAGGAGAGAGGCACCAGCTCTTTAGCGAGAAGGAGGAAAGTGTGATACTTTCCGTGAACAGCAGAATTAATCAGTTTCTGAAATGTTTCCATGTATGTTATGAGCTTTCTACATACTAATGCATATTAGATTGCTTGTTAAAAAGAAAAAAAATCTCTAGACTTAGACCTAGCACACATGCCCTGGAAAATGTATCTAAATACCTAAAACGTGTGCCTTGTATACCATGGTTCCTTCACTATCCTAGCCACATTTACTGGCAAATCCTCTCTGTTTTTTTGACTGCTTCTCTATCACAGGAGTGGATCCTGTTTCCTTTGTATAAACAGTGTCTGCAGTGTCAATAAGAATTACAATGCAGTAAGAAATTAATTAACTATGTTCCTATTTACCCTTAATTAACCGAAATCAGCCCTAAATATCTTTAACCCCCTTTTAACTATCCCAACATCCAACATACATCCCAAACTTGTAAGTGTCAATCACCAGGATCTCAATAGACTGGAAGATGTCTCACTCTAGGCAGAGCATACTCAGGTAGCAAAAAGGAGGGTGTGAGTACTAAAAATAATTAAGGCACCATCTGAGTCTAGGTAGCCATTTGGAGCTCCCCAGAGCACCTCATCAGGGATAATGGGCTTGGAGATAGTTACCAGTTTGCAGCCCTCACACACTGGTGCAGACAGCTATAGACCAAGGTTTCAAAACCGCAGACAGTTTTAAAATCAGTAACCAGAGAAGTAGCCAGAGGAAACAGGGGAACAAGCAAAGTCACTGAAACAACAGGGTCACATGAAAGACTATGGAGCACAAAGGTCACAAAAAGGTTAAAACATCAGTTTAAATGATACCCGGGACTTTATTAGAGAGATGGTGCCAAACTGCAGCAGTCAGCAAATAAATAAAGGAAAACATCTACAACAGGGAAATAGAAAGCAATAAAAAGTGTGGCATTATGTTCGTTTAAAGTTTATTAAACCCCTTGATTGCTATATAAAAGTGTTTTTTCTATACTTTAACATAAATTTTTGTCAAAACGTTTTTTTTGTTCTTTTAGGACATGGTCCTATAGGTCCCTCAAACATCCCCAACAATTTTTGTTATAATACTTTGTTTATGGACTGCAATTAACTTGAAAATTTGGTGGCCATAGAATTCAATACAATCACTACAATTTGTCCACTACAAGTTATATTGAAATTTCTACCTTAGAATCAAGATTTTCATTAAAATTAGGAATAAAATAAATTTGGACCATGGCCTGTACAAGATAAAATAACCAATAATCCCATTATTACCAATGTATTTCCTATTTTTACAAATAGTTTTTCATGGTCATATATAATACCTCAACCACCAAAGTTACAATTGCACCTATTGCCTTTAGGATCATTATGAAAGACATGCTGGTTTTATAGGTCTTTTTCACTGAACTGGACTGATCATGAAATAACTACCTTCCGTAAAATGCATCTGTCTATGTGAAAAGCTAAAAATTAATTAGGGCATTAGCATTTGGGCAAGGTTGGGATTGGCTGGCTGATGTCACTGGGGATAGCAGACACCAGGGGGATTGGCAGCTACCTGTGATGCTACTGCATATAAATCACAAAGGTCATTTTGGTGAGTATTTATTCTGTATTTAGTATACTAATTGTTGCACCTAAGATTTGTACATTATACAAATCGGATACAAGTTGAATCAGCTCTGTTATAGCAGGGCATCTGCCTGTGATCCAAAATGTAAACTAAGGTAAATATGTGTCATGGCAATTATTCAAAACAGTTTCACAGCAATCATTATTAAACACTACACATCAACAATACCGATCATAGGTTGTGGAAGAAGAAGAAATGTATTTATGGCTGCTGAAAGAGAAAACTCTGTGGCGGTGGAAGTGGGATATAAGATATTTGGGTGTTGCTGGGGGGAAAAGAAGTGAACACGTTATGTGGATGTAATGGGCTGGGGGTATAATCCCTATTCCTCCTTTGTTTTTATTTCTTTAGCACCAACTCAGACCCTTATTTACTCTGATGTGTTACCATGCTTGTATGAAAAATATTCATCTTCCAAATGCTATAAAGGTAGCAGGGGGCAGACTTAAAGATCCTGCCAATTGGTGAGATCTTTCCTGCAAGATGTGCTATCATGTCATTCATTGATTAAAAAGCTTTACATGAAAGCAGAAAACAATTAGGTGGGAGAAAGGGACTCAAAGTGTCTCTTAGCTTTGGAAAAAAAAAAACATGGATCACATTCAAAGAGATCAACAGGCATTCCAGTGCAGCATTATTCTGTCACAGCCTCTTAGGATATATATAGTATGTCACGTATCCAAGGAGCCTTTGGGCTTCTCCCACTGCACATGCTCGAACATAGACATGCATGGCACCCATTGTTCAGTCCACACTAGAAAGAAGAAGGAATATGGACAGTGCAAGTGGTGAGTGGAGTAGGAATGTGGAGGGATCAATTGTTTTCCACCTACAAAGGTAAAATATTTTTTTTACTGAACTTTCTGCTTTAATAGCAATCTATTTGAGTACTTAAAAATAAAGATATAGATAAAGAACGGAAAGCATCTAAATACAGGTAATGCATAAGCGTATGGTATCTTACCTGCCAAAAACTTTGTAATTCTGTTCAACTGGCAAATATAGGATACTTTACAGAAATCATCATAGTGATATACCTAATCTTACTTTTCCACTTTAATTAAAGCTACAAAACAGTGTTAGTTACTACTTCAGCCAATGAATAAATAGTAAAGGAAAATTTGCTGATGCAACACCCAGATTTTCTTCCTCTGGTAGCAAGCTCAGTGAGTTGAAATCACATAACTGTGCAAAAGAACAAGTTTGAGTGTTGCCCCACCTTCTCCTTGAAAGATTAAGACACTAGCATTAAACAGCATTTAAAAAGGTTAATTAATAATAACTGGATTAAATGGGAGACTTTTATATTTGTTAACAGTTCTGGTTTAAGTAGTTTTGCAAGTAAATGTCATCATTAAGTTAATTGAATTAAGTTTATTAGAAGCAAATATTAAGGGCCTTCTGCTTTGAATTACTCATTTATAAGCCAGTTGGGTTTAAATAATTGAAAATGATCAACTAATTGAAGCAGCTTATGTTTTAGAAGAAAAATTTGAAGAAGAAAATAGAATATGAGTAAAGTCTTTAACTTGTCATGTAGAACATACATTAATAATGCAGCACTGAGGGGTGTTGCTAGGACTAAAAAATACATATGGTTCAGGGTGGATTTTCCATGCAAAAAGCGATAACCACAAGCCACACTCAGGGTGGAATTTCCAGGGAGGTTAAAACTCCTACCCAGTTCCAGCGGCATCCTCCAGCGGTGCCCGTGGTGTCCTCCAGTGATGTCGGTGTCTTCTTCTGATGATGCCAGATGGGCATCTGTGCAAGCTGGCGATGCACGGCCGGCATCTGCTTCCCCAGCGTGTTCAAGTTGGGGACGCGAGGCTAGGGGAGGAAGATGCTGGCTGGGCATCTGCTCGCAGGTGTGTGCCTGGAGGGCAGGACCGTGCAGGCAGGTAGGCAGGACCAGGCAGGATATTTAAATTAAGATGATTTTTAAATGCACCACTTTTGCATTTTAAAATCCTCTTTTTTTATTTTTTTATTGTTTTTTTTTTATTTTTAATACAACAAAAATAAAGATACATATAACCCAGTAAATAACAAAGAAATTTCCCCCCTACAGAGCTGTAATAAAACACCTCCATGAGAACATATTCATCAGTAATATACACACTGCAAATTACATGCTTTTATTAACCATCCCAATTCGGAAAACTATAGGAGGATGTATAGTTTTATATATCAAACCATGACCAGGAATTGGGGTGGGGCGTGGGAAAGAAACACAAAATAAAAATCCAACAAAAAAAAGAAAAAAAAAGAAAAATACGTATATATAATAACAACTGGTATTGACCAAGGGAAGAAAGAGAAAATCTACGCTATTAGTTTGGGAGCACCCGTGTTTTCCTTTACCCTAAGATGTGGGATAAGGTCTGCTTAGAATGGTGGCACCTTGGGTAGTGAGTATACCCTCCAGGGCTCCCACACTTTAGAAAATTTCTCCTGGGTGTCATTCAGAATACTCGATCATCTTTCATTTAAGAAAGTATTGTCCAGTCGCAACAATGTTTCATGATATGGAATCAGTTGCTTCTTCCAATTGCTTGCGATAGTTTGCTTGGCTGCCAACAGGACATGTGACCCCAGTGCAAACTGGACATTGGTAAGGTTGGGGGGCTACCCAGGGGTCCATAGACACATGTTTGTTAAAGAATGTTCCCAATAAGCATTGAAGGGACCAATTACCACTGCATCATAACCTTAAAAACAGATTCCAATGCGTATATATTAGTGGAGCATTTGGCCATTCTTGACCAATTAGCAAACCACTCCTTGTTCGTTTTGTGATTTCTCAAAACCCTGCTCCAGATAGATGTATAGGTGTGTGCGGATGCCCTAGTGATTTCTCTCAAATGGGAATATACTATGGTGATAATTTTTGGCGCTAAATGAATTCTACAACATACATGTTCGAAAACAGTCAATTTGACCTTAAGGTTAGCACCGTGAATCAACCAATTGATCCACTATCTGATTTGCATTTATCTGAAGAACTCCCTGTACCGGGCCTAGTGTGCTGTATGAATATCCTCCCAATTAAGAACACCAGACCTGCCCCGAAGGGAATGGATCATGTCATAACCATGCTTCAGCCACTAGTTAAACGCCAGTGGCGACTCTATACCAGGTGGGAATAGGGGGTTACGCTGAATAGGGAGCAAAAGTAAGAGTTGTGGTAAAAACCACCTAAGAATCTAACCCCATCCCATACTTCAAGCGCATGTTGAAGATGTACACTTAAACTCCTGGAATGTGACGTAGGTGGAAGCCACGGAAGAGCTCGGATATCCACAGGTTGGGTCAAATAAGATTCCAATTGAACCCTAATGGGGAAGCTCCACCCGCATAGAGGGAGTTAATAGGATTTATGTGGGTTGCCTGATAATACTTGATAAAATTTGGCACCCCGAGCCCCCCATGTCACTTGTGGGCATACATGGTTTTTTTGTTGAACTCTCGGTTTCTTTTTATTCCATATAAAAGAAAAAAACAGTTTTTAGAATGGAAGTTGGCACTAGAACTGGCAAAGTTCTAAAATAATAATTTTGGGAGAACGGTCATTTTTATTGGACTGGTTCTTCCCAACCAAAAGATGGGATAGGAATATCACCCTGCTATTAGCCTTTTAAGTTGATTAACTAAAGGAGGATAGTTAGCAAAAAAGAGAGTATCATAAATGCGTGTGATCTTGATCCCTAGCTACTCCAACGAATCCCTCGCCCAAGAGAACTGCAAATTCTCCTGGAGAGATGCGCTCATCTAGGGTGGCAAATTAAAATCCAACGCCAGAGATTTCCGTTCAATTACTACTAATCCCGATATCTGAGCAAACGCCGTGAGGAGATGCAATAAATTTGGGAAGGAAATCATCGGCTGGGAAATAGACAAAAGAATGTCATCCACAAACAGGCTGAGCTTGTATTCTTGACTGCCAATTACTATCCTGTGAACATTAGGAGACATTCTGATCATTTGTGCTAATGGCTCCAAAGCCAGAATAAATAAAAGTGGGGATAAAGGACATCTCTGACGAGTACCTCTACATATGCTACAAACTGAGGAGTAATAAGATGAGCATCTAATTTGAGCAGAAGGTGTGCAGTAGAGTGCTGTCATCTATTTCAAGAAACCCCATGTGCTTGGAAACCCCATTTAGGTAAAATATAGAATACATTTTCCCACCATAGCGAATCAAATGCTTTCTTTTTTTATTATTTATTTTATTATATTTTTTTTTTCTGTATAAATTGTAAAAGGCTAACCTACATTTCTGGTGCTATCTGGGGCTTGTCTGCCCAGGACAAACCCTACCTGATCCTTATGGATCAAGGAGCCCAAGAATTTTTTAAGCCTAGTGGCTAAAATTTTAGTGTGCAGGTTAATATCAATGTTTAGCAGGGATATGGGCTTGTAGTTTTGTGAGTCTAAGGAATCTTTGCCTGGTTTGGGAAGCATTACTATTTAGGCTAATAAAGAAGACATTGGATTTTGAGGATGCTCTCTCAGATGATTAAACATATTAGCTAGTCTGGGGGCCAGGATATCTGGAAACTTTTTATAGTACAAGGCCGAAAACCCGTCTGGTCCTGGGGTTTTGTTGTTTTTTAATGTTTTATTAGCTGCTAAGACTTCCTCAGTAGAGATTTCAGCTTCCATCAGTTCAGCCATGCTTGTAGTTAGTGTAGGAAGTTCCATCTTTGAAAAAAACTTATCAGCTCTAGCCGTGTCTAGGGATAGGTGGGTACCATAAAGAGTAGGGAGCATCTTCTGAAACACCCCACAAATCGTCACAGAATTAGCTGTAACAGTATTGTTAGATAGTCAGAGCTTTGTCGCCGTTGTTGTGCCACATATACAGGTCAAAACCTTAGCCAGAATAGGGCCAGTTTTTTTTTGCCCTAGCATAATATTGCCTTTTAGACCAGCATATTTGTTGCTCCACCTGATAATCCAATAAGGCATTCAACTCGACCCTAGTCTGTTGCACCTCTCTTCATTCTGGTCTCCAGATGGTCCAGGCATTTCGTAAGCTCCCTAATTTTAAGCTGTCTAGCCTTCTTCCGGTGTGAAGCCATTTGTATTAACTGACCTCTAATGGTCGCCTTGTGGGCATCCCAGAGAGTAATGGGAGAACTCACAGAAGGGCTATTATTGTCAAAATATGAAAAGAGCTTATGTTCCGAAGAGCTTATGAAAAGAGGCTACTTCCTTTGCCGCAGTGGGGTTGGACAGCAGTGTATCATTTAGATGCCAGTGGAACACAGGAGACCTAGGTGTTAAGGAATGGCACTCTACCAGCACAGGGGAGTTGTCAGACCAGGGAGTAAATGCTTACTAAAGGCAAAAACTGTGGTGGTGCAAAAACATGATCTATACGGGTGAAGCATGTGAGGAGGAATAGTACGTATAATCTTTCAGTGTAGGGTTAAACTCCCTCCATACATCCAGCAAATGGTATTGTGATAGTATTTCCAAAAAAGCTTTGGAGTGACGAGAAAGCAGTTTAGTAATTTTTGGGTCAGAAAACGAGGAATGATCTATCCTCGAATCCACAATCATGTTAGAATCCCTCAGCACTATTAGAGTACCCTTTGTGTGTTGTTCAATAAAGCAAAATAAATGTTTAAAGAACTGAGTTTGGTTATGATTGGGTGCATAATAATTACCTGGTGTAATCTCCTCATCATAGATCTTCCCCTGAAGAAGCAGATAGCGACCAGTAGGGTTAGCTATCTCAAGCTCACAACTAAAGGGTATGGATCTATGAAATGCAATGATAACACCTCTCTTCTTTTCCTCAAAAACCAAATGAAATTCCTATGGGTAGTTTTTATGAAAATATCTATCCCCCTAGTTCTGTGATCTAGTTCATGTACACCCGTTGCTCATTCCAGTGTTTCCTGTGCCTAGCTTCTTTGTTAACACCTTGTTGTCCAGTCTGTTAGTTCCCAGCCAACTTCCCTGTGCTGTTCCAGTGTTCCTGTCTGCCTGTGGATATCCCTGTATCACCTGTACCTCCTGTTGCTCCAAGTGTCTCCTGTGTTCCTTGTGCCCGCAGTGGCCCCTGTGTCACTGCTGTCTGTCTCCTGGATCCCTGGCTAGTGACCCCCTTGGCATTTGACCTGACCTCTCTTGCTTGCTGCCTGTCTCGACCCCAGCTTTCCTTGACTATCCTCCTGCCTTGTGATTTTGTACTGTGCTTGCCCACTTTGGTATGCCTAAGGACTGCAACCTGGTCATAACCAGCAGCGCAACATCCTCACCATCAAAGGCCCAGGAGAAAACCTGGTTACGGCTTAGACTCTGCGCCTTGGCCCTTCTCAGGGCTCGCACCACCTCCATACAAGCATTAATAAATTGTGTTCCTTTAAAACCATAACTATAATTTACAGTATAATATGAGTTAAAATGGTATGGTCCATCACTTTTGTCCACATTAATGATAATTTAACAGAACATTTAAACATGTAATAAACTGATAGTTTTGGGTTTTGATCTATTTTAGTTCATTTATAAATTCCATGAATCTTTACCAAATTAAATTATTTTTTTGCAAAAGACAAACCTGTTGAACTAAGGGACTAAATGAGTTTGCTTATCTTAATTTGATGTTTTTTAATATGTTTTTCAACTATATTTCACAGTTTTCATGTTTAGGTTTTTTTGCTCCAACATTGATAACATTGCTGTTTATTCGCAACATTTATATATAACATATGTAGGTGTATTACAAATGCAACATATATGGACAGAACTTTGCTTGTCAACATATATGGACAAAACTTTGTTTTGTTAACTACCATGTGCCAAGTGCACATGTAACAATCAAATGGGTTCATAATGATAAAACAGGTCTATAAGTGCAAAATTAAAATGACTTGGTTCCTGTTACTGAAAACAGGTGTAGCTACTAGTGCTACTGAGTTTTTATTAAAGTTTGAAAGCTATTTTAGTGACCAACAGGCTAAAACATCTGTAGAAATGTGCAAAAAGATTTTGACAAAATTCAATTTGCAGAAAAGTTACCAATTCTGTGTGGGCAACTGGGTCAATTTGACTTTAAAATACTTTTCATAGCCATTCCTTTTTTACATAGTCATATGAGGGATGTCTATAGCAATAGAATGGGTAAGCATAGGTACATGTTTTGTTTTTTGTTCTTCTCCAAAAACAAAAAGGAAATGGTTTGCAAAACTATCAAATATGTGTGCAATATACTTTTTTTTCATGTTGTTGCAATACTTAAGAATTCATCTTTATTTATGAGTTATTTTTGTTTTTATGTTCCTGTCCGGAACAATGGAATATTGAGAATGAATGCAGTGGTGCCATACTGTTTACCTAAAAACGGTGTATCTAATGTCTTTTAACCCCAATTTTTCATGAAAGGGCTAGGTATATTAAAATGTAAGATAGGTTGGAGACTCTTCTGGCTAACGTCCCCTAAGATTTGATTGCTGCGGTTCCATTACAAGAAAGAAAAACTTTACCTATCACACCATGCTATCCTGTCGCACATAGTTGGCCACTTCCCTTCAGTGAACTCTAATTTCTCAGGAACTGGGAGATGTAGGGACCTGAAGATGTACCAGTAACAAGATGTACCAATCTGTTACATGAATCGCATTTCTCTGGAAGTATACATTGCAGAGATTTTGAGGTACAAAGAATGTTAGTGGCCCCCTATAACGAACAGGACACATTGTATGGTGTGATTTCTGCTCTCTAGTACAGGAATTGTGAGCAGGGAGCAATATATGACCAGTCAGCACTGGATGATAGCTTTAGATTTGTATCTTTAATTCATAAAATGAGCATCAAATAGTGCAGAAATTCTTGATTTGTCATTTATTTTATTTGGTGCATGTAGGTTACGGTAATTAGAAACATTTCAAATTATTTTCATTTTAAATTAAAACAGTTCTAGTTTTTAACATCCTTAATGTTTGCTTGCATTGTGGCCTGCAAGTTTTATTTCAATGTTAACAACGGCCCTGAGATGAAAAAAGGTTGGGAACTACTGGTTTATGTGATACTATACTTGGTGTTAAGGTTTCTATGTTGCACCCTTCCAGGGCCATGTTTGAAAAGGTGCACGCCTAATATTTTAAATCTTGAATGCTTTACATTATATGTTAAGCTGTAAACCCTACAAATGAACTTCTCTAAATTGTCTCCCTTTGGTCTTTTGAATATGTCAATAACTATTATTAATATACCTGTTTAATATGTGCAAAAATACTTACCAAAAACATTTTACCAAAAATACACACACACATTAATGTGCTTTAGAAAACATGAAAAATCTAAAAAAAAAATTTTGCAAAATGTACACCTTTTTATGTTTCATCTCAACAAAAAGTCATAGTGTTTAAAAAGTGAAAATAGAGTTGGGGGGGGGGGCCGTTTTCATAATTCCAATAATGGAGTTGACATATTTCAAGTTTTCTTCATAGTGTCTGCTGTCAGAAGAACTTAAACAGCACTGAGATTTTGTTGAGTCTTTCTTGCAAGCTTTCAAGAGGATTATTCTCTAAAACTAATTTTATTGGCGACTAGAGAGAAAACTTGATTTCACATTTTCCAGCCTGAAACCAAAAATCATTTAAAAATGTAGCTCTCCAAGGGCTTACAAAGCCATGGGTTGGCAAAGCAACCATTAAAGCCAGGTGCTGCAAGTCAGCCGGCAGAGCACTATTTGTTTTCCTTGGAAGCATCTCAACACTTTATTGCCAATGGAGGAATGGACCACAGTAACTGCTAAGCGGCACTCAGAAGTGTGCTTGATCAAAGTTTTCAGAAATCATAGAATTACTACATTGGAAAGTTTTTGAAACCCTTTATGAGGCTCTAAAAAGGGAAATAAATAGGATAACTAAGGATTATTTTTTTTCACGTGTTTACTGTTGGCTTAAGTGCCTTAAGTGCCTGAAAAAAAAATTATTTTTCTTGATTGAGTCTAAAATACAATTTGTGAATAATCAAGTGTTATGTTGTTGGGAAAAAATTTTTTTGTTGTTTTTTGCTTTTTGTTATTGTTTTAGTTTTTTGTTATCTCTCATAGTTATCAGTTATTTTTATCTTGGTTGAACAAATTCTGTTTTTAGCTTTTGTTTATTTGCTTTTTGTTTTTTTTATGTTATGTCTTTTAGTTTATCAGTTATCTATGTGTTTATACCTTTCTGATCTCCACTGGATTGAAATAAAAAAGGCTAACAGGAAACAGTGTATAAAGAGACATACAGTATATTTGCAGTCTTTGCACAATATGTAATGACAGTCTCTAATGACAATATAAACATGTATTAATGCAAACACTGACTTGGTCAACACAAGCTGTTAAAAGATATTAAATGTTGAATATTGAAATATTTTTCAATTTAACAATAGTTTTTGCTACAGAGACCTCCTGCTGAAGAGATGCTGTTTGGAACAAGTTTCCAGTCTGTGGAAAACCGTAAAACCATAAAACCCATATGTAAAACAAAAAAAAAGACACACAAACCTTATAAAACAATTTCTTATGTCTGAAATAAACAGTTTCTTTACACAAATAATTTTTATTCTGAATTCATGAATTACCACCTTTGAAATTCTGTATTTCTGATTATAGTGGCTGGTATACCTACATTTTATGTTTTCTAAATATGTTTTTAAAATGTTCAGTGGAACTGATTTACTAATTAAGTGTTCCAAGATTGATAGAATTTCATAAGCAAACCTGGTGGATCTGCAAACCTGAAATGGATCTGGTCCATAAATGAAAACATTTGCAAATTACAAAATATTTTTAAGAAATCAATTCTTAGCTTTCAGTGTGTTGCAGAGCTGGCACTTTAGGAAATGTATGTAAAGTAATTCTGGAGTTCATCAACTTATTATGTGACGACCATATCTTGTACAAAGCACTCTTCACTCCCGGATCATAGACATGCCCTTATTTGTGCGTATAGAATAGATTGTAGAAGAATGTCACGAGAATGGGTCCATGCTGATTTTTGCAAGAATTCCCTACATTATAATTCTTCATTCTTTAACAGTTAACATGCATTAACTAAAACTACCAGCTGACTGTTTGATTGAGGAAAAAAAAAGTTAACATATTTATATATAGATTAGATTACCAAACTACTTTTTAAAGAAAGATCAGTGGTGCAAACTTCCATGTTTCAGGACAGAAATATGGTAACTCATTTTGAAAGATACCAACTCTTGGAATGCCTTCCATATTCATGCTTCATTTTGTTTTTATATGAATGACCCAAAACAAGTATGCAGCTAGTGAACAAAGAACTTTTGACCTGCATACTAGATTTTTAAAGTATTTGTCCACAGCTTAGCTAAATTTACACTTAAACCTTTCCCTTCCCCTGTAAAGCATGTCTTAACACTATCATCAGATTTTTTAACTGAGTCATCTGCTAAGAGGTCAGTCTCTACTATTAAAGTATTTTTCCAGAATTACTTCTTGGAAAATGTGTTGGCAGGTTTTTGGGAAGCAAGGCAGTAGAACTGTGAAAACAACAAAGCATGGGAAAATGTACATGTAGTAGAGAAATTAGTTTTATTTTTTATCTGACAATTACTTGTAACATGGGAAGGAAGATTTTAAGTTTTAAAGCTCGAACATGAAAACAAGTCAGCAGTTCCAGATTTCATATAGCTATTCTAATGGTTTCTCTTTAACATATTTGTCAAGTGTTGGGTATGCATATTAAAAATATACGTCATATATAATTATAGTAAAAAATAAAGAAACGTCAAACAAAGGAGGGTGATATGTTTCACAAGATTAGTTTGTATGGGTTACTTAGTATGGGTTGTTTAGTTCAATTTCCATATTTCCTAGTTTTCAAATTACATATTAGATTAAAGCAAGTTCACTGGAAGGCTAAGATATAGTTCAAATAGTGCTGTATGAGGGGCTTTCTGAATAAGACATCAAGTTTACAGTCATCAGAGGATAATTTATTGATACTTGTCAAAAGGAAGTACCAGTCTAACAGAAATCAAGACAAAAGGAATGCCTGATGAATTTCCTTTGAAGTGCCTTTTATAAAAGTCCTTGGTAATACATATTGATGAACTCCAAATTGTCTTGCCTGAAGGGAGAAGTAGGCTGCTTTACACTGTCTTATAAATATTCATCAAAAGAACAAGACTTATGCTTTCAGGCGTGAGGTGAATGATTATGTTTGTATGATTGCTTTGGAATCTGGATAATTAGTAAAACTGTATTTGACAAGAAGATCGGTCTCTTGCTATGTGGCTCCGTTCGGACTTCAAACATATCCTGTTTATTGATAATCAAGTAAAACTGTGCATTGACTGATTTTAATAAAAGCTCAACATGATGTGGTTTTTAACCTTGTTCAGCTGCATTATAGCGTTATCATTGGTAAGTTATCATAAGCTGTTCAATTATTCATTGCATTTAGATAAAAAAAATGTTTTATATCACCTGTTTGAATGTCGTATCCTGTGTAACCAATCCCCTGAAATATGAAATGTAGATAGAACAGTATATACAGAAACCAGCCTGGAAATTGATGTGTCACAGGAAAAGGAGTTGAGGAGAAATTCTTCCAGTACGGAAACCTGTTGTAGATTATGTTCTGTTTTGACAGGAAGTGAAGGGAAATCTGCTAAAAGGGAGGCAGACAGCAAGATTTTAAAAAGTGGCAGGGATCCCCCCCCCCCCCGCATGCTGTTGTTTACACCCTTACCCTACTTGCTTCCCATGTGACTCTGCCCTTCTTTCCAGGGGCAGAGCACTAAGAGCTACTAGTGCCAAGAGCAGGGGCAGGGGCAAATTTCAGGTCATTTTGGCGCATGGCCACTTGCATCTTGGACTAGCAATTTAGCTATCCAGAAAATGGCGTGATCAGGGTCCAAGGAATTTATGTGAGTAGTGTTGCCTATAATTATTAAATTACAGAGTTTGTGTTCCTTACATTGCATTCTTTGCATATTGGTTTAGAGTGCAAGCTTTTTCAAAATATATCAATACTACTAAGCTCATAAAACATAATTTCTGATGGAACAAGATTACAGAGGTGTTCATTTAGTTTAAGGATCACTTTGGAGGATCTGCTTTTAAAGACCTGAGTAACCAGTCTGCCAAATATTTGGATATCCCTGATGGTGAACTTTGCTAATGCACTTTTTTTTTAACATTTAGCATATGTTGTTAATATTTTCTAATAACTTCCCAAGGCGCAAAATTATTTGCAGGTTATTTGAGAAATGATTAGCAAAAAACAGTATGTTTGTGGATAAGGGTTTATCATCATCAAGCAAACAGAATGACCTTCTACTGACCTTGAAAAAATACTACCATTCCTATTTAAGTCATTACTATTGGCAATTCCATTTCACCCAGTGCACAAACCAATCACATAGAAAGGTAAAGTACATTTTCTATTTTCCAGAAAGCACATTCCTCAGAACTGAATGATTTTTTCCCATAAGCTCACCTTTTGCCTATGTCTCTGTAGATTCATTCATGAATTATAAAAGCTTAATTTATAATGTTGACCAGGTAGTCCTTAAAATACATAAATGTGCTATTGTACACATTGCGCATAACAACATAAGCAACAGGTATTCTTCACTGAATTAACTATTTATTTAAATACAATAAAACCACACATTTTTAACATTTTATAATACTGTCAATGCAGTTTACTGTCAAAGCACCCTGTAACTAGAGCAAAGCTCACAATACTCCCTAGATATAACAAATCTGCCAAACATGTAAAAATGAGTCTTAAGGTTCACACTTGGAAAATTTGAAGTATTAATATAGTGCACAAGATTGACCATTTAGGAATCTGGTGGAAATTTAAAGGATTCCAGTGCTGACAAAAAACAAAAGTAACACCACTTTTAGCTTTGAGGCATCCCCCAAAACATGTTATTAGAAGGATTTGCATATCTTTATTGTTGCTCCCGAAGCCACATAAAAAGCCCATCTATCCTAATGGAATGGTGTTTTTTGTTTCACTCTTCTCTGGACCAATCACTAGCATGACCACTGCTGCATCTTCAGGGTCCAACAGTAATCCTCTTTGGACCTCGAGAATGTGCCTTTCATTGTACGCAGTATACAAAAAATGTTACAAAGAGCCAGAAAAAGGCTATTTTGGCAAACAATAATTTGCATTTTTCCCGGCCAAAAAAATGTGAATAAAGTTCATGAGGACAGTAATTTCTTTATAAAACTAATACTCAGAATTTGGGGAGAGGAAAAGTTCAAAACTAACCTTAGAAAGCATTATTTTGCTGTGTATTTTATGCCTGGAGCAGACTTCTAGCAGAGGTTGAAAAAAAAAAACAGCTTTGATGGAATACTTAGTCTGTTTCTGCCGATACTCTTCAATATTTTTTTCTTCTATGTGCACAGAAGCAGTAAATGTTCCATTTAATGTGAATACCAGGAAGGAGGGAAGACAAGACATAGCTGTATAGTCTGTTCTTTTTTTTCTTCTATGTGCACAGAAGCAGTAAATGTTCCATTTAATGTGAATACCAGGAAGGAGGGAAGACAAGACATAGCTGTATAGTCTGTTCTTTGGGCTAGTAGTATTTTTATTATATACTAGTAATTTTTTTTAATCTAAGAAGGAAGATATATACATGCATACATATATGTACATAGTCATTCATATCTGCCTGCACATACACACACTGGCATTCATGCACACATATACACATGCATTCGCACACTTACCTACACTGACACCAATGCATCTACCAACACACCCACCAGTGCTTATAGAATTAAATAAATGAGACATTGTAAGGTCAATCTCATGTGCCTTGGATATATGTCTCCTCTACCCAGATGTCCCCTCCTCTTCTTTGCACCTCAGAATCAGAATCAGAAGACTCACTAGCAGCAACTGCTGCAGAGGATGGAGGCTTCCTGAGTCCTCCAGTGGAGTTTATGTAGGGAGGATGCATATTCTGCTGTTTTCTCCCCTTTCAAAACAGTGGTGGATCCACAATGAACAGGTGTAATTCACATCTCCATTAGGCAGTACGTAGCTCAGCTTGCCTACTGCTGAAATTAATTTTAAACCCGGCTAACTCATCTGTACTTGTGTATTGCAATATACGTGTAGAGGAAAGCATTTGCAATGCTCGTTATTTAAACCTGTTTGTAGTGTAAATAATGACCAGTACCACAGTTGAACCTGTAGATCAGATATTACGATAGTTTAGAGGCAAAAAAAAAAAAACAGGTTTCTGCCAAAATATTGACCTTTTGAGATGGTAACTTTTAGTGTGTCCTTTTGTATACAAGTGTGATCTCGCTAGGAAGGGTTAGATAACATGTGCATGTGTGTATGTATGCATAGGTTTGATCTCCATATGTTTTGTTGCGTCTTCCTGTAATTGTGAATAGTTTGTTACACACCCTTTTGTGTTCCTTGGACTTTACTGAGATAACTAGATTAACAGTTAGCTATACAAGTATAAAAGATTTTGCTACCAAGCCAAACATTTAGGGATTTGTCTGGGATTTGAGCACTGCTGTTGTAGATAATAGTACATAATTAATAAATTAAATAAGCAGTTTATATTTTACCTACTTTATTTATCGGATATACATTATCCTCCTGTCATTATTCTTACTTCTTTTCATCAGTTATGAAAATGATGGTAATATGTTGATGATATAAGTCTATTACTTTAAATTTAATTCTAATTTTAATCGACTTCTGCATGTTATTAAACCAATTTAAGTCTTTTACTACCTATTAAATGTTTTATGGCTGCCAGCTGTCAGCTCTTATGCAACGTGTAGCTAACATTAATTCATATTAATCTTCCCGGATGTTTACATACAGCATGGTTATGTAAAGTGTTAGCTCCCCTCATGTCTAGCATCACAAATAGATATGGATATGGATATGGACTTGGCTGATTTGAAGATTTCCCAAATTAAGTGTCAGTGAATCTTCTAGGCCAGACCACTGATTTAGACAGTTTTGTTATAGTTTATGTATTCTTCAAAGAACATAATTATAAGTGTTAAAATTGTTATTTCAAAAGTCATTTTATTTACATGCACTGTTTCTCTGATGTTCTAATAAGCAGACTTAGCATCAATTTTTATACA
>NC_092861.1:74199974-74210969 GCF_032062135.1 Pyxicephalus adspersus | reverse complement strand
TGTCTACCTTATTTTAATTTGTTAAGCCTTCAAATAAAACATGTCCTGTCTCTGAAAGGGATGAAGGGAGCATCTATTCTTACTAATTTGGTCATCTTCACTAGACAAGGGACTAGAAACATTTGTATTATGCAGAAAAAATGATAACATTTTATCATATGAAAATAGTTTGCTTAAAATATATGTAGCCAGCATAAGAAAAACGGTCATCTCAGCTAAGGACAGGTAAACAGCAAAATATACATTTTGTTTTGCTCTTTGTTGTTCTTTGTTGCTTTGTTTAGGTATCATTTTAACTAGACTTCTAAATAGCATATAACAATCTGTGCAGTTATTTTTACACATATTGTGCTTATGTCCTAAAATCTAAATTTCTAGAGTAAAACCCAACTAAGTTACAGAGACACTGTTCATACAGACGCACTATTCATACTTCTTCTGTCTGTATTCTTTACTCACCCCTTGAATTATGAATTGGACTGTAAAATAGAGTATTGAAGAAAAAAGGCTTTGGAGGATGCAGAAAGGGGGGGGACGCTACCCTAGGGTTTGTATTTAAAGCTTTACATCAGTTATTTAAAAAAGTACCCTTGCACTGGGCTATGCCTATACTACAGGCTTTATAATATTATTCTTTGGGGATGTAAAAATGACTTTTACTCACCCTATAGGTTGAGCTATACAAATCATTGTAGTATTGCCTGTTTGTACAGGGGTATTACTATATTTCAGTGTAAAAAACAAACTTGTCTTCTGATGTAACTGAATTTATCTTTAAAATATAATTTATCTTTAGAATCTCATTAGATAAAATATGTCACCTTATTAGTAATAATTTATTTTTCTGGAGAACTTTTGACCTTTTGTAAATCTTCAGAAAAATATTACATAAACTTTCCAGATAAGTGTCAAAGAGTAAGTACTTCAATGTGTATATCTAAAAATATACTGTATAAGACAAGTAAAATATGACTTTGCTTCTTTCCCATAATATAACAAAATATTTTAGTTCAGAAAATCTACCTTCGTTGTTTAACAACCTTCATTGTTTAATTGATTAGTATTTAAATGTATAGGGAAAATGTAAAATAATTTTCAGCTGCACTTATACAGATAAGTAAAAATTCAATATTCAAAATAGATTAAATGATAAAACAAAACTACTGTTTCACCATTAATAATTAAAACAAACTGTGTATATAATTTAGATTTTTCAAGGCGGGAAGAAAATACAGGTAGTCCCTGGGATAAGGACATCCGACATACGGACGCCTCCTAAATACGAACGGATTTCCCTGCTCGCTCCTGTGCCAGACGAGGCTCGATAGGGGGAAGCCGGGCAGTTTGAATGACTTGCAGAAGAAATCTTTTGCTTAACACAGCTGAGGTTATGGGTGACCTTAGGGGGTGAGCTCTTTCTGCAGCCTCTTTAACGACCAAGAAAAACTTTGCAGCTGTTTCTTTTTGCATATCAAAGCACAGCTTGCTCCAAAAGTTAATGAATGTCCTTTGCTTTGTTTGTGATTAATTCACAGTGAGGATTTTATACAGTAACTGACACCATTCTGCCTAAAAATTCGTTGAGATAAACATCTGTCCGACATACACACAAATTCAACTTAAGAACAAACCTACAGTCCCTATCTCGTTTGTAACCTGAAGACTAGCTGTAGCTGGTCACCTTAAGGACACAAAATATAAAACAGGGTCTAATAAAGTATTTGATAATCACTATAATTACTATCAGTAAAAAATTCCAATATATAAAATTTGAAACATAATTTTGTAAATGCATTTGTAAGATAAATCAGTTGGTATACATTATTGGATTTCAACATTTCGAATTGCTGTCCTGAAGACTTAGAAAAAAGTGAGAGTATAAATTTTGATTTAGAAAGCCCATGATAGACATTTGGCACAGGAACAAGTGTCCCCTTCAGAAGATTTCCATCTAATCCTGTTTTGGTGGCAATTCAAATTTTGGAATAACCTCACTTACATTCCCAAAAACATTGGTGACCAGGACAGTTTAGAGAGTTTTAAAAGGGGACCTGGCAAGCTAAAGTTCAAGAGTCAGTGCTCACCCTATCCTCCTCCTCCAAAGGTGTTATTTGAATCATGACTAATTTTAGAGCCAAGCAAAAGTGTCACCAGGTAGCAATATTATTATCATTATTATTAGCTTTTTACTTATTTATTTAGATTTTTTTATTATATTATATATATTTTATTTTTTTGTTCCACCAAAATACACAGCACTTTACAAACTTAATAGTTGTGCCAATAAGTAGCTCATATTTTACCTGGGACACAGAAGAGGAGACTTGATATTGGTTTAGTCTTACTTGAAGTCTCTCCAAGGTTTCAGGAGCAGATCATTTTATACCTAGAATATGTTTGACCAGAAATATTTTGGTTAATCTCAGATTTACTGATATTTAAACAAGCTCTTGTTATCTCTCCTAATATATTATTATTATTATTATTATTATTAATATTAATGTTAATATTATTATTATTTTTATTATCATTATGTAGATTTTGGTGCAGTAAAACTAGGCATATAGACATTGGTATTTGGTTCATTTTGAGTATATAATGTGATAATAATAATACAATAAATATTATTTATCATGTTAAAAAAAACAGGTTACTGAAATACTGGGAACTTAAAAATAGTTTGTATAAGTTATTGTAGATATTTGTGTGGCAGAATAATAGTTATGTCATACTGGGGCATGGAAATGTTCTGCTGTACAAACTGCTGCTGCTGCTGCTGACTAGGTTTAATTCATAGCCCTGCTGTAGTTTATACACAGTGGTCCTATCACTCAACAATAACCCAGCAGAATCCTACTTCTGTCACCCCATATGGTTGCATATTCAACAACAAATAATTATTTCTAGAACAATAATAAATATATGTTTTCTAATGTGGAAAATTTGTTTTGTGTTTAAAAACAAAAAAAATGCAGAGTAAAAAAAATAGTTTATTGAGATATATCAAATGTTTCAGTAACATGTTGCATACTCTACTTTTCTGTCAAACACAATTGATATTGCTGTTTTTTTAGGTCATTTACTTATTTATGTTCATATTATATTTTGACCTATGCATTAATAAATCAAAGCAAAACTCCAGTCAAAAAACAAGATAAAAATGAATAGCCAAGATACAATCACAATCCTAGCTGTGCAATGTGTAGCTCCAATCCATAGATTTCTTCTGCAGTGTTTTTTCTGCTGCTAAATGCCCTTAGTCTGATGGCTAGTATCATTCAACCAACTTCCTTTAATCCCAGATTGTCCTGAACCAGCTAATTCAAATGAGAAGCAGAACAACAATGAGACCCTATCTCTGTAACAGTTTTCTTCCTATCAGCATTAAATGATCAGCTTATTGTACTTTTACTTCTACATGGATTGCAAGAGGTTGATATTAAGTTAAAGTATAACTATACTTAGCTTAGAAAAAACCTGACTAATCATGATTGAGTGTTGCCATATATATAAAATGTTTTCTGACCTGAGACAAGTGGAAGCTGTGTTTAGAGCATCCTTTGCTATTGCTTTTCAGAGCTTGAACAGTATACTGTGATACATTTATAAAGGACTATCACTCGAGACTATAGAAACAACATGAAGCCGCAATAGGGTTGGAAGGCTAGCAAATCATTAGAGAGCCAAAAAGACATAACACCAGTATAAAAGTTATCGTTTGTACCTTTTGGTATAATAAGTACAAAGTTCTAAACCTTCAGGTGCTTCAAACCAATCACGGCCAAATTCTAAATCCCATTAATCATTTTGCAAATCTCTAATAGATATTTTATTTCCCAAAATGGCTATTTCACATTTTACTTTGCCCTACCAATACATCGGATATCTACATGCATTTTTAATGTCATATTTTCATATTTCACATTTTCTCAACTGCAGAAGGTTAAATAGAGGGAACCATAAGTTAATATTTAAAATTTATTAGAGATAATTAGCATTGCAATAAATCACCAGGGATAAATTAAATAGAGCAATGCAGATGAAAATAAAAACAAGTTTCTAGTGTTTGGTAGTTTGTTTGATGACCTTGGTTTCACTTCCTAAAGTGGTAGATTAAATATTAAACACTGAAAGAAACTAACAAGGTAGCAGGCAAGCAAATTTGTGTTTCTCTGGAGGACAAATGAGACTTGTTAGGATTATAAAGAACTACTATGCATTTATTGACCTTATTACATACTGCACCTTCTTATTTAATTTTAACTGACTTCTACATTTATGAGTATTCATAGACTTCCACATCATTCAGTTTTTCTCTCTATAAGTGTATGTCTACATGTCTACATGTTTTTGTCATCCTACCTGCCATTTATTATACAACCATTAAATTCTTAATTATATATTATTTATTCTTCATCAAGCTGCCATAAGCATTATTGATTATACATGTGGTACTAAATGCTGAGACTGGCATATTTTTAAGTCCCATGTTTTTTTTTAAAAAAATTCTAGTAGGTATAAAATGTAGGCTGCACCATGCCTAATATTATGCTTATTTGAATGCTCTAATGAAAATACAAGTTGAGTTGCAAAAAAGTACATCAAAAACAAATTGTACATTTGGTAAACCACATACTACATTAAACATTGCCAGTAAATCAATGGTTCAGTGTAAAAAGCATGCCCCAAGTAAAGAGAAGAATGCGGTACATAGTTCCTATATGCTAGAGATAGTAAAACTTTTTTCTTCAAATCCTTACTCTCAAACACTATTCAAGGGAAAACATTACCTAGAATAGTGTTTGGCTTTCCAGTGGCCCATAAAAATTGAACTCCTACTATTGGCCTTGTCATCTCTCCAGAATGGTTGATTGGAATGCCCATTCCCAATTGAAAGTGGCTAGCTAGCGTATTAACATTACTTTGTTATATTAAAGGAAAATGTGTTTCAAAATTAAATGGCCACTGGCAAAAATGTAAAAAAATGCTGTGGACCAGTACAGTACAGTTCAGGTGTTAAGGCTAAAGTTGTAAACAAACAAAATAAAGTCAACAATTATATACATTGGGCCTGACTTATTAAGGCTGCCCAAAACTGGAGAAGATAGACTATCATGGGTGAACCTGAGTGATCCAGCAAATATTTTCAATCCTTGACCAAATCCATTCCAGGTTTGCAGAGTCACCCAGGTTCAACCATGATGGTCTATCTTCTCAAGTCTTGGGGAGCTTCAATAAATCAGGCCAGTTGCCTTTATACTTCTTTGAATCTCATATAGCAACTGAATCACCATACTATAATTAATATGAGGTGGAGTCCTATAATTGTGGTGGTGCAAAGGGGGAATACGGCATAATAAGTAAGCTATTAACCCTCGGCACAGTGCTTCACACCTATAGACATATCTAACTATCATAATTTTAGAATAGAAAGAGACACTATTAAGTTTCCCTATCCTAACCTCCTGGGCGGTTGATTTCTGTTTGGATTTCTTTTCTTTTAGCTATTTTTTTTTTACCCCAAGCCACACTTGGGGTTTTAACACTTGGTAGGTTAATCAGAAACACAAAATGTGATAAACACAAAAATCTGATAATAAATATATATATTAGACTCAAAGCAATCACCACATGTGCAACTCATAGTTTAATATCTTTAGTACTATCTCTCAATAATTGCTTTATTTGCACTTAATAGGAGCTAAAAATACAACACAGTTAGGTAACAACGAACCCAGAATGCTAAAATACATTAATTTCCTTCTTTGACTCGATGTTGAGAAAGCATTTTACCACATAAAGTGGAATTTCACAGTAGGGTTTTTCAACACATGGGCATAGACATTTGCATGCTTTCTTATATAAAGTAATCCTGCTGTGTGTATAAAGGTCAATGTCCTTTCCACTCACTCAATGAGCATCCAGTATAAGACCAGGCAGGGATGCCCTTTACCCCCCGGAATGCAATGCTTTGAGGTTTACCCTAGATCACTGTTTAGGAATAAATTATGTTGAAATACAACATTAATGATTGTTTTTTTTTTTTTTGATAGATGTACATTAGATCTACAGCTGATTGGAATAAACTTTTGCAGTATAAAGGTACTTTCTCTGTGATCAATAGGGCATAATGTATACGTTTTACACCACCTCTTTTGTTTGCTGAATCCATAATGGGGCTATACAGCAGCAAATGATAAAATGAGAAGGAATGAGCAAGAATGCCTGTTAGCACGTGCAAGCATGACCCAACAGCTGATTCTGGAGTACAGCAGCATCAAAACATAAATGGCGCCTCCAGAAAACAATGGCACCCAAATGCGGTAAATTTGAAAATGCGCTCCGAAATCCATGTCGGAAATTTGAAGGAACTGGATTATCGATGGCCAGATTTTTGAATGTCAGCCTGTACATGTTAAATAACTTACCAAGGTAACTCTTCACAATTTCTTTTACCACCAAAATGTTGCAAATTTACTGGCAGAGGACATTTGTACTGATAGCCAAACATATGGTCTGAACTGCAATATCATGCCAAACCTGTTAATATTTAAACATCATGAATAGGTAGGACATGTTAGTGTGTATGTCTATGCTTTTGTTTAAATTTTGGATAGCACATGAACAATAGAACTCTGTCCTCACTGGACACCCTTTCTTTTCAGTTTTGTGACCATTTTCAATGGGGTAGAAAATTATGGAATTTTAGAAGAGGTATAATTTTACAATTGTTATCTGATAGAAGAAGAAGAAAGATGTTCCAATAGGGACACCAATAACAACTGTGTAGATTCCCTTTTACTTCCTAGTATGTCTACAGGACTCAAAATAAAGGAAAATCTTACTAACAGGACACAGATAGCAAAAATTAAACCTTATAATTTTTAAACCCTTCCCTTCTCTATCCAGCACTAGAAATATATTTGTCTGTCTATACTTTTTAAAACACCACTAACAAGTACACTGATTTCCTTTTTGGATACAAAAAACTCAAAGGCTGAGCAAGCTCACTATATATACTGCACATACATACTGCATATGATGTTGGACTGACAGATTATTTGGACTGTTATGGTATTCCCGTATTTTAGAGGGACAAGTCCCTCTTTTTTATCTTTGGAATTACAATGATTGTTGAAACAGCTCAGTTGAATATAAGCATAGGAGATCTGAACTAAGTTGAATGGAGTAAAATCATTTGGTGTTCCAGTAGCTATTATTTTCTTGCAATTGAAGCACACCTTGACCGTTATTTGGTTTGAATGTTCGTCAGTGAGTGCTTGATCATGATGGATAAAGATTTCTGAAGTGTGAGAAGATTATATATTGAAAAGAATATAGGTTTGAAAACTGTTTTTCGTGTATTTATTTAATCTGCTTTGTGGACTATAAAGATTTTTGAACTAGGTTTTCATTTGGATGGAAGTGTTTCATTTTAGGGGCACTCTGTATTTACCCTGATTGGGATGCTGCTGTAAGTAAACCAAGATAAAAATAGACAATGTTTTTCAGCATACTCAACAACCTCTTTATTTCTATTGCATGTCACGAACATACCCCAGCAATCCTCCTCCTTTCTCCAAAAACAGGAAGGGGATGTTTGGAGATCTCCCTGTTCTGATTATTTTCTGGTGTTAGTATAGAAACCTTTCCATTTTCATTACACACAATATTTTAGACCCAGTGGCGACATCAGTGTGTTTCTGTGTTTTGCGATGCAGAGAGATTATGGCTGTTTGGAGGGACCAGTAGGGTACTGTACATAACTTTCTGCCCTATTTAAATCACACACAGCACTACAGTAGAATGCAAGAGACTGCTATCTAGTCAAATTATGTTAGCTGGGTGTAGACAACCAAGAATAGTGAGGCAACTGAAGCTGTTAACCCTGATCTGCTAGAATCCATTTTGTGGTCAATTTTTTATTTTGTTTTTTTTCTGACTTTCAAAATAAAGCTGGCTACATGTCCAGTTTAAAAATTATTCACTGTCTGATATCAAATTATGCATACACCTCCTGTCTCAGCTTAGCTTTATTCAAAGAAAGGTGATCTCTCATAGGGTATTTATCACATATAGTGGAGGATGCGGGCAATGTTCTAAACTGACTGTAAAATTAGGGATATACTGATATGAGATTTATACCTGTACAAATGATTTTCTTTGCTGAATATGTCCTTGTTAAGGATATTTCTAAGCAGAAATGTAATCACCTACTTCTGACCCTAAAATTAACTCCCACCCTAGCAATAAATGAAAATTACATGCTAACTCAGTCAGGCACTCCTGCTGTCAAATAACTATGATCTCTGCAACAAAGTGAGTGATTTTTAGTTTTTATTGCTTCTGTTTGCCCAGCACAAGATACGTCAGAACCACAAACCAAATACGGGAAAAATATACATTCTTCCTCTCCCTTCCTCCTTCATTCATTCCATTTCTCTATCCTTCCTATGACCTTCCTTTCTTCTTCGGCCCTCATTTTTTCAGTATATTATGTTCCCTCTAATTTAAACTGTTGCACCTATCTAAGAACAAAAAAAAATATATTTCCTTTATAGAGCAGCAACTTGTGGAGTGTGCAGTGCCCTGATAATATAGAGCAAGTTGGGGGATATTGATTTCTGATTTCATACCAAAATATATTCATGCGTATGTGTTTTAAAAGCATTAATTTTCTCTTTATGCCCTGTAATTGTCGAGAGAAATGTTGTATTGAATAAAGATGCACAGTGGAATTCAAAGATGAAATCTCTTGCATTTCTTTTGAACTTAGTCATGACTTCAATGTCACTTATAGGCAAAGATAATAAATTCTTGAAAGCAAATTTGCACAACGGGTCAAATATGGTTCATCTCTGTATCTGACAGTACAATGGGCAATTGGTATTTGTCAGTGAATAAATAATTCATTTCACACAACCACTTGCTATGTAAATTATAGGCTATGCATATTAAATCATTTAGCACTGAAATGGACAACTGGGACCTAAGAATATCTCAGAGGACAGGATACATTTACAATGAGCTTAGTCTGGTGACACTTTAACCCTCTGATTTACTGTACTTCATTTACAGAGCTAGAAACATTACTATATTTGAGTGGAAGAAGTTCTTTTTGCTGTATTGCTATTATCAGTTAGAATCAAAATCAAAATATCTAAAACAGGTCAATTATATCAATCAATAGTCCAGAGTATTAGGTACATTTTAGAAGTATCAATTATTTTGTATCAGTTAATATAAGAACTTCAATAGAATTTAGCTGCTCCAAAGTTGAAAACAGAACTTCATCCTCCCAGGCACATAGACCCTTCCATGAATTCATTTTGTCCTACACCTAAATGTTGGGTTCTAAGTAAAGCTCTGTTTGGCACTTTGGAGTTTCAATTACAAAGAATAAAATATTAATAATAGCTGAGAAAATGTTTTCAGTAAAATGTAAGATATGATGTTGTAATAAATAAATGCCAAATAAGTCAAGGCTTGCAAAATGGCAAATAAATAGCATACCCCACATTTTTAATAGGCGATCTTTAAGTAGCTTGTCAGTTAACCATAAATGAAGTACTTATAATTATTTATCTCACACTAGCATGTGCAGTAGTACCCACAAAAAAAATGTGCAATTGTTTATATAAATAGGTGCCTCCTACACATTTGCATTCATATTGGTGGCCATGAGGCATCAGGGGTATTTTTTTTATACTGTTTTAAGTTTTGTTACAAAAAATGTATTTCATAAAATGATCATTATTGATAGCCCTGGACAGGGGAAGGTGGGTTTGTTAAGTGAGGCCCCATGGCAAAAATTTGCTAATTGCTTTGATTGATTGAACAATTATCTGCACATATCTGCACTCAAAAACTAATCACCATTCAAAGATCGCAGAACAATACAGCAGGTGTTGAATTGTTTGCTATTTTATTAGATAAGGAATTTTTTGCTTTCAATCACAAATTGCTGCGTTTATACCCACCTTTACATTTTTGCTGTGGCATGAAGCAAATACAAGTAATTAATCATAAATAATGTAATCCTTCGAAGGTGTGTTTACAACAGGTTTTTAAACATAGTTTTAAACTAAGTCCTAACCAACTTTGGCCTTTAGAGCAGACCTATCATGACATTTTTAACATTATATAAAAAGGTAAATAAGCTTTTTATGTAAGGAAACCATATACTTTTAAAATATTTTTTAAATGAGAGGGGAGGACCACTCCCCTTTCTTTTTACCAGTGGTAAAATCTGAATGGGAAATCCATAAGTGGTATCCCAGGAGACTTCCAGCTGCTCCTTCTGCACATGCTAATGTTGGGCATGTGCAGAAGGGGCTTTCCCTGCAATGTAAAATAAAATGTTTGGTTCTCACGCATGCTGATTTGAAGAAAGAATTCAGGACAGATGGAATCTGATCGTGGAAAGAACAAGGACACCGCAGAAGTAAAGGTAAGTGTTTTTTTTTGTAAATGAATGACTGTTCTGCTATAAACCTTACTCTTCCTTAGCTCAAACCTACTTTATACCCTAGCCTTAAGCAGTACTAATAACCCTAGTCCAATGCAGTAACAAAATGGTCATATAAAATCTATAGAACAATCTTTGCTGTCAAAGCAGCAAAAGTCATCTGGCTGGCCCCTGAATGATCCTTAGGGTCTGGGTTGATGGTGGCAACAAAATAACCTTTATTAGGAGTCACTTAGCTATAGTTGGGGTCATGTAAGTAGCAATGTTTCTAGATGCTTTTAAAACAACAACCCTGGCAATAATAATTAGATAATAACAAAAACACTAAAAAGGTCCACATTTCTTTAAGTAAATCACTAAACAACGTTACATGTTTAATATATATTCTTCATCCTTGGTATACTCCTAATAAACTGGCAATATGAATGTGGAGTTGTATTAAAAAGTTTTTAGTGCAGGTATGGAATGTGTCATTCAACAAATAAGCACACATGGTACCAAAATCTAGTCCCACAGAAGTCTGCGCA
>NC_092861.1:74177416-74198976 GCF_032062135.1 Pyxicephalus adspersus | reverse complement strand
TTATTTTTACATGATTTTGTGTTTCAAACTTTATTATACTCATACTATTATATTATACTGTAAAATAAATTCTCATGAAAAACAATGTACCGCTATATAAAACCGAAAAGAAGTGAACCGCTAAGGAGGTTAAATTAATACCTATATATTAGAATGATTCATTTAAAGCAAGTGTGCCCAACCTACATCCCATTGGGCACATGCAACCAACAGAACTGCCAGATCCGGCCCTCTGCTCATTCCTCTTTGCTCTCTTTTCTTGTTGCCCTGCTGAGCATGGGGTGCATGCATCTCCTATGTTCCTCTATGAGATCTTGAAGGAGAGAGTGGTCTTTTTCTATATACCTGGTAATCAGCTGTGGCTGCTCCCCGCCTATCGTGTACTGTGAGATAATGCCAGCAGCTTGAGATCTGTGTCTGTGTCCAAGCTACTGCCATTATCCCCATGTAAACCTTCTTATGTCCTAGACTTGAGTGTTATAGAAATATGATATTTTCAGGGTACACAAGGGGACCCAGAGAGCTGGTACTAAGCTAAACTTTAGCCCCCCAAACATAACAAGTTGCCAGATACGGAGTCACAAACATAAAATCTGAAAAACAATCAGGGATATTTTTTCATTAATGGGGGCTATTTCAAGCCTGTAGTGGTGCCCTAAATATTTACTTGCTCATTCACTAAACTTCAAGACTAAGTTCAGACTGCGGTGAGGTTGAGGTTTCATTAACCCTTTCTCATTCCATAGAACCCTGCCTAGGGGGAGACTTATTAGCGCTCACTGCTGCCTGGAGTGAAAATCTGCAGACGGTGTGATGCAAGGGACTGGGCGGCTGGTGGGGTGCCTGTTACACATATCTGACCATTAAAACCTTATGTGACCCTCAATTTTTCTAGAACAGAGGGATTTTGGCAACTGAAAATGTGGGAGCCAGTAGAAAAATGCCTTTTGCCCCCCCCCCCTCAATAAAATGGTATACCCTTGAATTCACGCTAGCTTGTCACCTATAGCTAACTTCTTACTTTCTATGAACCCCAATTTCTCTGTAAGAAAAGAGAAATTTAACAGCAAGTGGGAGACTCTTGTAGCTAACTCCCCCTGAAATGTCATACAGTGTAGTTTCTGCTCTTTGGTATAGGAATAGTAAGTGGGGAGCAATATATAACCGGCCAGCACTGTATGATGCTTTAGTTTCGAATCTTTCAATAATAAAATGTTGCATTAATAAAATGAGCAAAAAATGGCAGGTGCAGGAATGTAGGATTTGTCATTTCTTTTATTTGGTGCATGTACATTATGGTAACAGGAAACATTTCAACTTAATTTCATTTTGAATTAAATCTATTCTAGTTTTAAACATTTTTAATATTTAGTTGCATTGTGGCCCGCAAGTTTTATCTCAATGTCAGGAACAGCCCCCAGATGAAAAAAGGTTGGGCAACTCTCCTGCCTTCATGACCTCTGACTGCTGCAGGTATTCCAACCCGAATATGTGAATACTAGTGTTGGTGTTTTAATTCGGGTTGTCCTTAAATTCGACCTGAATATGGCTGTTCGAATTCAGATAGACCTGACCCGAAAAACACAGGATTCAAGGGTAAAAATTTAAAAAAAATACAAAAAATACAATTAAAAAAAATTTAAAAAAAATTTTAACCTATTTTATCTATAATTACGTTTTTTTATGAATATTTTTTTTATTTGCTTTTCCCACATTATGTCCTGTCATTGTCATTGCAGGATCTCCGGGCACGGAGAGAAACTCTATCCAAGAATACATAGTAGAAGCACAGCGCAGCAACAGCGTATGTTGTAGGATAGATCCACAAGTCCCCATGCATCACCTGTATTGCTCGGACATTGTAGTGTAACTGCAGAGGTTCAGTTTCCCAGGTGACGTCACAATGGAGCTGAACTGCAGATTACCTCTGAAGTTTCACTACTATCTCTTGGCACTACAGGTGATGAACGGGGAGTTGTCACCACAGGACAGTGCCCTGTGTTGTTGGATAGAGTTTCTCTATCCAACAACACATAGTACAGCGCTGCAACAGCAATCGATGTTGCTGCGCTGTGCTTTTATTATGTATTCTTACATAGAGTTTCTCTATCCAAGAATAAAAAGCACTACAGGTGATGAATGGGGACAAGTGCCCAGACACGTGGGACAAATGCCCAGAGATTGTAGTGGAACTGCAGAGGTAATTGTTGTTGCAGCGCTGTACTATGTGTGACAAGTCCCCATTCATCACCTGAAGTGCCCGAACATTGTAGTGGAACTGCAGAGGTCTGCAGTTCAGTTTCCCACGTGACGTCACAATGGAGCACAATGGAGATTACCTCTACAGTTCCACTACGATCTCTGGTGAATGGGGACTTGTCCCCATTCATCACCTGTAGTGCCCTGTGTTGTTGGATAGAGTTTCTCTATCCAACAACACACAGTACAGTGCTGCAACAGCAATCGCTGTTTCTGCACTGGGCTTCTACTATGTATTCTTGGATTGAGTTTCTCTGTCCCAGAATACAGGTTACTACAGGTGATGAATGGGGACAAGTCCCCATTCATCACCTGTAGTGCCCAGAGATCTTAGTCGAACTGCAGAGGTAATCTGCAGTTCAGCTCCATTGTGACGTCTTGTTGGAAACTGAACTGCAAACCTCTGCAGTTCCACTACAATTTCTGGGCCCTTGTCCCACTTGTCTGGGCACTTGTCCCCATGCATCACTTGTAGTGCCCTGTATTCTTGGATAGAGAAACTCTATTCAAGAATACATAGTAGTAGCACAGTACGGTAACAGCGATCGCTGCTGCAGAGCTGTACTATGTGTTGTTGGATAGAGAAACTTTATCCAAGAACACATAAAACTTTACAAATATGCAAGATTGTTTTATCACAGTTCATTATCTAATTATGTATATTAATTGTTTCACAAGTGCATAAAAATGTATACTTCTGTATTTATTTCTGTATAGTAGTGGTTGTTCGATCTATCAATAAATCAGTTTCAAGCTCTGACTACTGATGATATTAGCTATAACTATAAAGCATTTAATTATTTTCAATGTAAATGTGATGCCCCCCCTCCTGGCCAGACAGTTATTGCATTCCAGCAATTACAGAGGTGGAACTAGAAAGTACGAGTGCATACACATACAACCATGTTCATTGTATGTAAAAAAACATTGTAAGTGAAAAGCATCTAATGTTCTCCTTAATTTAAAATAAACACTTACCTACTTATTTTATATATATTTTATATATTAATTTTATATATAGTTTTTTCACTTTTTGACTATACATATTCACCTAAAAGTACAGAAGTAATTTCTGTTTTTATGAATGAAAACCTTACAGCACACTGCAATGTTCTGATGCTTTGCTGTTTTCCTCTGCATAGAATTATTTCCTTTGAAGATGGTCCAAATATGATGGGCAGAACATCAGGATTAGGCAGAACAAAGAAATGGATAAAAAAGTATTTCTACTGGTTAATTATTGGTTCAGGAGCAAGGATAAAATAAGATGAAAGACTGATGCCCTACAGTTTTTTTTCTGCAATGTAGATTTTCATGCCATTTGCAATGCTTTTATTCATATATTTGCACATAGAATACGTTATTATATTTTTTTCATTTGGAATCGGATTCCTTGTCCTTTCAATGACCTCTTTAGTGGAAAAGACACACTTTTTAATACTTTTTAAGGCTGTGACCATGGAATCATATAACTTTTCAATATTGCATCTGCTGTGCCTTATTTTTCCTATACTGTATTATATTGGTAAATTATTTTTCTCTGAGGTGTGAAACATGACAGGATCCTGGCTAGAATCCAGGAGAAGAAATCAGAAGAAAAATCCCAAAGCAAACTAACAGGCAGGCCAATTATGCCTAAAGGCAAATACCAAAGGCAGACTGCCAGTCACAGACAATATACATACATAGAATCAGCAGGCAAAGCCTAAGGCAGCACTAGGAGGGCACAATGAACTAACCAGAATCTGGAAGAAATGATGAATCCAGCAACAATAAAATACTGAAAAAAATATAGTACGTTTATTGAAAGACTAATAAATACTATACATTTATCTACATACTAATTTCCACAATAAAGCATTAAAAAAGGATAAAAGCAGCTGGGGCACCAATCTGAGTTCATTAAATTAATGCACTGTTAAAAGGAAGTAAGATAGTATAAGACTAATGCCTGTATTCCCAATGTCTAAAAATAGAAAATGATGTGACTGATCAATTGATAATTTAAGGATACATTAGAGAAATGGGTAGATCATATGTGACTAGTCACTACGGAAAACCAATGAAGAATCCTTTCACTCAATCCATTTTTGCATTCCATAGTAGAACCAAACTTTGAATTTTTCTCTCTTCTTCAGAAAATTCACGTCATTCTTTGGAAAGTTTCCAAGTTTTTTTTAAAGTTGGGCAAGACAGTGGACTAGTGATGGCAATTGCTCTATATTAATGACCACATTAAGGAAAACGTCATGGATTCTCAGGTCTTCATATTGGAACACAAGTGCCAACTACGGTAATCTAGAGTAAGGTAGGCTTTTTCCAGATAAAGCAACTTTTGAGTGCCATTCCCTCAAAATGGCAAATAAATAATTCTTAGCTGACTACATTTCTTGGTAGTGTCAGTGCTTGCCCATTACATTCTGCCAAAAGCACATTCCTTGACCCCGAATTTGCCAATGGCCCCAAAAATGGAGAGTTATAGAGGCATTCATATTATTTAAAATCAAATGATGTCATATTTGAAAACATTTCATCATTTGAGATATGAATGTTGTCAAAGCGTGTCATAGCTATTGTGTGAATAGATAAAATACATATTCATCTATACATTTCCATTAGTTTTACACATATATAAAGATTCACTTGACATTAGTACTTTGTAGATAATTTAGTTACATTAGGAAAAATAGTTGAAAATGCCACATCCCTAGGTAATCAGAAATAAATAAAACATAGAGATGGGATTTCAAATGACCTATAAAAACATTTTAGTACCTGACTGATACTTGTCAAATATATCAATAGCAAAGGCACAAAGAACGTATGCCATTGAAACATATATATAACAGATTAATTTTTTTATCAAATTAAAATGACACTATATAGCATACATATTTAGTGTAGCGTAGTTGTTATTGTCACTCCACGCATGAAAAGAACATTCTTCAGGAATGAGTATGGAAGTACCAGAAAAAGTTAAACCAACTCTTAATCCTCAAATAAAGTATAAAGAATCAAAGAAGTAGACTAAAAACTAATATAGAAGGTGAAAAACTTATATAGGACTTTATATAGGATCAACAAAAATATTTACCTGAATTGTTGTAAAAAATGTTACAAGTTACAGCAAGCTTGTATACAATCGTTAATTGAAAAATCACAACACACATTAGGTATTATGTTGCTATAGACCAGAGTTATGGCAGTTTTGTCAAAATTTCAAGTATAAAGTACTAACTACTCTGGCATAAACAACACTTTTAGTTCCAGTTCAATGCTCTAAACTGTATAATTTCACTAATAGCACGAAGTTAAAAAAAAAAAATCTTTTATTAAAACTTCCTTTCAAGAACACTGCAAAAAATAATTTTTTGTTTTGGTATGTCGGATATCAATTGAAGTTTTTCCCATGATATCAATTGAATTGAATTTTTACCCATGTTTTCATATTTCGTTCATGTGTCCCTATGACAACGTGTTATCACTAGTGTTGGTGTTCGAATTCGGTTTGTCCTTATGATCAACCCGAAAATGGCTGTTCGAATTCGGGTAGACCCAACCCGAAAAAAACAAGATTCGACTAAAAATTTGGATAAAAAAAATGTAAAAAATGTGGTAAAAAAATAAAAATTATTGGTAAAATAATTTATTGAGTGTTTGTGTTTAACTGTTTTTTTTTACAGGTTATCCTACAATGACATGATATCTCTGTATCTCATGATAACTCTGTAACACACTTTCCAGCACAGTAATATTCTGATACATTTGTTACATTTTTCTTTTATCCACTGCGGGATTGCACACTGAGCTAATCAATGATTGCAGCCAAGGCAGCAATCATGGAGAAAAGTGTGCGATCCCTGGGGCACTACAGGTTAATTAACCTGTAGTGCCCCGGGGATTGTAGTGGAACTGCGTGGAACTGGAGTTCATCTGTAGTTCAGTTCCAACGGTCACATGACCATGGGAACTCTGCGGTCACAGCTGTGACTGCAGGCGATCCCCGGGCACTAGAGGTTGAAACCCATCCCGCCAGCCAATCAGGAATTAGCCTCTCTATTTAGCTAGCTCAGACACATCACTCAGCGTTTGTGCAATGTGTCTAGTGCTGAGCCCCCTAGCTCTGCTGAGCATTTCCTCTACACCTGTTGGCTAATTCAGTGCTTTCCTGTCCAACTCCTGTGTTAACCCCTTGTTGTCCAGTCTGTTGTTTTCCAGCCAAATCCCTTGTGCTGTTCCAGTATTCCTCTCCGTCTGTGAATATTCATGTGTCACCTGTGCCTCCTGTTGCTTCCAGTGTCTCCTCTGTTCCTGTGTCTGCTATGGCCCCTGTGTCACCAGTCTATATTCCTGGATCTCTGGTATTTGACCCTGGCTTGTGACATGACCTCTCTTGCTTGCTGCCTGTCTTGATCCTGGCCTTCCTTGACAGTTCTTCTGCTTAGTGATTTCGTAATGTGTATCATCCTGCCCACTCTAGTGTGCCCAAGGACTGCAACTTGGCAGTAACAAGAAGCGCAACATGCTCACCACTAGAGGCTCTGGAGAAGACCTGGTTATTGCCTAGATTCTGCGCCTTGGCCCTTTTCAGGGCTCACAACATTTCTGTGCAAGCCGGATAATCTTTTTTTCAACAGGCAATGACCCCAACACACCTTCAGAATAGTTAAGGGCTTATTAAACAAAAAGGATAGTGATGGAGTGCTGAGTCAGATGACCTGGCCTCCACAATCATTTAACTGAGATGGTTTGGGGAGTTGGACCATTGAGTGAGGGTGAAACAGCTATCAACTGCTCATTAGGTTTATATAACATTGTTTTGTTTACAATAAAATTCCATATTGTTGTATATTGTTTGGATGTTTACAAAGTAGAAAAAATAAAAAAAGGAAAAAAACACTGAATGAATAGGTATGTTTAAACTTTTGACTAGTTTTGTATATAAATAAGTATGAAAGATGCTGATACTCATAGGGGTCTACTGATAAAGCAGATAATCAGTTACAGCAATTGAAACACATGGACCTGGAGGACTTCACACCAGAGTTAGTTTTATTGAATTTCAAATTCACTGCTTTTTAAATGAACCCCTATGAGTATTTGCTTCTTTCAAAGTTTAAGAAACAGTGTTTCTTCACATAAATATGTAATTAATACTACACTTAGTATGTCTGCTCCGGGGGCTGTTTTTTTTTTTTTATTTACCTGTTGGTTTGGAGTCCTAAGGCTACCTACACCCGTTGGATAATTCTTGTCTGATTATCGCTTGAGGGCTGGTATCGGAAGAGAATATGAAGTGCGTACAGCACTCGTCCAACATTGTTCATGGATCTGTCCTGGCGGACAAGTAAAGGGGAAAGCGTTTCAGGGTGCCGCTCCTTCATTCTCCCCCTCCCCTCTCCATAGAGCAGAATGGAGCTGTATGTACAGCACTTGTTCATGCATCTTCCAGTCTTTTGTTGTTGTAAAGGATTGTGAAAGATCCTCTCCAACAACAAAAATCTAATGTGTGTATGTAGCCTTAAATATAGTTACAATAAAAGGCCCAGTTGTGGGTGAAGTTTTTAGGCATTGTTTAGAAAAAAATGTTGCTCCACTATACTGTACGTAGTGTATGTGTCTTTATTTATTTCTGGTGACAATGTAGCCTGACAAAAATGGAGACAGGCAAATTATAATAAAACTATAAAAAAAACTTTTATAATATATTTAAGAATATATTGACCAGCATTCCCTCGGTCATTTATAATTATTATGAATACAATTACATTCAAATCCACCACAGATTTTCCTACACATTTAACGATCTTATTGCATTATTCCTTTCTGTTATTTTGTGTTGTACTAAATTAATCCATGTATTTAAAAAGAAAAGTCATAACAAAATGTTTATTCCATCTAGCACTCTGTAGTCAGTAAAAATTACACACTGAAAAGTAAAACTGGAGCATTGTTCTCATTAGCATGTAAAACGTAGGGAACGAAAGCAGTTGAGTCTGAACTGGTCTATCATGTTCTATCAAACCCATGAGAACCATTTATAATACTTTTGCAAATAATTTAAAACTATGTGTCAGTGTTCTAAAATATAATATTCTTTAGGTTATCATTCCTTTGCCCTGCATTTTAAGTAAAGAAAAACAAATATGGATTTCACAAAAAAAAAAAAAAAGAAAACAGGAAAAAGAATAGCATCTGTATGCACTAAATAATGTCCAGTGAAGCTCTGGACATTAGTCCACAGATTAGTCAGCACAAGCCATTTAATTAAAATGTTTGTTGGAAATAACACAATTATGCAAAGAAGTACAATAAAGTTCTCCAAAGGCTTTACCTGAAAAAATATATTTCGTGCATGCAGTGAAACATTTTTAATTATTATTTCAAGTCCAAATATGAAAATGTAGTTTGGGCAAAGGCATACCCTGAGAATAAGGATCACAGTTGCCCTTGCTCTCTTTTTAGGGCTGTCATCCTAATTTTGGTTTCTGTAACAAAGTTTGTGATCAGACAGGGCTTTGTTTCAGAATGGGCCAGGCGATGTCTCTTCTGCAGTAAGTATTCTTACCTACCTCATAGGACCATAGAGCTGTCAAAATTGCTGAGCTGTGCATGTGCAGGGTGTTGGTTGCCAGGATAGAAATCAAACCCAGCTTACCTTATGGTTGCTACTAATGAATGATCTCTCCTTCACCTGCACAAGAGTTACATCATCCTGGCCCACCAATCAAGATAGCTGAAGATCACAGAAAAGAAGAGAGGGAAGAAGATGGCAGTACCCTGCAATGGAAAGGGGTAAGGTGAGTATCACAGAGTTTAGTTCCATTTTAATAGGGCATTGACGTGGCATTAGTATCTTAAATGAGGTTTTTCAGACTTCTTTGGTTCTCTCCAAACAAGTGATTTACTAAGAACCTTGAAAGGGAATGACAGGCCCGAAGCAAAGCAAGCTTCTAGACATACATTTTTTCTTTTTTTTACAGGATGCGGTGGTGTTTAAAAGAGATGTTGGAGAAAATGGAAAGCAGCTTTAAAGCTGAACTCCAGACTTATTTTCAATGTTGCTCATTTAAACAGACTCTTGTACTGAAACTGCTTACTACTACCGGTATGATCTTCTTACAGTGTTCACAAATCAAAGGCAAATGTAGGAAAATGGTTCTTTTTAAAATGCAATTGGGTTGATTACAGGGAGGGACAAATCCAAAAACTTTTTTACGTACTTTAGTGGTAAAGCAGCATTTTCGGGGTCACACTTTTGCCCAATTTAGGATGTTTCATCTTTTATGGACAGGACCCAAATAAAGGCAGACATTCCATGCTCTAATGTGGGTCCTCCCCAGCTTACATCCACTGACATGCCTTTACCAAGTCCAGCAAGCTAACTTCACCCAAGGAAAGGACCTCTTAAGGATCCAGGCCTTTTGTCGGTTCAGTATAACTCACACCAGGGTACGAGCTTACTTGGATAAAATCCTCCACATTCATACCCAACATGCTGACAAGATAGAATGTTATATTACTTTCAAAGGACTGCACTGGGAAGACTATCCATTTCTATTAAGGTGTATTTGTATGCTCTCTCTTGTAGGGTTTTGTCATCCAGTTTTAATTTTAGACAGGTTCTCTTAATAGTATGATGAAAGACTGGAGTAAAGAAGTTCCACATACATAGATCTTTAAAAAATATAAACTGTTTACTGAAACAATTTCAACAACAAACAAAACATTACATCTTTTTTAACATTGTGATAAAACTGTTGAATGATTTGACAGCCAATGACAGGTACACACCGGCTTTTCTCCGTTTATGCTCTGACTAGTCTGACCCTTTGATGCACCTCTGCCTTCTTTGTGTCATATTCTTTTTTTTCTGATCATTTTGGTTTGGCATTTGCCTGTTAGTTTCTGTCTCAGTTGCCCAGCACCTGTCCTAATTACTCCCTTGATTGCTTTTTAAAGTATAGTCACCCTGTTCAAGCTTGCTTACTCTCTTAAGTATAATAACTTTCTCTCCCATCTTTTACCACCAGGAAGTGAACTTTGACAGCTATGAATAATCTGACTATACAGTTCCAACTCAGGTATCTCTACAATTTGTGCATCTTTTTTCTGATTGGAGCAAAACATTATCCACACAGGAAAAAAATGCTGCTAAGGGTCTCAGATTATAGATTATGATACCTCTTAAAAGGACCTATAAGAAATTTTCCCCTACATGAGATGTAGTAGCAGAACTTCTTGTTGAATCTGGCATCCCCCGCCTGGACGTAAAAGGCAGTGTAAGGGCAGGTTGGGCTGCAAACATAGGTGAAGTGATCCAGTGCCCACAAATCAGTGTTGGGCTTCTAACTTTTGGAGAAGATATTTCTGACTGGTGCAGGTGTGTCACTTGCTATGCTAGTTCTCAGCCCTCTTCTGCTTTAGTTTATGACCATTTTGTTCCTGGGACCATCCCTGCTCCTTGATCGTCTTAGCTTCTGTGACACTGTGCTACAAAAAAAGACTTTTTTCTTCTTTGACCATGTGTTCCTGTGACTCTGCATTGCTGTCCTTCTGGTTACCATTGCCTGCTTGTTCCTGGCTATGCCTTTCACTGCCATCCTGGCCTGCCCTGACTCTAAGATACCTATCAATTGACTCTAAAGTTGCAGCCTTTTTCAGGGCTTGTGCTTCCAATGCTATAATACCCAGTATCTGGTACCTGGATAAGCCTGCTTCTGATGGCTTCAGATCCCTGTTCCCGAGTATTTCATTGTTTGCTGTCACTGGTGCTAATGCTTCACTAAAACATGTATTTTTGTCAGACATATTACTAGAAATATGTGTGCTGCATCCATAGTTACAGCTATGAATCAGACACTGCCCTTTGATAATGAATGCTACATTTATAATCACTTATAATGTGGATTAGAGTATAAAAAAAACACCGGGACCAGGATAATAAGGATTGAAAATTTTAATATTATGGGCAACAAAACCAAAAGACATATCCGTCTACACAAGACAACATACAGAGGACCACATTGCAAAACCTGTAGGTCAGGAAAGCCATAGGAAAAGATGAATGCAATTACAGAGAGTAAAGAGGTAACAGCTTGCTGAGAGACCAGATACAAGTGAAAGAGAAGGAAAATAGTATAATCAAGACAACAGCTATACAGGCAAAGTGAACAAGATGTTGCAAAGAAAATAGGTTAGGCCCAATATTGGCAAATATTGGAGCCAGATAAAGTAAAACCTTTGGGATACTAAAATTTTACTTAGCAACCAGAGCTCTGAATCATTAATATATCGCTCAATATTCTGAATACCAACTCTGTTAATCCAATGTGATATTAAAACAAGTTCTAAAATTCATTGTGTTTCAATATGAAAGCACACAACATAAACAGAGAAATACTCAAAACGGGAATTTAAAAGCTGTGGATGTGCAAAGAATTATTTGTTCTGATTCTGTAAAGAAAGAATGACATACAAAAGAAGTTAAAAATCTTTACTTCATGAGTTACAATATTCATGATGTTTAAATATTAATCTAAATTATCTAATATTTCTAAAATAAAATTTCTTTAACTTTAAATACTACATCAAGTGAAAAGAAATTTGTTTTTTGCATGCTTTAGTAAATCAAACTCAGTTTTATGTTTTAATATTATTATTATTGTTGTTTATTTATTTATTCAACATTAGCAATAAAGACCATGCAGAGATATCTTTTATCAATAACCTCTTTCTGGTAAATTGTTTTTTCTAATTTTTTTATCATACTGGAGAAATATGAACAATATGCAGGGGATAACAAATGCATAAAACTGATTATCTATCTATTAATAGCCAGACATGGTAGTAAAAGCGGCAACTCACAAGAGATAGCTGATGTATTTTTACTAAAATAATAAATGATGTTTGGAAATACATATGTTACACAATTGGAACAAATATTGCTGTAAAATATTTATCTTCTATTTCACACATATGTGTGTACAATTTTAGATCTATGTTTTAGAAAATTAATAGCAGCACAGGTAAATGCTCTGTAGCGCAGAATAAATTATGGAGGATATTGCTAGTGCGTTGCTTTGTAACCAATTATGTTCTATCCTGTGCTGTTCATTCTGGGCCTCACGGGACATCGTAATAATGACCACCATTTGTTTTACATGAAATAATAGCTGCAATCTTTTTATGTGCAAATATTTCTAATATGGTAATTTAATTATCCATTTGTCGAATTTAATTAGGCCATTTCAGGGAAAATAATATATTTTATCCACATATCTCTTTGTGATCATATCTAAATACTCTAATATCTTTGTATCTTATGTTAGTTCCATCTTTCATACAAGTCTTTGCTGTCCTCTTTTGTGTCACAGTTTAGCTTGTTTAGATTCAGTAATACTGAAATGTACACTAACTATTGGTGACAACAGGACACTTTTTACGCTTTTTACATATTCTAAGTGCAGAACCACTCTGCATACCTGATTTATTAAAGCTCTCAAAGGCTGGAGAAGATACATTTTCATCAGTGAAGCTGGTTGATCCAGCAAACCTGGAATGGATTTATTCAAAGTAATTTGCTGGCCAATGTTTTGAATCCTGGACCATATCCATTTCAGGTTTGCTGGGTCACTTAGCTTCACTGATGAAAGCCTTGGAGAGCTTTAATAATTCAAGCCCAATGAGTGATCCAGCAAACCTAGAATTCTTTTCTTTTTGATTTATACTATTCTGTCAATTCCAGCCACAAAACTATGACAGGTATAGTAGGGCTCAGCCAATCTGGCCACCAGAAGATGGCCGCTGTCATTATCCAGCGGTCTACTAAGCCTCAGATTGCTCAAATTGACAGCTCTGATCTGAGGTTGGAATAACTTAGATATGAGGCAGAATCTAATCAGAACCACCTCACCACCACTATTCAAAATTGTTATCTAGTTATGATGAGCTGTAGTAGCGTATTCTACTGTGAAGCAAACACTAAAAAATATGTCAAAGAATGTGCTTACTAAAAAACAAACTTTTCTTTAAGCTTTTCTTTTAAAACAACCAAATATTTATTGTTTTTAAAGCAAAATAAGCGAAGACTATTTTAAAATTTGGGCAATTTTATTCACACATAAATTTGGACCCTATTTTCAGGATCATGCATGGGAAAAATGTATATGACATGTAAATGAAGACATTTGACCTACTCGCCTCCTATTACTTGATGTCCTATTTGCTTTCTTTCTTTTTTACTTTTCTCAGATGTTAACTTGACTTATTGTAATGAGTTAATGCATCTTTCTTGCTATATGATCTCCTTTTAATTGTTTTCCTGAAAACATATGGTCATAGTTTAGAAAACTGATTTAACTATAATGGCCTAATAATGAATGGTAAATGAATTCCAGCACACATTTTTTTTACTTGGCTAACTTGTAAATTATAATAGTAATGCAAAACTTTCTGTGATATCAGCTATTATATCATTGATTCACATAAAATCGAAAATGTACTTTACCATATAGATTTAAAGATAAAAGATTTACAAGTCTCTCAAGGTGCAGCTAGATTATTTGATAAAAACAAGATGCATAGTACATATGCAAATTTCTTCAAATGACTGCAGTTAGAAGTGTTTTCCCCACATTTGCATAGTAAAGTTTTAGTACAGTTAGATAATGATGTATAAAATAACATTAGGGCATGTAATCAATATTTGCATTTGTAGTTCAATGTTTTTAATAATTTTTCAACGACAAAAGAGTTACACACAGTACAGTTGGAGGAAGCAATACAACAGCTGCATAACAAAAATACTTGTCTCATCTGGTTCAAAACAACAGAAACAATTTATGAATAGTTATAAGGGAAATTAGCCACATTCTGTTGTACTACCAAACTCAAAACAAAAACATGGTGGTGGAATTTTTAAGCCTATTTACACTCAAATAGGTATGCTGATTCTGAAAGTGCAGTTAGTTTTCTTCTATCATGTCAAGTTTTTCTCTACAGCTTATATTAATGCGATTACTGTAGCGAGGATTTGTATAGGCTATTCACTTACACTCAAGACAGTGTGGTCAGAGGTTGTGCGCTGCTCTACATAGTAAATAGGCAAAATTTATTTTTCTACTTACACACATATTTCCTTTCTTTCAGATCATGTCTGGCTCTGCTGTTTCTCGCCATAAGTGCCTAAACAACCCTGATTCATTTTGTTATATCTGTGGCAGTTTCACCATTCCCAGTCAGAGGGCGAACATCAGCACATGTGCATAGCAAGCCTATTTGGCATATTTCTTGATTACCAAGTTAAACTTGGTAATCAAAATAAGTCTTGGTCCCCTCATAAGGTGTGAAAACAGTGTGTTGAGGGTTTATGGATGTGGACAAAGGGAACACGTGATAAGATGCTATTTGGTTTGGTGAGAGCCAGGACATCATTTCAGTGACTGTTACATTTGTATAGTGAAAACTTCAGGATATAACAAGAAAAATAAATGTAACATAGAGTATCCTAGTCTACCATCAGCCATACGCCCAGTGCCTCACTCAGATGAAATTCCAGTGGCGGTTTACCTTACACTACCCTCTCTTGAAGAACATGATTATCATGAACATGGTGATGACCTAGGTGACAACAATGGACTGTGTTTGTAAGGGATTTGATCAGCATGAGTTGAGTGATTTGGCAAGTTATTTGGGACTATCGAAGAAGGCTTCAGAACTTCTAGCATTAAGACTGCGTGAGAAAAACTAACCAGAGAAATTGCATTTCTGCAGTACTTTAGAACTTACAGTGGCTTTGTGTATTGCCATAACATACCTGGTTTAATGGAGCAATTAGGAATTCCAATCTATAACTCAACTGAATGGTGACTATTCATCCATAGCTCAAAGCGGAGCTTAAAGTGTGTCCTCCTTCACAATGGCAGTATATTTGGGTCAGTCCAAATTGGCCATTCAGTTTCTCTTTGTGAAGAATATGCAGAGATAAAGGGAGTCACTGAGTTGTTGCAATATCACCAACACAATCGGGTCATCTGTGTTGACCCTAAAATGGTATGCTTCCTTCTTGGTCAGCAATGGGGATACACCAAGTATCCCTGTTATCTGTGCATGTGGGACAGCAGAGCTCGTGAGAGGCATTGGGTGGAAAGGATTTGGTCTCAAAGATCTGCCCCAAACGTTCTACATGAGCCACTTGTTGATAGAAAGAATATTATATTCCAGCATCTGCACATGAAACTGGGTCTGATGAAGCAGTTTGTTAAAGCTTCGCCAACTGAAGGAGACTGTTTCAAGTACCTAATTTTGTCATTTTCTAGCCTCCTTTTTGAAAAAATAAAGGCCAGTGTTTTTGATGGCCCACAGATTCAGTGGCTCATCAAAGATGAACATTTCATCAGGACAACGTCAGAAGATGAAAATAATGCTTGGTTATCATTCAAAGCCATTGTCAAGGGCTTTCTTGGAAACACACAAGCAAATTATTACACAGAAATTGTCCTGAAACTCTTGGAGAGCTACAAAATGCTTGGTTGCAATATGAGCATCAAGGTGCATTTTCTGCATAATCCATCTTTCAAAACTTTACATAAAACCTTGGTGCAGTCAGTGATAAGCAAGGTGAAAGATTCCACCAAGATTTGAAGGTCATGGAAGGTTGGTATCAGGGTAGAATGGATGTACATATGATGGCTGACTATTGTTGGAGCATCCGGCGGGATTGTCCTAACACTGAACACCCCAGGAAAAGCTATAACCATAAAGTGTTACCTTAACTGACCCGTTGACTTAACTTACCCGATTAATTTTCAAATGTTTTACTGTAAAACAAAAATGTCATAGAGTAACAATAAATCCTTTGTATGAATAAAATACATTTAAATAAACAGTACATTTAAGTTAGTATTTCATTATTGTTTCATTGTATGTAAAATTTGTATGTTTATTGGCAAAAATAGAGGGTACCCTGTATCATAAAAACTGTATGTGATAGCAAAAAAATGGGGTCATTTCTGAATTCACCGCCCGAAAAATTGTAAAAAAACAAGTGTAAGATCTAACTCAACAAAACAAGTGTTCCCAAGTGTTTTATGTGAAATGCGTATTTATGTTTTGTTTCCATCTACTGTTTCTTTTTTAGTGCATTTTGCTAATTTTATGACCAAATGCAAAAAAATCCATTAACATAATGAATAAGAAAGCTTTAGGTAATTTCTGACCTAAAGGTGTACAAAGAAGATTAAGAAAAAGTAAATTAGGTTGTAATTATTTCACACATTAAGAATTCAAAACAGAAAATATTGGCTGAAGGTTAGTTTCAATAATAGACATTTGTTGGTTTGCCTATCTCAATGAATGTTCAGAATTTTATTAAAAGAGTTCACACATGTACCATTTATTATGTGGCAGTGTTTTTGTTACCTGGAATTGAGCTTGAAAATTTCAATAGCACAATATTTTTGCACACAGTTATGATGTGCAACATGTTCTAGTTAAGATGAATGTTTTGTACCACATTTAGAATTAACATATTGCGGAGTTGGCTCCACCTTCTCTAATCTGTTCATCATGTGCGATGCTGTGAAACATTTCCCTGGTGGTTGACCATTTATCTTTATCATGGTAGACATTGGGCTGCCTGTCATTTAATGCCCACATTCTTGCCTAAATAGGTTGTTTGTATCCATTTTCCACTTTACAATTGAAAACATTTGTTTTCTCTCTTATCCGCCATAGACATGTTTAAATCTACAATGCTAATACTGATTTATGAGCCTAAATAAGTTCGGACATATAAACCAGACATGATAAATCAAGCCTTAGTTTCATGCACAGAAATGAACCAGTGTTTTCCTATAGGTTACCTTTGTAAACATCCAAAGTTTTTACAGTAAAGTAGAAATGTAGTATCATGAATATACAAGAAAATGAAGGCATGATATTCTATCCAGCATAGTTCAAAATTGTTAGAAGGGATGATGATATAACTGAAATACAGGATGAACAACCATAATTTAGACACAATGGCATTGATTTATTAAAGCTCTCCAAGGCTGGAGAGGATACACTTTCATCAGTGAAGCTGGCTGATCCAGCAAACCTGGTTGCATGGATCTGGTCCAGGATTGAAATAATTTGCTAACAAATAGCTAATGACTGTTAGGAAATCAATTCCAGGTTCGCTGGATCACCCAGTTTGAAGAGCTTTAATAAATCAGGGCAAATGAGCCTGATTTATTAAGGCTCTCCAAGACTGGAGAGGATACACTTTTATCAGTGAACCTGGGGGATCCAAAAAACCTGGAATGGATCAGTTCCATGATTGAAAACATTTACTAACAAATAGAAAATGACTAACAATTCCATTCTAGTTTTGTTGGATCACCCAGGTTCACTGATTTAAGTGTATCATTTCCAGCCTTGGAGAGATTTACCAAATCAGGCCCAATAAATGTAATAAAAAAACTATAGTTAGTTTAGGAACTCAATTATTTTGTCAGGGGTTTCTCATGGGGCCCAAAAAGTAGGTATAGTTTTAAAAGAGGGTGTGTTTTTACAGTGGGTGTGGTTACAACAGGGGTACAGCTAAATGGTAAGGTTATTCCAGTTGAAAAAAGCTTACAGTTTTTCAATGCCAATGTATGCTACTATATAGTCTTTGTTCTACAAAGTCTTAGCATATCTACAAAATACTGTTTAATAAACCCCTACTGAATATATGTGACTGTATGCCCCTGATTCATCAAGCAGAATCGGATGAGACCGCGGTAAACCGCGATCGCTGGCCGCGCGTACTTTCGCGCTTCCAGCGAGCGCGGATTTTATTGATGAATCAGGGGCTATATGTTATATTGACCTTCTGGTTTAAGTAGGTTTTGGAGTGACTAACTAATGCTGTCTATATTTAAAATAAATAATGACACTCTTTTGTGATGGTTAAAAGATTAATGTTTAAAAAATAGGTACAAAAAATAAAATAATAAAGTTATTAAAAAAAATTAAAAATATTTTCCCATGTTTTGTTAATAAAAAGAGTAAAGTAAAAAAAATCAGGTAATAAAACCAAGTTAAATAAAAGACTTGCACATTCGCCGTCTGTTCAGTTGGGTTTCCTTTTAAAAGTGGGTTACCCTCGAATCAGGGTAGCAGTTGGCTGTATGTTCATGCATATTAACATTATAAAATTAGTAGGATAATACATAGAAATATGGTATATTTCCCCGTTTGTGTTTAAGGTTTGCAGACCACAATGTTTTTAAGCTTCAGACTTCAGTTGTTTTAGAATATGATTAATATTGCTGGCAGCTACTCAATTTTCTGGTGATAAAACTGTAAAGGTCTGTAATACTATTTCGCTGCTGTAACATGTATTTGATCGTTGCATTCATGCAAAGGTTCAGCCCAGTCCATTACTGAAATATAACAGAAATTATTTTTTAAAAAAGTGCCTTGCCATTCTGGGTAGAAAGTTATATTAACAGAGCACTAACATCAACAGCTAATGTAAGACAATTCTTTTCAAAGTATTGTTTATTATGAATAGATCATTTTTTTCTCCTTACAGAAGATGTTTGCTGCCAAGATAACAAAATCAATATAAATTTAATAAGAGACTAAAGTAATAAAACTGCAGTTTTGAAAAGGTAAATACTTTAGAAAGTGTAGATTTGTTTGTTCATCAGAGATCATGATGTTGGTTCATTAAAGATTAATGCAAGGCGCCACTCTCTCTGGAAAATAAATTCTCTGATAAAAAAGTAAAATGTAATCTCTCAATGGACACAATAAAGTTGCTTATAGTTTTTAAAAGTAAAATGCAGGTGATGTATGAACCACTTTAGGAAGACTTTTTTATACTGTAATTTTAACCTATATGTGCAGCAGAAATGAAAGACCTAATTTTTCTCACAAAAAAAAAAATTGGGGTACAATAGTTCTTTAAGGACAATTTATTTTGCATGCTATATGTGAATGTGTTTGTGGAAAGGCTATATATTTTTTATTTTTTTATAGGCATTTACCAAAATGAAGTCGAAAGATTATCTAATTTATATCTAAATGTGCTTTGTCCCCAATATAGGGTATATAGTATATGTACCATAAAAAAATATTAGTGATACCAAAAAAATCACAATACCACCAAGGAAATGCATTATCTTTTTTGAGCATTATAGCGTATTCAAACCAACAAAGAATGTGTAGTGTCTTCCTACTTCCCAACTTCTATCAACCAGAGTTACTGGAGTAGAAAAGGTGTGATCACTGTGTTGTGGGGAATTTCAAATTAAATAATGTAATGCAGATAATGAGGACAATGATTTTTTTAAAAGCTTTGAGAACTGAAACATTGACTGTAACATAAAACAAATCAGCAGGTGGAAACTGAAAAACTTGGTCCCTAGACCACAAATTTACTGAAATGCTGAATGGCAGCAGAACAGACAAATCTGCAGGTGACAAATTATAATAAGTCATACATATTGACCTACCAGTTCACTAGATAAATTAGAGCATGTCATCCTGAATAAATCGAATTAGATCTTTTAAATAAGATTTGCTGTACTTGCACCCTTTCTAGTTGTTTGGAAAGATATACAGCTATGCCTTAGAAGACTTTCTCAAAGGGCTTGCAAGGAAGGCACAATCTACATATTTTAAAACTCAGCAAAGTTGGCTTGCTCCTTTAATCAGTGAATAATCCAGTTGGATTTAATTCTTTCTATCATTGCAAAAGATAACCCTAGCCCTACGAGCTTTACAAAAAAAGGACACTGGTTTAGGATAAAATATCAGTATTGCTTGAATGACACTGAAGAATTAAACAAGAATAGAATTTAGAATACATATTGTAACTGCTAAAAAATATTTTCCCAAAGACATGGAGTGGTTTTTTAATTAGAATGGTATTTGTAATTCTTTCTAATTTGCCCAAGTAAATGTATACATTTGAGTAGAAATAACATTTCAAATCTTCAAGTTATGTTGCTTTGAGTGCTAATATATATAATTTCCATAAAAGAAATGACACACGATTGCATGGCTCAATGCACATGAACACTCAGTGAAGCTATAACTTTATCCAGCATTTGCCAAATTGCTGAAACCTAAAAAGTATTTTAACACTCAAATCCCAGTTTTATTCATCCCATGGACAATCCTTTTTCCACCCATGGATAGCACCAGCATGCACCTGCATGTTAATACCCAACATTTATGCACACAGGGTCATAAGTTAAACAATACCCAGTGCTCTAGTTCTGTAAAAATTACAAAATATTTTATAGTATCTGTTCAGTATTAATTTTTATTAATACCACCATAGTGTGTACCATGAATCAATTAATGTTTCTGTTGCAAAGGGATAACAAAATATATATTTTTTATTAGATGGGAGAACATAAGCAACTTCATAAAATATATAGTTATATAAAGAGATTTTATGATTTCTCATTGACTTTATCACTGTACATTCTCATGTGAATGATCAATCCAGTCAAAATGACTCATTTATGTCCTTATTTTAATTTACCAGAGCGATTTTATGAGATTGTTGATGAGTGTTTGGACAGATCTTCATTGAGCAGGGCAAAGCAATTAAAAATTCCACTTGGGAAATTATAGGTCTCTAGAATGCACTATTTTGTTTCTCTGCTGGCCAAACTGTTAATACTTCTAAAGTGGTATTCTAAAATTCATACAAAAATCCAGATGTCTTAATTGGCTAAAAATATAATTATTTGAAAATTATACTAAAATAAGTATGCAGACACAGCATACCATAGTATCTCCAACAAAGTTATTATGAAAATTCACAGTTATATTAGTAACTTAGTATTAACTTATTCATATTTAAGTGATATTTTGTTTACTGTCTAGGTCATGTTTTGCTGACTTCCTTGCAACATATACAGAGTTACCTTTTATATCCCATTATAAATCCATTTAATTTATCTGCTTCAGGAGGGCCTAGAAGCAGCTTTAGTCTGTGCCACATGTATTTTACCAAGAGATAAGGTGTGTTTTAATGTGACAAACTAAATGTTAAAAAGCAACCAGTTATTTTTGAAACTTTGCAGTCTATATGCATTTACTTTTTATACCTTTTTTAACTGAAATGTATTTTATTCCTAGCAAATCAATTCAAATTTCAAATTGGGCAATGTAGATAATGTGTGATTAACAGAGAAAATTGAGCTTAGATTTTGTTTTATATATTTCATTTTGCAGCTAATATGCATATATGGTATATATAGTGTATAACTTATAGAATAGTATTAGCACTGCATTCACAAATATATATA
>NC_092861.1:74171791-74177271 GCF_032062135.1 Pyxicephalus adspersus | reverse complement strand
GTGTTTGTGTGTGTGTGTGTTTAACACCTTTAGTTAACTTGTTTACACAGTGTCTATGGTTTTTATTCTCTTTTAAATATCATTTGGTTATCATTACCGAGTCAAATTATCACAAAAACCTTCCTAAATTATTTTGCATGATTTGCAATAAACTTCTAAAATATGAGAAATACGAGTCAGGATAGAGTGAGCTATGGTTGTTAACAAGTGATTTCACTTACTTAAATAATGTACTTCAATTTAATCAGCAGCAGCTTAATGTGAAAAGTATAATGGCATCTTAAGACGGGACTTAATGAGACATCAATTTGGTGGCTTAGGAATTCTGCAGTCACATCCAGGCTTCAAATTTTGCATTATTAGAATTTGAAATCCTTCTCTTGACAGAAGAAAATGATTCTTACCGGAAATCAAATTAATTACAAGTGATAGTATTTTTAAAAAGACTAATACTCCATCACTGGCTTCATTGGATTAGCGTACTCACATCACCTCTCATAAGGAGAGGATTTTGCAGGATAAACATTTAAATTTAAAAACAGTATATAGTGCTTAGACATTGGCATATGATGTATCCATTGTATAAACGTTCCTTTACATTACAATTAAGGCATGTATGTTTGTCATAAAGTTTTACTTAGGCTGTACCTCAACTCAGTGGTTCTCGCTTTCCTTAATCTGCCCATACATTTCCTGTGTCTAGTTTTATCAGAGGAAATAGCCTATGACGTAGGAAGACAATTAATGTTTTGGTCAATATGTACGACATTCATCAATACCAATGTGTTTTCATTACTTGTTGGAAAATGGAACATAAGGAGTCTACCCATCTTCAAACATCAGCTAGGATCTGTTCATTTGTCTTGATAAAGCCTGTCTTGCACCAAATGTCCATCATGATTTAATAAAACTCTCCGAGGCTGGAGAGGATACACTTTCAGCAGTGAAGCTGGGTGATCCATGAAAACCTGGAATGGATTTCTTCAAAGTCATTTGCTATTTACTGCCCCAACTCTCTGGAATGGTCTTCCTCGTCCTATTCGGCTTGCTCCTACTTTCTGCTCGTTGAAAAGAGCACTTAAAACCCATTTTTTCAAACTTGTCTACCCATCTTCTTCTGTCTTTTGAAACCATCACTAATTCCCACCACTACATATCCCCCTACTATTGTGTGTAAATTCCCCCACCTACTAGATTGTAAGCTCTTTGGAGCAGGGTCCTCTCCTGCTGTATCACTGTCTGTATTAGACTGTCATTTGCAACCCCTATTTAATGTACAGCGCTGTGTAATATGTTGGCACTATATAAATCCTGTTTACTACTACTACTAATAATAATAATAATAATAATATTATTTGCTAGCAAATGTTTTAAAACCTGTACCAGATCCATACCAGAATGAGAAAAATTTAAAATTATTATTTTGGTGAAAATTACTGGGATGGTTGAGAGTGGTATTATGTTATATTGTGTTTTATTATGTAATATGATATGTTTTGTTTCCTTGAAAAATGTAAGAGTCACATATGAGGAAACAAAGTATACAAAAAGTAGAAAATTTAGATTTTAACCTTTTCATTCTCCTAGTGTATACTTGCTGAATATCTGGGAGAGGGATAGCTACAAAGTATAGACTTTGTCAAATTCAGTTTTTTAAAGAGGCCAATGTATTGGCAATAGTATTATATAGTATAAATCATGCAGTGAATAGTAATAAAGTTTATTGCATCCCTCGCAGAAATATAATATGGACTTATGCATATTCATGGACATTGTGGATGTTCACACTGTTGTTTTTAATGTACTAAATAAAAAAGTGTTTTTGAAATATTACCTGTAAAATAATTGATGCACTTAAAATTCCCATTGCTTTAATTTGATTATTGGTATTGTTTTTAGGGGATGTGGTCCATTACTATCCATTTACATATTTTTATTTTACATTTTTATTTGTAAAAGTACTTGAAGGTATCTCTTTTATACAACAGGGAGTATTTTTTTTTGTCTATACCAATGTATTTAACCTTCTATCCTCTGATATATTTATAATAGAACCTTTCATTCACTCCCTAATGATGAAGTTAAAGATGAAAAAAGAGTGTATCTTTTAGTAAACAAAATCATTCTATACCCTAACAGCTAAACTGTGGCCAAACCTAACCATTTCACATCAAGAAGTATCAGAGCCAAAATAAGGGTGCCAAAAGTTCAGAAATAGCAAGTGCATGGACTAAAATGTGTGTTCAGAAGATGTAAACTAATTTGCTGTTGCACTCTGTTACTAATAAAAACTTTCCATTACAGCTAAGTAGATTTTAAAGCAGTATGCTTGCTTATTTTCACTATTCAACACTTCTTGACTAATGTAAGGTCTACATCAGGCTGTTACCTTCTACTTTTTCAGGATTTAAGTTAGTTGTTTGATACGCATCATATAATTGATCAGCTATATCCAGACCCTTTTCCACTGTATGGGTTTTTAAGTGACCATGACAATGAACTACTTAAACGAGCTACGTTTGTTCAATTTCCAACCTAATAGGATGCACAATTGTGTTGAGTAGAACATTAACTGATTTTTTCATAGTCCATATCTCTTAAATGAATTAGTTTAATCAGCTTCACATGGCAGAACATAATCTTAAATGACATAGTATTTAATTTAAATGTTTATTATTCTGAAGGCCAAAAGAAATTGCTTCATTCATTTTCTAAATTGCTGAACAGAATAGAAATTAGGCTTAGGCAAATAAATGCAAACTCCAACAAATGGACTCTACATAGCTCTACATTTTATCAGACCCGGGAATAGTATTGTATTGTCTGTAGAAACTACAGGATATGAAACAATGGAAATAATTGGCAGTCAGAAATACAGCAATTTACATTTTGCTGAAAGCTGCATTCTTAGTTTTCTTTACTATAATGAAAATAGATCACTCCAACAAAATTGTTTGGTAAAACATAGATATTTTAAAGCTAAAAATAAAAATCTCATGTGGCTTTTCATTGACTTTTTATTTCTATCCAGTTGGTGCAAACATCTCTAGTCATTAAATATTTATGATCTTTGACTCAGCCATTGTCACATTCATTTTGTCTGACAGTTTAATCGACACTTCGATTAGGGGCAGTTGCATGCCACAAAAATCCCACTCCTTAGTAATTGTGTGTGATGTGGCAACTTAGTCTTTTCCTAATCAGTTGTAATGACGCCAAAAGACTTCTACAGAGAAATTACATGCTAGGAACTTACAAGGAGATTAAAAGCAGTGAGAAATGGTGTGAATTGTGGCTCACAGAATGAAAAATAAAATAACTACAACATTTTTTTAGAAGAAATGTCATTTCTTAAAACACTAAAAGTCCAAATACAAATAATTGATTATATGTAATGGTATGAATTAAGATGTTACATATTGGACCTTGGGCCCAATCTATTATAAATGGAGGAAAGTGTAAAGGCTAATCAAAAAAGCCATGGGAAAACAAGTTAATAGGAATAAATTATTGTCCTCATTATGTTATATCATTATAAGTCATTAAAAGTAACATTTGTACTATTAGAACTAGAAGAGCTTTTACAATCTTTTATAAATCTTGTGTGCTAGCTGAAACAACAAATTTAATACCAAAGAGTGATTAGAAAGGGTTAAAGCAGAATGAAATCCCTACCAAAAAACCCTGTGTTCAGGCAGGTCTTTTATTGCAGAAGGGGCAGGCAATGTCCCTTCTGCAAAAAAAATTAACTTACCTGCCTGATTGCGATATTTTTAAATACACTCACCTGTCCTATTGCAGGTTCCAATCTTTGGCCTTCTTTATTGGCCGGGATGTTGTACCTGTGCTCACAGGAGTGATTTCAATCTCAGCAGTCCCAGCATGGGCAGCTAAGCATTTTTTTTTAAAGAAGATAGCCATCAGACATGTAAATGTGTTTTATGGCAGAAGCTAAATCACCTGTCCATTCTGCAATATTGAACCTGCCTAATTGCAAAATTGTATCCATGCAACAAATATTAATTTGAATATTACAAATACTAGAATATGTATTCTAGTTATACATTTGTTCAAACATTTATAGCTTCGAAATCATGTATAACTGACCTTTGTAACAAGGATAATTTTCATTCCTTTTTAATGCAAGATTCAGTATCAAGTATTACTTGATATTAAAAAAAACTGTCATGGGATAAATAAACCTCTTAGTGGAAATACTTGCTGCATAACTGTAGATACTCTAGCATCATTACTAGTGATAGGCTAAATTTGCTGAAATGTTTGTGAAAACTGCATATTTTTATGAAAATTCTTAAAGTTTGTTGAAATGCATTGAAGTTTATGACAGACAGTTTTGTAGTCAATGGCCAAATGTCCTCAATCACAGTATTGTCAAAAAATTTCTGTGGGGATGTAGTCAGGAGGACATGTTGGAATATACAGTACAAATTAAAAGTAATTTATTTTCATTATCCCAAGATTAAATCAAAACTAAACGGTAAAAAAAACATACTTACCTTTAATCCTGCAGATCTCTCGATCGCGCTGGACCTTTCCTTGATTGGGTCCCGCGTTGTCCTAGAATTCTAATTTGTCCCGGCACAGGTTAAGTGCCAGGTGCCACCATGTTCAGTCCTCTTCCTTCTTCTGGCTACATCATCCGATCTTACACTGTGCAGCGATAAAAACATAAAGGGAAGGTGCTTCACCTTTTTTTTTTCACCTAAATAAAAGTGTGCATTAAAAAAAAAAAAAAAAAAGAATATTTCTACTTTATATAAAAATGTTGTCTAACCACAGTATGGGGATACTTGTTGACTGCAGTTGAGGTTAACCTGCTAATAAACAGATAATTAACATATTTTGACGGATTTAAAGGTGTATATGTTGTGTTTGTTTTTTTGTTGTTTTTTAAGATGTGGGGTATTTCTTATATTAAAAACCAAACCCTTTTTTTAAGCATGGAAACTTGGTGGCCAGGTTTCTAAGTAATTTTGTTTAGCCATGTTTCTGAGTAATTACTGTAGGTTTGTTGGTGTGTCCCTTGACCATTAAGTAGGGGTGTGTGGCCTCCAGGCATACTTTTTCCAATACATTATATTTCTGTTCCCTTAAAAGAACTCTGGGTGTAGTTCTGCAATGGCATGTGTCCGTAGTGGTTGAATTACCACCTTGGATAATCATCATGCTGGGACTTATTATATTATTTCATGCAGCATAAATACAATCTAAATACAGATTACAGCATTTTCAGCCTTCCAGGAGGAAGGGATCTGTCCATTCCTTTCCAAAATTTCAGTACGAAACGTTGAACATGCAAGCTGAAGCAAATATAACTGAAATCTTTGTCACAAGTAATTAAACTATAGACATCAGATTGCTTGGTTAAGTCCCCAAATAAGGCAATATACTGAGCACAACCAAAGAAAATACCAGGTAAAAATTGAAACCTTTAAAGGGTTTTTAAATCTGATGGTGGT
>NC_092861.1:74168506-74171181 GCF_032062135.1 Pyxicephalus adspersus | reverse complement strand
GTCAGTGCTGGTCAGATGCCAGGCCCCCAATCTCCATCCCATGCTTCACCTAAAGCAAACCACCTCTCAGCCTCAAGAGACTAGTAGTGCTATCCAGGACTTCAATGCAAAAAGGATGGTGTCAGAGGAAAGACTGGCAGAGGAACAAAAGTGAGAACCGAACCCTTGACAAGGCACAGGAATACAGAGGACAGGAGAAGATGATAAATAGCCAGGTGCAGTACTAAAGGCTAGAGGCAAGAGGATGGTCTAGAGATTTAGGCGGACAATTCATGCTTTGCCTATGCTGTCCTCATCTGAAAGTGAGCATTACAATAAATTGCAAAACAGGAAAATGTACCAATTAACTAAAATATTTTTACTTGCATCTCTCTTACATTATAAATAACAAACACTAATACAAACTTTCTCAGACACTTACTGAAATTGGTTGTGATCACAGCTACATGGATAAAGTCAATTTTGTTGGTAAAGAACAAGGTGTATATAAACGGCTATGTATTTGCTAGTCAGCAATTCAACTTTTGTTCAACTGTTTAATGTAATCATTGGGTTAAGTTACCAACATTTAATAAATAGAATGCAGATCATCNTTTTACATATTTAAAACAGTATTAACAATTACTGAGATATGATCAGTCAAGCACAACAAAAGCTATGTTACCAGGTACTCTGCTATTTTATTTTGCTGTAAAAGGAGTTGTGCTTCTGCTATATAGGAATGGCAAAAAATTAGCAAAATATAGGTACTTACAATAACTGCATTTTTTAATTAATACATAGCTCGATTACTTGTAATTTTAAGCTCAGAAGGAATTTATTTATAATATTTTCTATTGTCTGTTAACTCTAAGTATCAGATTTATCAAAATTCTAATTAGTTATTTTAATCTGTTAATCCTGATGTAATAATTACCTATGTATTACCATATATAAATATGTATTAAATAAATTAGGTATATTGTATGTTTTATAGGAAATTTGCTGTTTAAATATTATAGTGTAAATATGATATACTGTATATTATAGTTAGGACTATAACAAATAATTTTAATTTCTCTCTTTTGAAAGCTTTTCAGTATTTTAATGACAGTATGGCCACTCAAAAAGAGATTATTACTTGTCTCCGAAGAAAACCCTTTATGTGCTAGGAATGCTTTGCCATGTATTAAATGCAAAGCTAAGAATGTAAATTGATTGTCTAGAAAATAGGGTCTAAATACTGATATATATATATATATATATATTGTGGCATAGCACATGAAAATTGCTCATGGTAAAGGGATGCTTACAGAGCAGATTAGAGGCAGCAGACTCCAAAAGTCCAAAATAACAGCAGTTTTTTATTTCAATAGGCAAGTTTATTTGAACACTCCCCAGCACTTGCCAACAAAACAATAAACAGTACTCAGCTTGGCATCTGGCTACCTCACTTAGGTGCCCTCTCTTACTAACACACTATATCAGTACTGTTCCACTCATAGTTTAGTAGTACTGTTTGGCCGCTGGCTTTTCTGAACCCTCTGGCTCTCCCTAAGCCTGGCATCCACTCTGGCTCTCTTTCAGCCTTGAATCTCCTCTGTCTCTCTCTCAGCCTGGAATCCTCTCTGGGTCTCTCTCAGTCTGGAATCCTCTCTGGCTGTCTCTCAGCCTGGCATCCCTCTAGCTCTCTCTCAGCCTGGAGTCCCTCTGGCTCTCTCCCAGCCTGGAATACACTCTGGCTCTCTCTCAGCATGGCATCCCTCTGGCGCTCTCTCAGCCTGGAGTCCCTCTGGCTCTTTCTCAGCCTGGAATACACTCTGGCTCTCTCTCAGCATGGCATCCCTCTGGCGCTCTCTCAGCCTGGAGTCCCTCTGGCTCTTTCTCAGCCTGGAATACACTCTGGCTCTCTCTGAGTCTGGCATCCCTCTCTGGCTCTCTCTCAGCCTGGAGTCTCTCTGGCTTAGTACTTCCTCTCTTTGGAGAAACAAAGTACACTTTATATGTTTTGTTCCAATTTATTTTTACACATATATTAAAATTTTTTATTGAGATATATTTGGGAAACATTGGGGGCACACATATTTTACTTTTATAAATGGTTTATAAAATGGAATACTGTTCATTGTATCTGTTTAAAATGTAATGTTTGTTTTTTAGCATATTAATAATCCATAGAAAAGGAACCTGCAGGCATTAAGATTTTTTTTTTAACTTCTTTAGGGACAGCATTTTGTAAAGTTCTGTGTACCTTTAAATATGTTTAACTAATATTTTTTTAGAACCACATTCACATCTCGATTATATTGGTATTGTACAAATGTAATATAAAAAGTCCCCATTGAAGAGCCAGCAATCTAAATTATACATTTACAATGTGAATAAGCAAATAAAAGTCATGTAGACATGTCTGTCTTCTACCAAACAGTGACATAATGTGAACGTTTCAATGAATATATTTAATAAGTATATATAAAAGTAGTCACTCAAGCAGCCCAGCACATTTTAGCTAATGCCATATCACAATTATTTAAACAGATAAGAAGACTACCGTATTTTTGCCGTATAAGACGCACTTTTTCTTCCCCAAAACTGGGGGGTAAAAGTTGGTGTGTCCTATACGACAAATGTGTTATAAAATAATTAAAATAAGATACTCACCCGATACCCGATCCTGCGTGTGTCTCTTCTCCTCG
>NC_092861.1:74067731-74166310 GCF_032062135.1 Pyxicephalus adspersus | reverse complement strand
TAGCGGTAATAATCTCTCTGTAAATTTGAAGTACAAGATAGTGAAGAGATCCGGGCATAGAGGAGTTCAGAGACAAAAATGTTCCAAGTCTGATAATCTGCCCAAGTTAATGCATCCCTGGATTAGCGAACCAATTCAATGTCTAAACTGGAGATACCGAAAAAATTCCCTACCCGGGACCTGATGTGCTGAAGCAATAGCCTCCCATTTCAACATTCCTATCAAGCAGGGAATAAACAGTGTCGTATCTATGTACCAACCACCAAACGAATGCCACCGGAGACTCCATCCCCGGAGGGAATAGATGGTTGCTCTGAATAGGAAGTACCGGTAGTGGCAAATATGGAGACAGAAGTCCACTAGAATATCCAATTCCATCCCATACTTTTAGCACCTGCTTTAAGTGTATTGTTATGTCTTGTGGACATAATTTGGGACGAAGCCATGGAAGAGCCCTAACATCCATTGGTTAAGATAGATAGGATTCCAGCTGTACCCACACTGGGGCTGCATCCCAGCATAAAATGAGGTTATTACACTTATTTGGGACGCTTGGTAATATTTCATTAGGTTCGGCACTCCTAAACCCTTAAAACGCTTGTGTGCAGACATAGTTTTTTGACGTACTCCAGGAATTAGGTGTCCTTTTGATATTTGAGTATGAAAACTAGGGCTGAGAGAGAATGCCTCAGGCATTCTCGTAAAAATTTCTTCGAACTTCCGACACAGCCGCATTCATTGAGAAGATCACTGGGGACTAGAGGTTAATTCACCTCTAGTGCCTGGGGATCACAGTGGATTCCCAGAGCTGCAGGTCTGGAAATCCTGTTTGCGATCCCCGGCACTAGAGGGTAAATGGGGACAAGTATCACCATTCAAAACCTCTAGTGCCCCCTGATTGGCTGAGATAAGCTTTCCTAAGCCAATCAGAGAGCACTAGAAGTTTTGGATGGGGAAACTTGTAACCCATTTAACCTCTAGTGCCGGGGATCGCACACTGAGCTGATAAATAAATGCATCCGGTGCAATTTTTAATCAGCGCAGCCCTATATTTTTTTTTTTTAAATATTTTTTTTTTAATTTTAGCTCGATCTGTGAATTTACACCAGCCATTCTCACCTACAATTTCAATAAGCGAGAATAGCCAAATTGGCAGCGGGATCGAGTTTTAAAAACTTGTTCCCTCATCCCTAATGAAAACTTGCCAAATAATCCCCCTGCCTTCTGGGACCTTGGTCTGGTTTGTTTGCCTTTCTGCTTTTGCTTTTCCTCGATTTCCTTTATTTTTTAATATTGTTCATATGTTCTGGTATATGCATGTGAGTATCACATTGATTTTTATATATTAATTATGTATTGTGAACCAAGCTATGGTATTTTGTCATATATTAGTGTTAGTCATCTGTAAATATCAAAATGTTACTCATGTTTAGATCTCGGATGTAACTCCTAAAGAAGCAAAGCTTTATGTCTGTGAAATGCATCTAGTTTCAACATTGATCTGAGATTTAATTCCACAATAATGTGTACTTGAGACCCATTGTGGGTTTTGTGTATGGTTTTTATGTATGTTTTAAAAGACTATTGAATAAAGTTTGCTGATATTTTTACATGTATTTATGAATATTTGATTGCCTAAAAAGTCACTTTCTTGTTGTTATATTGAATGTCCATATTTAGTAAGTAAATCTTTATGAAAAAAACACATTATCATGCAGGCTTAGAAAATATATAAAAGGCATTGGACGAATGGAACAATAAAGCTGGCAATAAAACATATTTTACAGATAATTACTGGCCACATGTTAATATCCAAATAAAAATGTATTTTGCTTTGATTTACTTTTTCTGTAAAACAAAAAATGATACAAATCTTAAGCTACACATTTAAAAATATTCAAGATATGTTTGGCTCCTTTTGGCTTTCACTAAAATAAGGTATTTCGAAGTATGTTGAACCTACTATGTATAAACAGCCAGTATGTACTGTCTAAAATCCCCACAATTATAAAAGTACTAAACATGAAGTACACAATATCCGCATATTTACTGATATACTATATTACCGCAGAAGCAACTATTCTACTAATATTGGAGCTTTTAGAGGGTCTACTTTTATAAATATAGACTTCTAATTGGAGGTAAATAATCATTTCTGCATTGATTTCTTATGATTTTATGTTGATTTGTAAACTATAAAAAGATAATTTTGTGTTTGAAAAGCTTTTTAGTGTTATATGATTAAGTAGGCACCTAAAATGCCCCAGGTAGAATAGTTGGACTTGCACAAAGCATATGTTGGTGTCTGAGTTTTCCTCTGCATATTTAGCCACAGAAAACCCAAACACTAATGTTGCCTTTTGTCCAAAATGCTTATCACCAATAATTTGGATGAAATAAATACATGTAGTCTCCATCACATTTGCTCTGCCAATGTTTAAACATTTGCAAATAAACCTTCCTTCTGCAAAATGAACTGAAAAAAATAAAGTTTGCTGATATTTTTACATGTATTTATGAATATTTGATTGCCTAAAAAGTCACTTTCTTGTTGTTATATTGAATGTCCATATTTAGTAAGTAAATCTTTATGAAAAAAACACATTATCATGCAGGCTTAGAAAATATATAAAAGGCATTGGACGAATGGAACAATAAAGCTGGCAATAAAACATATTTTACAGATAATTACTGGCCACATGTTAATATCCAAATAAAAATGTATTTTGCTTTGATTTACTTTTTCTGTAAAACAAAAAATGATACAAATCTTAAGCTACACATTTAAAAATATTCAAGATATGTTTGGCTCCTTTTGGCTTTCACTAAAATAAGGTATTTCGAAGTATGTTGCACCTACTATGTATAAACAGCCAGTATGTACTGTCTAAAATCCCCACAATTATAAAAGTACTAAACATGAAGTACACAATATCCGCATATTTACTGATATACTATATTACCGCAGAAGCAACTATTCTACTAATATTGGAGCTTTTAGAGGGTCTACTTTTATAAATATAGACTTCTAATTGGAGGTAAATAATCATTTCTGCATTGATTTCTTATGATTTTATGTTGATTTGTAAACTATAAAAAGATAATTTTGTGTTTGAAAAGCTTTTTAGTGTTATATGATTAAGTAGGCACCTAAAATGCCCCAGGTAGAATAGTTGGACTTGCACAAAGCATACGTTGGTGTCTGAGTTTTCCTCTGCATATTTAGCCACAGAAAACCCAAACACTAATGTTGCCTTTTGTCCAAAATGCTTATCACCAATAATTTGGATGAAATAAATACATGTAGTCTCCATCACATTTGCTCTGCCAATGTTTAAACATTTGCAAATAAACCTTCCTTCTGCAAAATGAACTGAAAAACGTATGTACTCTGAAAATGTACTGAAAAAAGGAATAAGGTTTCCTATAATACTCATGAAATTATATTTAGTTCATATCCACATTAACTAGAATGTCAGTTCTAGAAATACATGCCTGGGACATCAAAGTACTTATTTTCTGAGAGTGTTTTCCATGTGAGTGGTAAATTAGACCATCTCCACAGGTGTTTACTAAAAGGAGTTCAGCAAATATTCTCCATTCTCCTGGTCTATCAGTGTCGTGGAAACATCCTTAAACATCTGCAACAAACAAATAACACTGTCAATTCCGTTTTTAATATATATGAGACTGATATAGCTTTAATGAAAATGGGAAAACTTAGCAAAACATTACACATACTGGGTACGATTTATTAAAGTTCTCTAAAACTGGAGAAGATAGACTATAATGGGAGAGCTGTAGTAATCCAGCAAACCTGGAATAGATCTGGTCCAAGATAGAAAACATTTGCCATCTAATAGCAAATAATTGGTATAAAATCTGTTGCAAGTTTGCTGGATCACCCAGGTTCACCTTTGATAGTTTATGTTCACCAGTCTTGGACAGCCTTAAAAAATCAAGACCAATCTATAAAACCTATGTTTTTTCTAGTTCATAATACTTTAATGTCAATTTTCTAATTTGGTATTAAATGTTTGCACATCAGGGATAAATTGTGCAATTGTGAATTCTGTTTTTATATGTTAACAGAACTATATGGGATAAGTAAATAGGCATGGAGAAGTTTCTCTTTATTTATGTCACTAAAAGAATTTTGGGTTGACTTACTAAAGAAATATCCTCTGGCAATGATATTTTATTTAGTTTAGTAAATCAGGTTAAGCACTGCCGACTTCAACCATCCATCTATGTGCAAGCATGTGATTAAGTTTTGTTTGCCAACTGAATATTCATTCAATTCACTAAACTGGGTGAAAAATTGTTCGCAAGAAGATAATTCAATTTGCTAACAAACTTATATTCCTTTAAAAAATCAACTCATTAGGTTACAAATGATCCACCACAAAAAAAAAAACATCATAAAACGTACTAAAACTGGAGACATTTGACATAACATACTAAAACACCATTGACATTTGATGCATAATTCCACTAAAACACATTGCTTTAACTATGAATATACCAATGTCAATGCAGGGCAAACTACTGTAATCAATTAAGGGTTGGAAGTCATTGTAAAATGGTACATGTTATGGCGGTGTATGTATGCATCATCACAATAAACAAAATCATTATTAAAATCATACATTGGCACACAGCATTTATTCGATCCCTCTTTTGTGATGCGTCCCACCAAAGTTTTTTGTGCTGAAACTGTAGTTCAACACTATACTAAGGAGCTTAATTAATCAGTAATACCTGTGCACTACAGCAGTGATCTCCTCACATGTGCGTTGGTTGCCAGGACACTAGGCAAGTCCCGGCTTCTCATTTTAAACAATTGCTGCATACAGAATGTTTTTTTATGAAAGAGATTTAATATTTTCTCTGAACTGTAAATTAATATATTTTATTTTACTTATTTACCATATTTCTTCTCTTTTTATTGACAATTTCCTTACTGTGGATATTGTGTGCTATAATTGTTTCACTGATTATTTTAGAAAGTCATTAGCAGAGAACAGTGGGCCAAATGAAAGATGTTGAATATGCAGACATAGGATAGGTAATTTTAATAGGTACGCACTTATCTTCAGTACCTGGAGAGTTTCTATATTGGCTTGAGTGCACAAATGAGTTTTATTATTGCATCTGAAATGCACATCAGCCTGTATGTTTAAAATATCATTACAAATAAAACAGTTAACTGTTCGCTTAATGACATTGTAATAACAACCCCATGATTAATACAATGAAAAATAATGTGTTCATTAATCATATAAAACAAATTAGACACATTAAATTGTAAACAAGCAGCATAGTAATACATATACAAGCACTGATTCATACCTAAATTAGACCTAAATTAAAGAAGAAAGAAAAAGATTCTAAAAACAGAGACATTGTGATATCATATATAATAATATATATTATTACTATTACACTAATTGGATAGACATATTAATCATGTAACACGTGTTAGGTTTTGCTTGTTCAATAAATCATAAATCTGAATAACTTAGCCTCTTATCTTGGTTGTAGAAAGGTCAAATGGGCACTTTTTGATCGATAACAAAAAGGAAGGACTATTAATTGTTTCAGTAAATTTAACTAGCTTTATTTCATGTTCTTCACATTGTCTAAATCACCAATAGTTACTAAACTATATGAGAAAATGTAGACCACCTGCACCTACCAAAGCTTAAAAATCAGGTCTGGTGAAATAAACCTTTACGTTCTTGCTAAAGGGCATATTTATAAAGCAGTTAATGTGCAATTCACTAAACAATCACCGCAGGTAAATCAATTAAATAAATTAAAACTTCATGAAACATGAGAGTACACCAACAATGAATATTTAGTAAATGTTGCATGAATTACTTCTATACATCCCTAAGCCTTTTTCAAGCCCAATATGGTAGTATTAATAATTTATTTAATAATTAATAGTTCCATACCATAAGTAGAATGGGAAGGTTGTTCTGTAGAGTCAAGCAATGTGTGCTCCCGACTCATAGGTTTATTTTGCTAATAAAGCTTTATTTTATTAAATAGAAAAAAAATATTTTACATTAAACTGTGAATTACTCATTTTTAGGTTCCATAAGAATTTTAAATGAAGATAAGCTAAGGGGAAAACACTCCTTTTTAATATTAGGTTGTGAGCCCCTTTGAGGGACTGTTAGTGAGATGACTAATGACTAAAATGTAAAGTGCTGCTTAATATGTCCGCACTATATAAATACTAGTTAATAATAATAACAAAACCAACCATTTTTTCGCTAGTTGTATTAAATTTTCCTACTCCTCCAAGTAAATCAACCCTTCTGATGCATAAATAATCTTATATCTAGTCACAAAGGAATTACAATATAGTATAAACTAGGATTTACCAATGTGCTTTGATTAATAAACATAGGAAATGCACTTTGGTGAATATGTATAAAATTTATCACCACAGTATTCAGTAATGATGAGCAGTATAAATGTTCTGTAAAAGCTTTTTCTGTGCTCATAGGTGACTGTTCATTTCTTCAGTTTAGAATTGCTTTTATATTGTACTTTTAAAGATACTAAAGGAGCACTAAAAGTATCATAAAACCACATATTTATATTGAATTATTCATAAATAAATCTTCTCAGTGGGGAAAACAGCCACAGCTTATTTATACCTATTCTAATCAGACAAATTTGTATAAAACAATACACAGGGAAAGATAGCTTCTTAGTCTGGTTGTAGATCGCCCTGCTATAAATTGGCTCACAATTTTTATAGTCAATAAAAACAAGTAATAAGGCAATAAAACAGCTTCTTTTTAATCACTATAAAAGTGGTGAACAAATAGCATTATTGCCTAGATAGGCTATAACAAAGATACATGTATTTAATTTAAACAGAGCCTTGATAACGATAAATGTTAATAGCGGTGATTATATCTATGGGGCTTAGAATATGAAAATGACACAGTTGAACTTTCCATTAGGAGCAATAAACCCTTAGAAAAATCCTCTTTAGCCCAACAGTCACATTCATGGGACAGTATGTGGCATCTGAGATCCCAATTGATTCTTTACAAAGAGCTGGCTTGTTTCTGTTTAGTCAGAATCAAGAGATATTAGAAATTTTGCAGCCTGTAAAGTTCTGTTGATCTTCCGCAATACACAGGTTGTCACACAGTTGTCTTTGAATTATTTCCACCTTGGATTAGATTACATTGCCTATTTTTTGAATATTGTAAATTCACAAGACAAGGATCCTAACAAAAAAATGTTGCAGTAGGGCTGCTGAATTTTGATTAAAGAAATGGATCATTGAGCAGGTTCACAAGCAGGGGCTCTGATTATGAGGTTCCCCAGGAAAGCAATGACCTTGGCCACACCAGGCAAGCCAAAAAAGTAGAGTAAAAAATCTCACAGGAGCCCCAGACCTTTTTAGTATATGTCATGCATTTTAGAATACATAAATGTTATTTTTTTCTTTTACACAAAAAAAATGTATTATTTTATTTAGCCTTGATAAAGGAGTAATGTTCTTGCATTCCAAACATGTTTTATAGTCTGTTCTATGTGACTACATCTAATAAATATTATTATTATTATTATTATTATTATTATTAATAATAATAATAATAATAAAATTATAAATATTTTCTGGACCCTTGGTCCAGTGCACAATAGAATCAAGACATAGGGTATATTAACTGGATCCAAGCAGAAATGCAATAAATGTTAGGTTGTCTTTAAATGTGGAGGAATTGGCAGACATGAAGGAGGAGAATCACATATTGTTACCACTGGAGCAGATATAAAACATGTACTGAATTCCTTCTTATCCCATGTTTCTTTTTATAAGGCTGATTTACTAAAAGTATTAAGGCTGTTTACTTACAAACATGAATTATCACTTAAAAAGGGATAATTCTCTTAGCCGATTCAATGTGGTGATCAATTTGCAAAATATACTTAATCATGTGCAAGAAAAGGTTAAAAAACAGGATTTTCCCTTTCACCGGATTTGAATCCTTAAGTCACCAGATATTCTTCTCATTTACAAAGCTAAGTAATATATACCTTAGAAGGGGATAGTTAACATTGCTATGTTAATAGCCTAAATTTCATTAGTAAATCAACCCCTTGGTTACATTTACCTTTCATTATGTGTTAGATTGTAAGATTTATACTAATTGCATTGATAGTAGAACTATAGGAAAGCAATATTGTTGTTACAGTTCCTGTGAGAAAGATAAATGGAGATATAATCTATTGGCTTTTAAAGAAAGCTGGAAAAAACTTACAGAAAATTACATTTTAGGTAGAACTAAACTTTATAAGATCAATAAAAGCTAAACTTTACAGAAATTAAGTACCTGTTTGTTAGCAATTTTGTAAGTACACTCACCTTTCCTCACTCGGCATCTTCACGTGGTCTTCTTGCAAGTTTAGGTCTTTAGCCATCGTGATTTGCCAGGCCACAATAACATATCTCTTGCGAATTTACGTAACTGAATGCCATGCTAGGTATGCCGGGATTATACACTGTTTTTGCTTGGAAGAATACATTACGGAAAAGGTTGCTCACAATTTTTTGTTTTTTTTATTTTTAAACTATAGTTCCATTTTTTAGGACAATTTTCCTTATATTGACATTTCACCCTATTCTTTTTGAATGGAATAATAAACTTTAGGAAAACATCAGTATTTCTGCAAAATGTCACTTGACTGTTTGTTGTTTAAATATGCAGTCACATAAATACTAAAATCCCTAAGCTTTCACTCTCTCCTTATATTGAACAGCATTATACAATAATAACATTTTACCAACTTGAAAATGCAAAAATGTATAATTCTGTTTTATTTGTCTCTAAAATGTCTTGGTTGGTTAAAACAAAATTTAAAGTTTATGCATGTATTTTCTCTGTATTTTTTTATCAAGATAAGGAATACAAAAAAAGTTTAAAAACAGATAAGAAATTGACCCAGGACCCTATTTTTTTGTTCTTTAACTACTGTATATTAGCAGTAAAACATGTCCACTTTGCAAAACTGTCCTCTTAATGATCCCAAATTATATTTCAGAACCCATTTATACATTAGACTTACTAATAATAAACGCTGAATAAAAAGAATGTCAATTTCTAATTGTTTTTTGATTTTTTTCTATTAAGTTATTTATTTTAAATGCACAATGTTTGACAAAACAGGGAACAAAAAAAATAATTATGTCTTTGTGAAACATTAATAGAAACATAAGCACTTGAGTGATTATTTGTTCAGGAAAAAATATATTATAGTCTTATCTACAAAACTTATTACTGAATACAAAACAATCTCCTTTCATTTGCCTACTGTAGACTCCTTTATTATTTAACAATGTCATATTTAATTGGGCATGGAGAACTATATCAGATAATTTACTGTTTACTATAATAAACCTTGTAAATCAGGATAAATCACAGCTCCACCTAAGTCACCAAATATGAATACCATTTAAATGAATACATGCAAAGCAGGAATATACCATGCTACTATACCATACTAGTCAGTATTTCAATTATTTTCAGGAACACATTGTATGGGTACACTACACTTGTGATCATCTCTAACATAACTGAATATTGAATTATTAGACAACTACTTTCCTCCTCCTGAATGATAAAGATATTAGGTTACTGTGTAACATGCAGTTGTTACCGATACAGTCGGATATATTGTATTAGGCTAAACCTATTAAACTTTAATACAAAACCTAAAATTAACAATTTACTTTGAGGAAGGAAATAATAGGGGATGAAGGGGTTATGCCCTTGCTAAAAGCAATCATGCAATTTACAAATTACAAGAATAAAAATTAGTAAATAATACATTAGAAACTGGGCGTCTTTTTAGACCACAGACACAGATAGACTTTACATTGGGCCTGATTTATTAATGCTCTCCAAGGCTAGAGAGAATACACTTTCATCTGTGAAGCTGGGTGATCCAGCAAACCTGGAATGGATCTGATCCAGGATTTAAAAAAACATTTGCTAACAAATAGCAAATTACTTTAAGAAATCAATTCCAGGTTTGCTGGATCACCCAGCTTCACTGATGAAAGTGTATTCTCTCCAGCCTTGGAGACCTTTAATAAATCAGCCCCTTTGCCCCAACTCTCCTATATTAATAAGACCTCCTATACAATATGCAGTTCAATGCAATGCAACAGATAAATAGTTGTGGAAGTGTGCAAAGACAGGTTTATTATTATAAGTCATTTTATAAATTCACCTTTGACAAGATTACAGAAAGGGAAATAATTACCATGTTTAGATATATAAATGACTAACTCACAAGTTAGTGAAAAGGTCAAAAAGGTCAAATGGACAATCCTTGGAACTAGAAGTAAATCAAAAAGACATAATGAAAAATATTAGACCATTACCAACTTATCAAATGTATAGTTTGCATTTTCAATAAAATATTTAAGGTTTTTATGTATTTAAATAATTAAAGTGCATTTCCTCAACCTAAGGACCTATTCAATAATTAATGAAGGTGGCATACACTAAATATTTACTGCAGGTGATTCTTCCTGGTGCACATGTTTTTAAATTACAGGTAATAATTAGTTACATGTGATGTCATGTTATTTCTCTTACCCCCACAGTTTAGTTATTGGCTAGTGAATTTGTATACCATGGATAAAGCATACTTAATTTTTTTTTTAAAAAACTTTGTTTTAAACTGCATAATAGAGTAGTGATATTTGCACTGTGCAAATATCATCACAAACGACAAACGAGTAAGTGCACACTGGCAGTAAAACATACAGTAATAGCTATGATAATCTAATTTTTATTTGGCACCATATGCCAATAGCACTATTGTAAGCTATGGGTAACTTTTGGCCATTGGTTATTTGTGTTATGAATGTGTTTATGCGTTGAATGATGTTACCATAAATTATACATTTACAGTGCATTTCTGTTGTCTTTCTTTTAGGTCTTTCTTGTAGGTTCTCGCTCTTTCACATCTAGTACTGTCTTCAGCAGTACTCAAAGTAAAAAGGCCTAACAATAAACACAAAATATAGAGAACTCTTTATTGGGGAAGCCAAATACTAACAAAATAAATGTATGTAAACAATTCTGTATTATTATAAATTATTACAATACACTTTATGATAATAACTTTTGTGTTTTCAAGTATTTGTAGCACATAAAATTTATGAAGGCTGTTGGACATCACATAAGACAAATATTAAGCTAATGACTGGTTATGAACATAGCAGTAGAATATGAATCCCATCACATCTGTGTGATTGCAGGCGGTTAAAATGCAGCCTGGGAGCTTAATCAGGCAGTGTCATTTTTCCAAACAGTCTATTTCAAAACAGTACATCAGGGGTGCCTTCAGGAGACTTATTTCAATATCCACAATAAAATTACAGTGACATCAGGGGTCTGATAACATTCATGTGAATTCACAATCTAATGCACATCTAAAATACAAACATCATCTATATCTACAAACCATACTACACATAAGCATTTTTTAATTATTCTCGGAGAGGATGCGTCTTGAAATTGATATCTAACTGGGATAATAACAGGTAGATGAATCCATGAATTGTTGCTGAACTTAGCAGGAGCTTTCTAATTAAATATGTTAATCCTTAAAACTCCAATATTCTCTTACAAAAAAAAAAATTAGAAAAAGTCAAGACAAGACTTTAAAGGAAACAAAAAATAAACATTTCTGCAAAGTAAACACCAAAAGTGTGCAATACATTTATTCGTTTAAATTTTAGAAAATGCCACAGTGACGCAGAAAAATAGGCTTCTGTCCTTCAAACTGGCCCCCATGTACAGAGGTAGATGATATACCCTTATTGATTGTATTTTTTAGGCCATAAAGTGAATCTCTACTTAATCCATGCACAGAAAATGTTCAAAGAAAAGTCTATTTCCACCTCTTTTTTAATAGATAACTTACAACCTCCCCTACCCCTGTCATCCCCTTCTTCATTTGCCTCTCTTCCCATGAGAAAGCATTAAATACCTAATCACCATTCCTATATTGAGTAATATTATCTTGCAAAATGCAGAGTGACTTCAAGAATGTTCTGAAAGATCCAAGATATTGTGTCTTATACATTATAATGTGTCAAAACATTATAGTGAGTATGGGAAAATTATGTCCAGCATGTCTTAATTATAGTAAATACAATGATATACAACAAGAAAAAATTCAAGATCACTGAATGAGTTTCACAAATAGGCCATGGTATTTTATTAACCTGACTCTCTACAGCAATTATTAAGGAATATTACATATGTCAATCACAAAGTGAGAGCTATTGGTTCAGAACAACATCGTATTTATTGAAATTTAATTTTATAGGAACTTCCTCCAATCTTTAAGTTTTTTCCCAATATGAGATTCTGGTCATTTGCAAACCTTTGGCATATCAAAACATGGGAAATATATGCCTGTATGTACATATACAGGTTGATACTTGCTTTATTTATAAAATGTAAACAGGAATTTAAATATGTTTTAATGACTAAAGTAAAACATTTAAGTTGCAGACCATCATTCCTATAACATAAATCAAGAGGTGCACAAGGAAAATGAATGCATATATGGCAATTATAAATCTTTAGGATCAAATTAAGGATGACTACAAAAATGTGTAAAATAGTGAGTACGCTTACTTACAGATATGTAATAAAAGTGTGCAGCTTGAATGCAGGAACATTTGAATTTTTTTTACGAAATGCTGGATAGGAAAGCCTTGTAAAATTTACTAGAAGGTGAGGGCAGGGGGATCTTTAACACAAATAAATAAGACAAATATGAGCTTATATTGGTTTGTCTACATTTACTATTTAAAATATTTGTGGCTATTGATGTACAGATAACACACTAGAGAATATTATTGCAATAATTAAGTTGCCTGACTTGTATCTTCCTTTTCACTGTGGTGTAAAAAGCATTGCTTAAATAATCTTGAATCTAAAAAAGATTACATTGGCTATTTTCCTTAATATATTTTATTCAAAATATTAATCTAGTCTACCTTTTTAAACTTTTGAGCTGAAAATTATATTTTAAATGTTTCTTAAAATAATTGGGGATACAGGGATGGGAGAGGGTTGAGTTAGTGAGTGATTGAGGTTTTGAAGTGTTTTTGGGCAATTAGTTTTTTATGAAGTGTTTAGGACAAGGTTGTGCGGTACCGTAAAGAGATGTTTACAGAATGTAAAATAACATTTTTTGTTACTGGCTAGTTTCTACAAAGTTTCCCCTGCAGGGAGGAAACTACAAACTATGCCAGAAATCCCACTTGTTGAATAATATCTGGGTTAGTTTATCATCTCAATATTGATACTTCGATGGTGGATGTTTTTATTATTGATTTTACTGTGTCTTATGCAGTAGTACAAGTATACATTTTCTTCTTCATGGTTTTATGCAAAGTTTAGCAGTCCCAGATTGCATTTTTTTTCTTTCCTTTGTTGTTTAAATTACAAAACTGTTTACAAAAATGTTTACCAGACTTTTAAATTCCTTAAACAGATGTGAACAAAACATAGTACAAGTTAATTCCCTGAACAAATTTTGCAGGTGTATTCAAAATGCTTAGTGTTCCTGAACCAAATTTTGGTATTAATTATTTTATTAATCATATGTTCCCAGAGACAGAGCACAACTACAGTATTTGAGGAAACACTTGCCATTTCTATGAGAATAAAATAAAAATAAAAATGAGAAATATCAATTTCAATATATTTGTAATTCATAAGGCAAACATTGCCATATGGATCTGATTAACCTTAGGGAACTCACATATGCTTACCTTTTTAGTAACAAAGACATAATATGTGTCTGCTATAATGTATAACTGGTTTTAATCGGTTACTTTAGTAAGAATATACTGAAGTACTACTTAAATCCCTGTAGTACCAATAGGGAAATTCATTTTTTTTAAAATTGAATCATTAGCATAAAACTTTAGGAGTTAAGAGTTTAATTTAGAACACTCCAAAAAGTCAATAATTTAAAGTAGAAGCAAACACATTTTGCAGAGCTTTCACTGACAAATGGTAAAAAGTAAAGCATTTTTTCAACCATAAATACTTTTTAAATTATATGTAAACTCTAATATTGAATTCTTCTTATTGTCTCCCCTTTGTTTTAATAAATACTACAATGGAAATGTTTTGTTTATTATTATTGTTTTTTTAAATCTCACAGGTTTTAACAAGGCTGATTATTGTAGTGCTTCTTGTAAAGTCTAATGTATCTACCCCAGTGTTTCTTTACTCCAGTCTACGAGCACCCTCAACAGGTCATGAAAGTGGAGACAGCCTTGTTATTTCCATTTGAGTAAGACACAACAAAGTACCCGTGTGATTAAAGAAATTCATCTGGTAAAATAGCACTGTCACAATTCTCTAATTTGGAACTACTGTGGCCTTTGGTGACATGTCACAACTCTACCCCTGATTGGAGAGCCACATACCCTGAAGCTAGCCCTATATATTTGTCCAACAGTGGTGATTAATTGTACCCTGAGCATGTTATGATTGCTTTTCATCAGGCATTTGCTATGTGAAATTGTTATTACCTATAATGTTGTGCCCAGTTTTGCAGTATTTCTGTTCCGTTCTTGCAAGCATACTATTGTTATAATATTCTAAAAAAATATGTCTGAGGAACCAGCAGAAGAAAATGTCAGTTCTGCTGCTACAAAGGCTTGCATGATTTGTATTCTGCATGTCTTAGCTGCAATGATATAAATTGATTCCGTCTCCTGAGGTAAAATTTCAGTTCGCCCTAGAGAAACAAAACGTATTTGCTCAGCCTCTCTTCTAAAAGATTTTAACTTTATTGCAAGCTCAGTAAACTATTAAACTGACATTTATTACTTCATGACAGCTTTTTGCAATGAACAATAAAGCACTTAAAATGCTTAAAACAAGAATAAAGTCATAGAAAAAAAACTTTTGTCTAAAAGTGCAACATTTTTGCTAGAGTTAATTAGCTGTTTGAATTATATTTTTTTCCAATTTGCTATTTCTCAGCTGTTCAAATTGTCAAACTACAAAAACTTTCTAAGCAATTATAAGTCAGTATGAATTTTCAATTTCTTTTATCACAGGGATGGATTCATTGTTAGAGTCTGGGGAGTTTTTGCATATCTAAGCTGCATCTAAAAAAAAATGATGAACCTATCTATAAAATATAAAGAACCGGAAATGGGGAATAAACATTGCACTTATAGTGACCAATACCTTTCCTAGTTTAATTTTACTATAAAACATGGTGACATCTCACTGCTCTCTAGGATCAACAGCAAAAAGCTTCCACATCATACAGTTTATGTACTTTTTATTAAGCTGATTATAAAAGCAACCTAAAGGACACAAACTGACCAGAAATATGCAAGTCTTTTATTGTTGCCCTGTTCCTAAAATTAATTTTAGATTTCATTAGATGAATAAATGAAATACATTTTATATTTTCCTTTTAAAGATAGATTCATCATATTTACATTCTAACTCTATTATAGGATCTTCTTCCAAGAGCTTAATGCACTCGCAACCCCACGCGCCTGCAAACACACACACACATTTATTTTTTACCATACGCCTTTGCCTGCATCTTCTGCCTAAACTGGTGAGACAGCGGAGGATAGTGAGATGGAGGGCTTTGCTTTTTGGTACAATTATTGCTAAGCTATATTATGTATATATATATTATAGGTATATTATATACAATTACCACCTTTTTTTAATTACATTCCTTATTCCAATGAATAAATGGTCATACACTATACTATCATACACTATACTCATGGGCTAAAAGATTAATGTACCACACACACAAAATGTCTTTAATGTTGATAATATTTTTTTTAAAGCCCATGTGCATGATTACTTGAATCTTTCCACTGGCAATCTTTCATATATTTATTCAAAGTGAACACAAAAATTACTTTGTTTGTGTATATATAACATGATATTTTGTCAAACAGTATGTTTGACCTTTAATATGTAGGCATAGTTTTTTGATGCACCCTGAATGTAACTAGCAAAAAAATACTGTGAGGGAGAATATATCAACCCATGCTAGTTTGAATGAAGAATGTTTGTACAACAAATATATTACTCTTGGCCTGATACTTGGGTGTTCAATACTATCTGGCAGCTTGGCGCTACCTGCAATGGTGTTTGATAGGACATGCAATGCCTGGTGAAATCACAACCAGTTAGTTACAAGCCTAATCTGCTTCTATATGCAGTATAAAGATGGAAAAATGTATTGAGATAGTTGAGGCTCATGACAGCATATAGCCTGACTTCTAGCCTAAACTCACAACTTGTCATAGGAAGATTTAAAAGAATTTCTGGTCCTTGACAGAAAAAAAACATGTCCGTATCCTTACCTTTCCCAACCAAAAAACAAAAATATAATTTTGGAGAAGTTGTTCCTAAAATTATATTCTGTATATTTCCCCTAAATTGGTTGAAAAAAGATTCATACTGCCAGTAGCTGTTTTGCTACAGACTAATGATTCAATGCTGTATCAATATCCCAACAATTGAACAGAAGAGGTAACACACTAATAGTATATTATATTATATATATATATATATATATATATATATATATATATATTTATATACTAATATATTGATATTTAAGTTGCTAATACATATCCACCATTTATTCTTAAAAAATCATACTAGCTGGCATCACAGCTTTGTCAGATACATACCCTTTTAGAAGTTGGGTGTTATCAGCCAATTTATTGGAAACTTTTTATTAAAAGTTTTTTTTAAACATACTATCTTTAATTCTGCACATTATTGCCCTAGAACCTACACAGAGCCTTTATCATGCAGATGCCAGAAGTGGTAATAGGTAAAACTGAAGACAATAGGTGTGCATGAGAAATGTTTCACCTCAATATGTGTTTTTTGCATAAAAAGTGCACATTTGTGCGGGTTACATTTATCATCCCAATACTATAAATTTCATTATAGTAATAGTAGTACTAGGACATTTCTTACAACAGTCAGATTTAGAGTTTCCTTGAAAGCTGTATTATCTTTTGTGATAATAAATTCAGGGAGAAAAAAAAACAGAGTAGGTTACATAGCATAAGCTTCAGGATGTATATAGTCACTGTCCTTCTACTGACTTGTGTTGCTAGTCAGTTTGGTAGGGCTATTCAGCCTAGAAAATCAGAAGATTCTGGATTCTGAATTCCCAAGAACCAATAATGTGGCAGAAATCTTTGATGTTTGCTGCTTGCCTCCAATGGGTTACTACAAAAAACTATTTTATTCAGCGTGGAAGGCAACATGGAAAAGTTTCAAATCCTTAAATTTACAGCTGTGTTGAGTCCCTTAATTTTTGTTCTTACATGGTTACACAAAGTGGTTGCAACAGCAAGTGACACAATAAAAAGATACACCAGTAAAAGATGGCACCACTAACAGAAAACAACAATGCAGGTAATGTAGTGGGCAATATGTGCCGACCACCAAACGCAGTGCTGCTCCATACTTTGGTAGGCGTAGGTAGGTAATATAAGCAGTGAACTAGTCTTTGTTACTCCAGCTGGAGCTGTTGCTTGTTTCTGTTAGTGTGCTTCTGATTTTCTTTTTATTTTAACTTACAGGTTAGAAAAGACTGCTGCCTGCTAAACTATATTTACATACTGTTTATACATTTTATCTCTCATCTTGTCAGAGCTGGTACATCATGTTAGAAAATGAAAGCAAGGTCAACATTTTTCAATGCTCAGAAGCACTGTTCTTGACATTGATGTATCACTTTTTGATTATTTTCAAGGGGGTAGCAATTACTTAGGAAAGTGGTCTTTAAATATACTTCTAAAGTGAGATGAAGAATGCATTGTCTAGCAGAAAAGTACACAAACTGTAATTGTACAGAAAACTTATCATCTTGTGACTTTTCCCAAGTTGCAAGCATGCATATATGCTAGTAAGAAGATGGTTTGAATGCTGTTATTATATTTCAGAAAGAAAAAATATATAATAAAAACACATCTTCCATAAAACCCTCCAACAATGACACTTTGAAAGGAGGCGTATTGACTACCAGTCTTTTAAATGTGTTTGAGTTTCTCTTTCAATAAAAGTGGAAGCAAAGAGGTCAGAAACAAAAGTAATTCTGCCTTCTCCATTTATTTTCACACTTTGATAACTTCCATCAACTTCTATGGTGTCAAGTGACCTTTTGCAGTCATGTAAAAAAATGAAATTACTACTTAAATTAATTCATTCACACATTGAAATTATAACCATAAATAATAAATAATGTCTTGAGACATTTCAAGTGTATATTATATAAAGGTAGTATTGTGTAGTAGTGTAGTATTATGCAATGATACATCTTGGTCCAAGGGAAATTAAAATGAAATTATAGAATATAAAATGGTAGTGGGTAAGCCTAAAGAGTATCTACATTGGATTATTCACATGTTTAAAGACCACACATTACAAATATATTCACACTCACAACAAAATAAAATGTGAATATCAACAGCAATAGGTAACAAAACCTGCACTTATAAATCTTCAATTAAATATAATTGTATTGGTCCGAAACAAACTGATCTGAACGCTAAACTAGGCTTAACGTAAAATATAAAATGTAACCTAACAACATTTACTTTCTTAATGCACTGTGTATCATAAACAGCCTAATTTTTTCAAATACAATATTTGGTTTTACTTTTTTTTATTTTGTGATACATTTTAGTTTTACTGATTAGGGATTTAGTTTGAGTTTGATACTGTGGTTTGACTTGAACTTTGTCCATTGGCTCTTTTTGCAAACTTGTGTTGAAATTGGAACGCTTGCTAAGGATAGGATAGTGTGCTGCTATAATGCAATATTGTGATACATTTCCATGGATTGCAGTATGGTGAGCTGAAAAATGTTTTTTTTTTAAATTAAAACTGGCAAGCATATGCTCTTCTGTCCTGTGCATATAATCCCTATGCCATCTCTCAATATTGGGGAGTTCCCATATCCTATCCCTCAATATGCATGTGGGGCTTTGTTGGGGCAGCACGTTGAGCTGGTAAATCCTGTTTGTAAGCCTGTCCCACCAAATGTCTGCCACCTTCCCCTTTCCCAGAAAGTATTAAATAAAATTTACATAAAACATGCAGGCAGCTCAAAATACTTATAAAGACACATACAGTACGTAACAATGACACACCAAGTGGAAAAAGCTGAGGAATACCCTGCATTATGATATTTAAAGTATTTATTTTATTTTCAGTCTTGTCCTATAAGCATTAAAAAACCCTTTGAATTTTATCTAAACATTTTCTGTTACTAGTGATAGGTGGATGTGCCATAGACTGGAATAGAGAGTAGTTATTAACAGGGAATAGTGTTCTCTCTCTACAATCAAGTAATTAGTTTAATTTAGGATGAAACACTTACTACTATGTGTATCTTTATTGCAACTTATCCATTATTGAATTATAAGGATTTAAACCATGCAAATTTAGTTGCAATTTATTACAGAATGTGCATTAAAAATTCACTTTCCCTTACTTGTAAAAATCTGTTGATCAATGTACATACTGCACCCAGTAAATTCTATACTGTCTTGTCTTCCATCTTCTTTCTGGGCTAACACTGCTATCTTCTTTCTTCCAGGTTCTTCATGATGTCTCAGTCTTGCCGGCCCAAGATCAGGTGATGTGCTTTTCTGTCAATCTCACTGTGAATATGCATGAAATCTAGCACTTCTTTTTACATTTGAGGAAAGCCCCTGATGACATAGGACCTGATTTATTAACTCTCTCTAAGATCAGAGAAGATAGTATATCATGGGAGAACCTGGGTGATCTGGCAAACCTAGAATGGATCTGGTCCAGGATTGAAAACATTTGCTAGATAATTGGAAATTATTTTTAAAAAGAATTTGACTTGAATTTGAATTTGAATCAGACTTGCTAGATCACCCAAATTCTACAATAATCTATGAGTCTACCATGAATTTATATTCTCCAGTCTTGCAGAGCTTTAGTAAATCAGGCCCATAGTGTCCGATCTCAGGCATACACAGAAGGAGCAACCTGCAGCCTCCTGTGATATGTGACGAAGGTATTCCAGGAGGCTGTCTTTACGGCTGAGGCTGTAGAGATGGAAGGGGAGGAGCATATATTAAAAAATAAAATAATCAGGTATAAACATTCCTTTCATTTTGTAAAAGCATATTACTGAAAATGTGATTATATGTTTGCTTCAATTAAACTCCAGGGAACTGTGTAGTTGTCATTTTGTTCTTTCTCTCTGAACTCTACAAGAAATAGAACTAGTTTTTTTCTTGGAAATATCTTGCAGAATAAAGAGAGAATATATTAGAACTTTGGCCTCATTTCCAAAGGAGGGATACAGAAACCATAGGTACTAGCTAGAGGAAAATTCTGTGTTTTTAATTGGTGCAGAACATAGCAAATTTACATATTATAAAATAAATTGCAATTACAAAAATGACCAGTAAGCATTTTCAGACAAGGTTGGAGGAATTAATTATGTTCTTTCCCTGCAAAACATATTTAGCATTCCGAACATTTGCATTGTTGTCAGAGGTAATACATTTGATTAAGCCCATATAAATTACACTGTATTAACCAGTTTAATGACTCAATCAGCAAGTACCATTGGGTTTATCTTATTTGCTGCATCAATGATCAAACCCTTGCCTACGTGTAAAGTACAATACTTTTATGAGAAGGAAATGTTTTATGATTTCAAAGACGCATACTTTTCTCCAGAAGCACAAATTTCAGATTGATCTAATTTATATTCCAGTTGATAGAGGTCCTGCCATTAAAAGTATGCATAATTGCATTCAAAGCATATAGCGGCACTGTTGGCTTAGTGGCTAGCACTCTTGTCCCCCCAGGTATGATCCTGACCAGGACACCATCTGCAAGGAGTTTGCATGTTCTATCTGTGTTTGCATGGGTTACTTTTGGATATTCTGGTTTCATCCAAAAAACACACAGATTCATTTGCTTCATCTTAGAATTTGTTTTAGGTGTGTTTATGATTGTGTCAGGAACATTGGATTATGAGCTCATTTGATTAAGGACATGACAATGGTCTTTGTAAACAATGTTAAGGACATGTCAATGGACTTTGTAAAGCGCTACATAATTTGTTAGAGCTATATTAATAATAGCAATAACGTTTTGTACTTAATAACCAAGATCTCTCAAACAAACATTTAATCATGGGAAGTATAGGTAGTGTATTTATAGGTACTCTACTTCTTCAAATTTAACTGCTTTAACTCAGGACAGAGGGTATATTTTTTTTAAATTTTGAACTTTATTGAAAAAAAAAAAGGTAAAATTTTAAATATTGAAAAAGTGTAAAAAAGGAATCACAGTGTAGAGGTTTAGTAGATACATTCTCCAGCCTCACAAATATCTGCTAAAATATCTACTGTACTTAAAAAAAAAAAAAAAGTGGACCTAAACTCAAATTTTTTACTTTACATAAAAGGGTAGACAACTCCAAAAATTTGAAGTAAATTTTTTTGGTGCAACGCCCTTTTTTTTCATTACAGCAATCAAGATAGAATGGGAGCGCAAAGCCTTCCAGGATACCTACATCACGCATCCCGGGAGGCCCTGGGCTGCTCCTTCTGCACATGCTTTGTTCTTGCACATGCCCAGTGATATCGGCAATCTTTTTCCCCATATACGTCACCTGATCTCGTGCCTGTGCAATGCAAGATTGGGCGACATCCAAAGAAGAGCCCGGAAGAAGAGAGAAAAAGATGTTGGCACCCAGTGGGCACAGATGGATACTGTGGCGCCTTCGGACCCAAACAAAGAAACCTCCTGATGGATAGACGGATTAAAAGTAAGTGTGTGTTTTTTTTTATTTGAGTTTAGTTCCACTTTAAGAGCTTTAAAAGGCTATACCTAAAAATATGTACTGTATAATATTTATAACAGAAATGCAAAGGTTAATGCTCTTTAGCAGGCAAGATTTAGTTTGAAGACAGCCTTCTCTTACATCTTTAGAATGGTAAGTGTCATCAGTGGCAGAGCAGTAATGCTTTTCCAGAGGACCCTAAGATTTATTGTCTTTCTATCCGCACCATTGAACTGTAAGTCACATACCTATATTTCTGTCTATTGCCATATTAAACACCAAGTTACTCACATGCTAATATGTCATAATGCTGTTTTCAAGAAAATTCATAGTTTCTCTCAGCACAGAATCAGCCATGCAAATGTAAAATTTCATTAATCCTCTGAGGAATGAATCTTGTGAATACTGATAAATTTCTTGAGTTGGAAAAACATTGCTGTGATAATAAAATGCTGGTATAAAAGCCAATTACCTGTTGTATTTTGTGTGAGTAAACTGTTTGAAGAACATAATTTTTAAATTTTACCCAGAGAAGTGAAATAAATAAAAACAAAAAATGAAAAATATTCGACTTGTATCGTTGCTGCTCTAGTACTTCCAGTTTTATAACATATTAATGTGCAGAAGTGTCAAGCAGAGAGACATTTTGTATATAAAGAAATTTTATGAGTACTATGTCAAGAGAACTCCTGGTTTATTGAAGGACTGGATAAAAAAGAATTTAAGTCATCATAATTGTCAGGTTTTACATTTAATAAGGGGATGAATAGTACAGCACATTGGTGAGCTTTACTATGACTTTGATCTTTAAATTGTTTCAAATGTCTTAGCATGGATCACATTTTATGACCTGCTATGGCATTAATAAAAACATGTTATTAGAGGTAAGTTGACTATAATAAATCAAATTCAAGGGTCTCATCTGTAACAGCCCTGCACATCTTTGTACAAATTACATTGGCCTGATTAAATACAAAATGTAATATGTTAGATTCCATAAGCAATCAAATTAATAAATAAATACAATGTATAAAAGCAAAATAGTATAGAGAATACATGCTTAATGGGTCAAATCACATTTTTTTAGATATAGGAGCACAACACACTTTTTGGCAATTAAAGCATACCCAAACTCAGAATTTTTACTTTAAACAAGTAAAAAAAGTGTACAAATTCCTCTGTCATTCTATTTGCAAGGCTACATCCCTAATACAAGCTATACTTCAAACAAAAACACACAATAGTAGGACTTTTAAGGCCAATGAGAATCCAGTATAAACCAATATAACCTTTATTCAAATACAAAATAGCAACAATGATGGTAGCAGCTGCATACATTTTTTTGTATACATAGTACATCCAATCTCCTGTGTAGACACCAACAAAAGTGGTGTTAAATCAGTCGGCGTGTTTCATGGCAAATGTAACTGCTTCTTCAGGACAGGTCAGGAGATCTACAACGACGAAAATGCTCATGATTGTCCATACAGCTTTCCGTACATGATGTAAAAACAAGCAATGGAAGGCATCAAGGAACACAGGCGACTCCATAAAAACCCTATCAAATTCCCACGTTTTCAACAAATGAAAAGCTAGTAACCCAGATACGAAAACCATCATCATTGCATGTAAGAAGCCTTCTTTTATTAATTACAGTATATCAGAGGTATAGTTCCATGTCTCACATAGGTAGAGAAGCCACATGGGTTGACAACCCTTTTATGTAATGTAAACATTTTGTTTCTTAGTGTTTTTTTAAATGCAACACTTTTAAAAAAAAAAAACGCCTAGGCGATCAAGAATTAATGGGAGTGCAGAGCCTCCTGGGATACCTACATCAAGCATCCCAAAAGGCTCTTGGTTGCTCCTTCTGCGCATGCTTGAGCATCTCAAGCATGCGCAGAAGAAGCCCTTCTATCAATAGAGAAAAAAAATTGAGGATCTCAAGCATGCACAGTGAAATCTGCAAATTGTTCCCCCATCTACATCACCTGGTCTCGCGCCTGCACAGTGTGAGATTGGTTGATGTAGGAAGAGGAACACAGAAGAAGAGAGAAGATGGAGGTGCCTGGCGCTCCCTCTGCCCTGGGCCGAAGACGGATACCGGGATGACGCCGGACCTGATGGAAGAAACCTCCCGATGGATAGACTGATCTGTGTGATTGAAGGTAAGTGTGACTTTATTGTTTTGGGTTCATTTTGGGTTTACTTCTGCTTTAAGGGTTTAATTAACATCAGAATGCTATTTGGTATTGTAGGACTTAATTAGAGTGGGTTTTTATAAAAAAAAAAATAGCACATCTGATTTTTTAAAACCAGACCCTTTAGTAGGCTGGGATACTTCCTTGATAGAAAATGGGGCAGCAGTGTGTGTGCCCCTCTCCTGACCATAACAGGTTCTATGAAATCTGGCTTTTAAGTCTGCAACCACTGTGGCAAGGGACATCAATGGGGAAGAGGGCCACTGCTGTAGAGGTTTGAGTCTTGGGAGGTTTATTTGGAATTTGTAGGCCCCTTTTATTATAGGTCCCCCAGGTTTCTGCTGTGTCCTGCTCGCGAATGAGTTTGGCGGTACATAGTACCCCTGCCCTCTTGTGATCAAGACAATAATGACATCAGCACTGTCATCATTTTTAAGATTCTTTGAGCCAATTTAGTGCATTTCTTGCTTTTAAGGCTTCAGTTGTAAATGTGGATAAAGATGTTTTTCTTTTGTGTAATGTTTGTGACCAATGGGTGCTCTTGTTTTTTTGTTTTTTCCATATTTTATTAATTTTGTTTAACTGCTTCTATACAGTACTGCTCAGTGATTTTGGTGTAGTGCTTTAGGCTTAATCTCATCACAATTTTATTGTATTTGTTGTGTTGGATGCTCTTGACCCTGTTATTCATCTATCTTTCCCCAATCTCACCATAACTGGGCTTTACACTAAGCAGTCTAACAGCTTCTGTGACCACTTAGTGGTTGTTAATTGCATTTTTAAGCTTCTTACCTTTCTTATGTTTGCCCTGCATTTTCATTCACACATGCTACATGCATGCATTCACTTCTCATCCAAGCTGGGTGAATAGCTAATAGCTAGTGCAAATAGCTGAATAGATCGGCACTATAGTCACTCTCACACACCTAATAATGATGATGTACGTAGAGCCAGACAAAAGGCTCACAAGCACACCTTGCTGACATTTACACAAGGAACACTCTTACATTAACTAATTTTATGTTTCTCCATTTGTTTTTTTTTTTTAGGTTTTGATTTCCCCAAGAGTCAACCACTGACAAAGTTTTGTTTGTGTAAAAGTTTGTATTTCACTGCGCTTGTTGTGCTACTTGTTGAACTGCTGCAACTACAATATCCCACACCAAGCTTTTTATCTCTCTTGAATGGAATGGAATGCAACTACCACATCTAAGAATAAGATCCAATATATTACTTGTTTAATTCAATGGTTAGATATCTTTTACTTATCAAAGCAGACCTATCACCGGAATTTTTATTTTACATAAAAAAGTGTGCAACCCTTAATGTAAGGTAAAAATGACATTTTTTTTTGGGGGGGGGGTTAAAACCCTTCAAAAAAAGGTAAAGCCCCTCCTCTTCTGTCTTTATCAAGGCAGCCATAAAGGCAGAAGGGGCTCACAGAGCCTCCTGGGATATATATGTCATGCACAGATAAAGCTTTTTCTTTAGCGGGGAAAAAAATGCAGATCACACGCATACACAGTAAAAAGAAAAGGAAAGAAGATGGTGGCATCTAGTGTTTCCTTTAAGCTGGGCCAAAGGTTGAATACAGAACGAAGTGGGTCCCAATACAGAAAACCTCCATAGGTATCGATGAATCTGCAAAAGTAAAGATGAGTTTTTTTTTTAGTTTACTTCTGCTTTAAGTTATATAAATTGATGTCTACAATTTTGTTATTTACAAATCATGCTAATATTTACATAAAACATTATTGCTGTAGTGAAGTGAATATTAGGAGTGGTCTATGGTGATGAACTGGTAGTAGAAACATATATTTACTGTGCATTACCATATAACAGTCTTCACTGAAGTCAGAAATGCTGTATACATTCCTGTTTTTTCTCTGATGCTGTTTGCAGTTATCAGCTGCAGAGAGCAGTGAAACAGACCATTGCTTTCTTTGGAGCAATTGATAAGGATAGGCAGCGAAAGTAAGATGGAGTGTTCAGGCGAATGCAAAGACCCATGGAAACCCATTGATAACCATATCATACTTCCTCTTGGATACTGTCACCTTTCCCTATGTTAGGAACAGCCCTCTGATTAGCAAGACACATTAGAGAGTTTTAGAATGTAGCTTGAAATTCCCCTGGAAGACATCATGTTCAAAATATATTACAAACCAAAATTAGGGTTTTCCTAAATGTTTCCTTATCATGTTGCAGAAAACAGGGATACACCATGCGCCCTCAAACTGTAGAAGTTACAACTTCTGATAGTGCTCTTATTCTAGGAATCACCAATACATTAGTAGTATTTCTCAACTTGGGCACAACTAGACTCAATCTCCTAAGGAATGTACATTGGTTATTCATTGCCTTTAGTCCAGCCCCAGTCAGCTATGCAGGAAGAGTGATCTCCAACCTAATGGCACCTGCAAAGCTTTATAGCAGGGGTGCCCACACTTTTTTGGCTTGCAAGCTACTTTTAAAATGACCAAGTCAAAATGATCTCCCAACAATAAAAATGCTAAACATATTTATTTATATATATATACCGAGTATGACACAGAAGTGACTGAAGCTAATGAGACATTGAATGGCAGAACATTGCACAGACACTGCACTACAAGACTATAGGGACAGGAAAGCTACAGTTCACCTAGGGGAATGACGTGTCACACAAGAAAAAGAACTGCTAATCTGTACAAAAGTATCTCGGTAATTGAACCGTGACACTGAGTCTGAACTGACTTGGCCACCCAGCACTGCTCACCTCAGACCGCCCTCCTGCCCTCTCTGCCTCCTTCCCCACTCCCCACTGTAACATGAGCCTTCTCAATAGGGTAAGTGTCCTAGAATGAAGGACGCAAAGTTCCTGGTGTTGTCTGACGAAAGACATCCCCAGGATCCCTATAGACCTACAGCAGGGCTGCTGGTAAACAAGCAGGGGGGTAAGGCAGGGTTTTGCGATCGACTCAACTTTCGTGATCAAACAGTAGATGGCAATCAATGTGTTGGGCACCCTTGCTCTATTGGAAAACCAGGAGTCAGTGGTGTAGGACCACACTTTTCCATTTTACCTTAGAATCAAAGTCAAGCTCCTGTGCTTTGCCTTCAATTTCCTCCACAGTTCATGTCCCATTTACCTTTCTTTGTAATTTATTGCAAAATGCATTGATGGATGCATGGATATGGAAAGAGATGTGTCATGCTTTATGTACATCAAGACATAATTGTATATGTCTGTATAAGATATTAGTGGGTATGTGTACATTGCTTTGTCATTTGTGACCTACAATAAATTCATGTTTTTGTAAAAATTATTATATATATATATTTTTTTTTAAATTTATTTTTTTTTTTAAAAAAAAATTTCCTTCCTATTTCTAAATTTCATTGTGGTGGGTGTGGCATTTGGTATTTTTGATACCCATAGAGAATATTTTAACCCAGCTATTTTGCATTTACCTTTCTGACCTGATAGAAAATACACCCCAAGCCGCTTGCTTTGCTCCTCCAATGACCTGCTAATGACTTCCTCAATCATAACCTCATCCCATGACTTCTCCAAGACTTTTCTAGGGATACCCCAACTCTCTGGAACTTTCTTCTTCACCCTATTCTACTTGCTCACACTTTCAACACGTTTTAAAGAGCCCTTAAAAACCATCTTTTCAAACTCACTATCCCATCTTTTTCTGTCTCTTCAACCATCACTACCTAATTACCATTCCATATCCTCCTTCTGCTGTGTGCTATTTCCTCCTCTTCTTAGATTGTAACTTCTTTTGGGCAGGGTTGTATCTTCTTCTATGTCATTAGTAGTTAGGTAATCAGGGGAAAATAATGATTAACCATACTAAACCTAAGGTTAAGTTTAAGAGTTCGGGTTTTGGGATGCCTCGGTGCAGCTATCATTGGCCACTGGGTAGATTCACTGAGCTGCATGCTGGGCCCAGTGTTTCTAAGTAGAATGTGGGATATGTAATGCTAAGTAAGATTTCAGTATGATTGATTACCAATACTAATAGTTCAGCGTTCTGCACCATGCCCTTCAGCCTTCTGGTTCTTTGCTTGCAAACAAGCAGAACCTAACCACCACTTTGAGGGTTCAGTTGGTAGTTCTGTGATGAAATACTCATTTTGGCCAATAAAGAACTGGCTTATATATAGCAATATGTCATCAATCCTATCATATCACAATTCAAACCACCCTTCCTATTAAATATGTATATGGACAAGCTTCCTTAACCTACAGCAGACTAAGTTTCTCAGTTCTGCTTCCCAACAGTCACCCAGTGCATGCATTAGCACTGCCACTGTTCTGAAATATAATCTCTACCCTCCAGTAATCAATGCAGAATACATATCAAAATCGCAATAATAAACTATTTGAACAAGATAATGTGCAGTTAAAAAATATGACACTATTATCAGTAATCATAGTAATAAATTAGATGACTGCCATTTTTTGGCCCATAACAGTTGCTCTTTTAGTGGTACATTTTCAATTCAAAAAATATACAATGATTTTGGGTTTTTTTAGTAATACAGTAAAAACATAATTTACAGCAACAGTTATTAGCTTTACATATTTATGAAAGCCAATTCAAGAATAAACTAGGCTACTGCATTACATTGTGCATTGCAAAATATTATATCTGAAAAAAAACAGAAAGATTCATGTAAGTACAGGTAATCAGGTAGAGAGAACAGTATTTTACCAGTAAGGGCCCACTTTTACGTGTTCGTATCCTTGGTGACATGTACCATTTATTTTCACTTTAAATTGAAAATCTCCAAAAGCCAAGGTCATTCAACATCAGATGTCATCTGTTATCGATGTTAATGAAGAGGTTTTTTTATCATTACAGTACACTATCCCATCAGCAGTTCTGTCATCATTACAAATACTGTAGACAATGTCAGAAACACATGAAGGTTACCTCTGAAGCTAAAAAGGAAAATACTTATGAGTTGGGAAAGAAAAGTGCCCTTTGTGAACCTTCCAACTTATATTATACAAGCAAAATAGAAAAACAATGCTCAGGTTGCCCTTTTGTGTTGCTCAAGCTGAATGCTTTCACTGTTTGTAAGCTTTTTTCCAAGCCCCAGGCAGACTTTCAGATGGACTGACAGGCTCCATTTCTCTCAGTTTTCCTGTCAGTTCTTCTGTCTCCGAATAATGAAAAATCTCTATTCCTTTCCTCCCATCCACTCAATCTCGGCAAGCAATGTAATTTAAGGTATAATACAAACACATCAGCTGGTTCTTTGTTTGCCCCCAATTGCATAATAACTAGAGAAGGCAAAACAAAGGGCAATGTGAAGTTTTCACCATGAATAACTTTTCTGTTCCCATTTAATGGATTTATTTTCTTCTATTTAGCTAATATACTGGGTCATTATGCCACAAAATCTTTCATTCCCCAACAAGGGATTTAAATCTCTAAGGTTCACTTTTTTATTTTAAGCACAATAAGAAGCTGTGAGTAAGCTAAAGTAGTTATATGCAAATGTATGTGACCAAGCCTATCAAATTCAGATAAACCCTCTATGACCTTTTCTAATTTGAATGTATGTGACCTAGTTTGTTGTCAATGAGTGTAAACCTTTACACCAATTAGAGCTATCTACACATCTAATGAGACAGAATTCTAAGCAGCAGCTTAGAATAAATCAAAGCTGTTTTATTGAAAAAAGCCTTTAAGGTAAGTGTAATATACAATTTCTTATAACTCCAAAATTTGTCCTTGGCATGTTCAGCAATATGACTTCAAAGAAAGACAATAAAAAGGCTTCAAGAATTTCATTAAAATTTTAGCACAGGAAAGAGCTTTTGTAAGGCAAGCATCATCAGAACATGATGTATTCATTAAAAGGTTTAAAAAGCATTGTTGTTTAAGAGGAGAGAGGACGATGACATTCTAATCTGATTGGCTTTCTCACAGCATTTACTTTATATCGTTATAACTTATATATATATATATATAATAACTATTTTAATCTTGTTAGAGAGGGGTGAGTTTATCAGTCTGTAAATTCAGTCTGCCTATACAATAAAAAAAGGATGAATTGCCAGGGGAGTAGAGACTGTTCAGTCAGCAAAGTGAATGTTCACTTTACAAAGTAAAAACTTGGTGACATAGCTAAGTAAATAAAATGAAACCATGTTCACTTTAAACACTATATTGAAGTAATGGACTGCACATATAAATGTTGCCATATTTTCATAAAACAGATCTTCCAGTTAAAGCGTAACTAAACAAACAAACAAAAACAAATTACACCTTTACTACAGTAGATCCCTCAATGGCACTGGCCTTTCCCACAATCCGGTTCCGTGTTATCCTTGAATTCCTCTTCGTCTCGGCACAGAGGAAGCACCAGGTGCCCCATCTTCTGTCTTCTCTTCCGTCTTCTTCCTACATCATCCAATCTTGCACTGCACAGCCGCTATTAAGTGGAAAAAATCGCCTTCTGCGCATGCCAGAGCCAACAGGGATGCATGATGTAGGTGCCGTGGTGATCAGGACTTAAAGGGGCGGTGTGGTGTCTTTTTATTTAAAAAAGGGTGTTGCACTTAAAAAACCAAAAAAAAAACAACATTTTTACTTTATTTAGAAGGACTGTCCACCCTTCTATGTAAAGTAAAAATGTTGAGTTTAGGTCTGCTTTAATCTCCTGGTTTATATCAGTACCAACCTTGCAGGGTTCATCAATTAATTCTTGCATTAGGAAACTTGAATAACTGGGGTTGATTCACAGATATATCTGTATAAATAAAATATAAAAATACATTTTCTAATAAATAATTATGTATATACCTAATTAATGACTAAGCTACTGGTTATCTGGCACTTGGCACAAGGAGTTAGATCACCTGCAAATACAGCAGACACAAGTCCACCAAGTCAACCATAGCAATAGGCAGATATGGCCACATACTGACACACTTTGAATACACTCTGTAAGTGTTCAGTAATATGTAATGTGTTAAAATAATATATTTATATATATTTATATATATATATATATATATATATATATAAACATCATATATAGATCAGTTGGAGTAACAAGAAGTACTCGACCCAACGACTTAACCTTCCAACCGTTAAGCCCGTACTTTTCCCATCAAAAAAAAGTTACTATTATCGATAAGCCCGTACTTTTCTCACTGTATGAAAATACAGTGAGAAAAGTTCGGGTTTAGCGATCACTTACCTGGTCCCGCTGCGATCGTCCATAAAAAAAAAAATTCAATAAAACCTGTAACGCTTTTGGAACAGAAACCTAGACATCAGTGTAACGCCCAGGTGGTTAATGCATCATCAGGTATTATTTAAATGAAAGCTGTAAAGATATTAAGATGGAAATTACATTTAAAATGATACTTATCACAAGGTAAATATTGCATGTAATATTAGTGATTAGATTAACATACACTTTAACATACGCTCTAGTGTCCTTATTTAAAAAAATACAGAAATGACGTTAAATTACTGTTTCTTGCACATGTCCTTTTTTCTGATTATTTTTCTAAATTCTTTTTACATCCTACATGTATTGTATTTTCATTTTTGAGAACTTCAGAATTAAAAAAAATATACAATGGATGTATGTAGCATACTAATCTGTGCTATTAACTTGAAAATGTTGTTCTAATCCAATATTTAGCAGGACAAAGTGCAAAAGGTCTTTCAGATGAGACCAGCAAGGGAAAGCTTCAAACGCTGCATAGCGGAAAATAGTGGCTGGCTCATGTGCAAAAACAAATTGTTTAATTATAAAATGCTACCCACTGTGGAAATAACATACAGAGGCTTCTGACTCCATTAGCATTTTTCCTGGAAATGCAATATATAAATTATTGTAAACTGAAACATTACATCTAAAATGTAAGTCTTGTAAAAATAAGAAATATTGTAAAATATAAAACCAAGCTAAATCTGTTAAAATCAGTTTAAGTATTGTAAAAAAGTTTTTTTGGGGGAGAGCATGGGGAGTGGCTTTCTATTGTGAGTGGAAACGCTCCATTTTCTAAATCTGCTAATGTAACCACCTTATGTCTGCCTCCAGCTTCATGGCAAAAGTGAAACCCAAATTGCGATATAACCAATTTTTATGGAATTTCTTTAAACTTCCTATATTCTTTATTCTTTTCTCTTTTGTGGTACCTCGTCTAATATCTATTTATTTTATTTTTTTATCTATCTATCTATCCATTTATTTTCTTTAAATGAACTGTTAGGAGAAATTTGAAAAAATAACCACCCACACTGGAAGGACCATTATTTGTAAAAAAGGAAAGCCAATATCCTTAAAAATTGATCTATGAAATGTCCTTATAAACATCATTACAGTGTTTTGTGATTCATTAAAGGGATAGAAACCTAAATACCTATTGCTATTTTAAATACCTTTCTAGATACATCCAGTTAGTGTTTGCTGTGGTGCTTAGTCTGGATTTGTTCCTCCCTGGGCCCAGAGTAATGTAAGCTACCAACATTATCATGTTTACTTGTTATTTATATGTTTGTTTGTTTTTTCTGGGCACTTTAAATGTGTTTTTTTCCTTGGCATTTAGATTCCTAATTTATTTATAATGGTTCTTTCTAGATGTACACTACCAACACCACCATACTACCAAATCTATTTTTGCAATAGTCCTGAAGAAGTAGACTAGTTCTGAGAAACATGTTGAGAGACCCCTACTAACTTGTTTGTAGGCTTGTGAGAAAAATGTAAAAAAAACTTGGTGGTAGCAGTATCTTGTCTAGTAGCCAAACTTGATTTTACAATATGTTTTGTATTTGTTTACATTTTATCGATTTGGAAATAAAAAATTTGTGTTTTTAGAACATTATATTGTGCAAGTACCTGAAAAATCCTGCTTTATGTCCTTTGGTAATCCCTCTGTTCTATATAGGGATTTAGGTCACTTTTTTAAAAATGCATTTTGGGATGGAGTACCTATTATGAATCAAAACTAGTTCCGGTTCTAGTACTAGTTCTAGTTCTGGTTCTGAAGATCTAGAGACATAGCGCTGATAGAAATGGAGGGGATATGAACCTCCTGTGATTCTTTATGTCTCCTATTCAGCTGGGTATATGTGTAACCAGTGATCCAGTAATTAAATTGTTAGTTACAGCTTAACAGTTAACCGGTAACCCTAAATACTTGATTACAAGTATTACTTGATGAACTTGTTGTAGTTCTGATGTTTTCTTTTTGTAAGAAGCAAACATACAAAGGCTTAGTAAAAAATGTTAGCAAGCAGTGATTCTGTTAAATGAGGAGTCTAGTTTGTCTAGAAGACCAGTTACTACTAGACATTCTGGCCCTGATTTATCAAGCAAAATCGGAAGCTCGCTCGCGCATTCGTATTCGCGATCCGAAATCGTAAGCCGCGCGAACGTACGCGCGTCCAGCGAGCGCGCATTTCATTGATGAATCAGGGCCTCTGTGTCCACAGTGCAGGCTGCATTTTCCAACCAATAGTAACCTCTGAAAACTTGGCAAGATTAAAATTCTGTTTTGAGGCCACTGGGGCTTTTTTTAGGTAATCATATTTTAGTCTTATTAATAACTATCCCATAATATTATATCTTAATATAGAGTGTGCTATATCACTGGAGATGTAGTGATGTAAGGGTCAAAAGTTGATACAATTGTGCAGGAGTGCCTTGGTATAGAGTTTTTTTAGACCGCCGTCCAGAAAGGTGAGTATCAGAGTGCCTATTTATCAAACTATGGTACATACCAGGCTGTGTAGTCATTAAGAAACAGCATGCAGCTGCTATAAAAGAAAATTGAAAAAAAGAATATGAAAATGGAGATTGCTAATGCAATGTCTACCTGACTGAATATCTAATTATGACTGTATTTGAGCTTTTAAAATCAGTAAATTACATTTACCATTATTACAGAAGACTAAAAAAAAAGCATAGGTCATCTTAACAAATCAGGCTAAACAATTATATAGTTTTCCAGTGTTGATCTCAATCTGATACCATAGCTATAGGGCAGCAAAGACCTAACTGGAGTCAGATAATTTCATAAATTAGATTTCTCCAATCCTTTGGTATACATCTGATATACAATAATTCTAAAAAATCTATTTTTTTTGTCCTGAGCCCTTCCCTATTCAATCCCGCTATTGTGATTACTTTTACAGTGGAAGTCCTATTTGCACAATTATGGCATCAGCATGTTTTACATGTTTATATGACCTAAATTTTTTTAGGTTTTGAATGCTAACCATGACATCACCTGTGCTATGATAATAAATCAACCTACATATCTCTTGTAGTTATGTGTACTGTTTCTATTCTACAGTCTTTACCCTTTCTTTTCTGCCACCACTTGCTTAATTTCCTTGCAATACCTTGTAAATTGTTTTCAATAAATTTTTTGTAAGTGTATAATGGTGGATGTTCTTTTCACCAAATTCATTGGAGGATACTCTAGCCAATTATTTTAACGATAAATGACTTGAACTGGATAATGGAAACACATTGATATTGTAAAAGTTAATGACCCTATAGATTACAAGACAAGACAAATCACAGATCAAATAGCATTAATTATTTTATTGAGCAACGTAACCACAGTTTATTGTCCCTCAATGTCCCATCTTTGCTGTTACTTTTATTGTATCTCTGTATTTCAATGTCTATATCAGCCAATTAAGCAGCATTTCATTTACTAATGTGTCTACGTTCATGCTGCTGCTTGTCAGAAGAAAAAAGGAATTTAGTAAACCAATTTAGCTCCTTTAGTTGTTTGGAAGGCTGCACTGTGTTGTGCATGTGAGTTACGCAGGCAACAAACATGAATCATATTAATTTCACTGTGCTATATTACTGAATGGTGACAGCAAACTCTGGTGGAATATAACATATGACTGGCAGCAATGCCCCAGTGCAGCTTTTTGAGTGATATATATATCCCATTCATTGTCAGGAAATGGTTCTCATTACATGTTAGTGTTGGCAAAATATGTAAGAGACAGATTGCTTTCATCAAGCATTTTGATAGGGTGTCATCATTTGCAAACACACATTTTTCAGATAAGGCTGTGCAATGAAGAAATGAAGGTACAAGTCATATTGTGAAATTATTTTAAGAACAGTGTCTGTGCAAAAATGTTTGGTGTAACACCCTTTTTTGTTCAATCCTTCTAATACTGTTTTTGTTTTTTCTTCTGTTTTTGTTTTTTTAACATTTACCAGTATATATACTCCCTTTCTCATTCTTTCTCGTACTGTCCTAATGTTGCTTACCTAAACATGGGCAGCCAGTAATAGGCCTCAAAGTAAAATATATGTTTGTTTAGTGCATATTTTTGGTATTGTTATATTGAATACATATTTTTTTTATATGGCTGTCACATTTTTACAAACTTAGTAAACAAGGATGAACTATGGTCATACCTATTAAATGTACAGAGGAGATATAAAAAACAGGACTTTTTGCATGTGACTTGATGACTGAACTACTGAGAGTTGTAGAGAACAAAAACTTGTACAGGTTGCTTTTGTAGTGGCAATCTTGTTGCTATAACAGGGGCTGAAGGAAGAATAAAAAGTATTGGAGACTGCACTGCTACAGAAAGATAAAAGTTTTTGTGGGATTATATGTTAGTTTTATTATTAAAAAAGGCATCACTTACCCAATATATGTCCATGAGGGTAGCCTCTTTTGCAATTCTGGCCAGGGTGAAACTTGTAATGGAGAATGATGTAGTGGAGCACAAGTGCTGATAAGTGAGTATATATTGACAGGTAGTCAAATCAAGTACAAGCAGAGGGCTGGTAGGTCAGAGTCCAAACAACTCTGAAATATCCAAGAAGCAGGTCAGAAATCAAAGCCAAATTTGAGTCTCAATGAGCAAACCAGGATCATGGGTCAGGCCAGGCAAAGGATAAGCCAAAGACCATACAGCAATGTAGGAGCGAAATTAAAGTGCCTAAAAAGACCACATGCTGTGGTGCACGCATGAATGTGTGCATCTTTGCATACGGATGCGAGTGTCAAAGCACCATGCTCAGCCAAATGATTGGGTGGTAAAGAATAAACTGCATAAGTGAGCTGTTTTGGCTCCACCTCACCCTACACCTTGTTCCCCTGGGACATGGCTATCTTTTGATGTCTGTGAAAACACAGTATTTGCCAATAGCTAGGGTTTGCATTGATTTTCTGTTGCCTGACCATTCTTAATTTGCTGCATCCACTTGGCTGAATGACCTTTAGTGTTTAACTTTTAGCTTGTTCTCTCCCAATCACAAACTTCTTAAACCCTTGGACCATCCACTCAGATTTCTGTTGTTCCTGTATGGCTCTTGTAGGAAAGGCAGCCTAACATGGGTATATCCATAAAGGGAATTTCCTTTTTGACTGTCAGCCCTTGTCGTCCACTGGTTTCATCCCTTGCATACTTAACTCCTTGGGGCAACTAAATAATGTAACTAGCCTCTCTAGGTAGGGGTTTGTCTATAGGTGAAGACTACAGACACAGTTTAGGGGACTACACCTTGGGTGAAGCACTGCTACCTGGCAAAATATCTAACGTGTTTTCCTGACTATACTTAAACTTTCAAGCTTAAATACTTGGAACATATTCCCACAGATCTCCCTAGTTTTATAACCCTCAAGCAATTTTGGTGGTAAATACCAAGGTCAGAGGCTTTGCAATAAAACCCAAATCTAGAAAAAAAACTAAAAAGCACCAAAATTTGCCACCCTGTTGCTACAGCCTTTTTTTTATTTCAGTGTGTACAGAGTATACTTTTGCTTAAAAGATCTGGTTAAATAATGGGAACAAGGACAAGTGCAGGTAGCTGATGAGCATGATACTGACCATAAGACTGTAAAGTCTCATATAGTCGTCAGATAGATGTGAGATTGCTGTCACTGGAAATAACTTTTTGTGGTCATTTCCAGTAATGGGGGAACCAGCAAGCACTATACACACATCACCATTCTGTTCCATAGAGAGGATTGGGCAAAAATACGCTAGCGGCTTCCAGCTGTATTGCTTCCATAGGAAAGTACAATGATCATTCCTGATGGGTCATTCATTAATCCACCTTGTGGGTGGATGAACAGCATCACAGTACTACTGTACACATCATATTTTTTCCGAGGACAAGCATTACTATTATTCTTGAGCGACAATTATTTAGAGTGTGTACGTACTTTAAGTAGTGAGATATCTGCTATGACAATTGATAACTCTACTAGACAATATAAGAAAAAAACATGTTCTATTCCATCATTGCAATTATTATCCCATGTACAGATGTTCAAAGTGTGGTTACTGTCATTAAACATGTTATAATAGCCACAATAACTATAATTTTAATCTGAAAATAGTGTGATACACTACAAGGTTTAAAAAATAATCCTAATATCACAAACATTTGGAGAGGGGGATAAAATTGTTAAAATGGTATTTTACCAAATGAACAAAAAAGTATAGACCTCTGCAGATTGTCTAACTATATGAGTAACTTATTTACCATTGTGCAAATGTGGTGCCTATTTGCAACATTGTAAATTACAGTGTGTCTACTTCATTTATGTGGTACTTTATCCCTTTACTACCATTATTGTGTGGGTTTGCTTTGTTATTTACAGAACTTGAAAATGAGAATCCAATTGATAGGATCTTGCAAACTGAAACTAAATAAATTTTAAATGTGTAAAGCCAGTTGCATTCAAGATTTGAATGGATGCATTTTTCCAAATCCTTTCCATGAGCAAAATATGTAATTAAGACAACACATAGTATTATCATCCTATCAAAAGCAGTGTTCATACTTTCTATTGTGCATAGCCACATAGGGTATACTATAATTTTATTTTATGTTGACTTCCTTTAATTTTTATTGTTATAAGTACAACTAACAAATATCCCTACACTGTATATGTGATACATTCCTGCCTAGAGATTTGTGGCTGATGTTCTGGTGTGTGTTCTTTCTGATTCCCTTGGTTCTGTACATTACCACAATGATTTTAAATGAAACAACTCAATTGGGTTCAGATCAGGTGACTGACTTGGCCATTCAGGAAAATTCTACTTCTTGGCAGCCATGCACGCCCAAGCCATCACACTGCCTCCGCTATGTTTTACAGATGATGTGGTATGCTTTGGATCATGAGCTGTTCCACTACTTCTCCATACTTTTTTTCTTGCCATCATTCTGGTAAAGGTTGATCTTGGTTTCATCTGTCCAAAGAATGTTTTTCCAGAACTGTGCTGGCTTTTTAGATGTTTTTGAGCAAAGTCCAATCTAGCCTTTCTATTCTTGAGGCTCATTTTTATGCAATCTTTTTGTTCAACCCACTGAATTAAAGCTGAAAGTCTGCAGTTCAACTGCATCTAAGTTGTTTCATTTAAAATGAATTGTGGTAATGTACAGAACCAAAATTGGAAAAAAGTTGTCGCTGTCCAAATATATATGGACCTGACTGTATATATTATATAATAAAACCGTATAAATATATATAAATAATCTCTGCATTACTTTTTATCTCAAATATTGCACGCTAAGATAAAATCTGCAAGAACCTCACAAACTATAGTATTAAACTGTTGTGTCTGTTGTGCCAATTTGTTCAAAGCTGAGAGCTTTATTTTTATTCCTATAGCTTTTACCTCTCTTTTGGCTTCTTCCTTAACCACTCAATTCAGGCCTATTACAGCTAAAAAAAAAATCAGATGTTGCAGCAAAAAATACTTGAAAATCCTTTCTTTGAGAGTGAAAATAGGAGAGCACTGGCTAGGGCATAAGGCATATGGTAAGAATTTATCCTTGTTCAATTGCCACTTAACCAAATAAGTGGTTATACCTTCCTGTGTAGAATAAGTAATTTTACACTGCTGACTGGAAGATCAGCTATAACATTAACACTGCAGTCATAATTATTATGTGTTTACTAAAAACACATTGTTCTCTACCTTTAAATCATTCCATTTAGGCTGCTGGTAAAGGAAATTTTTCTATTAACTTGTCATCCATTTTGTACAGTGGTTTTGCTCATCCTTTTCCTAATCTCATGTAATAGTGTGCACAATTTATAGTGATCTATCACATTGGTAAACTGCGTGACATAGACTAATCACCTACCCAATTCACATCTGATCTAGCTGGGCCAGCATCTGGGTTTAAATGACTTAAGTTCTCAAGAAATAGTATTTTCGGTGTCATACAGTGAATCTGTGACTTTGCTGAGGCAGAGACAAAATTAAAACTCGCTTACATAGGTCCCCATTGGAATAATCAAAATAATTTGCAATTCATCACACTCATCAGATGGAGCATATAACATTGTTGTTTAGACAGAAATGGCTGCCGTAGCACAGATGCTGATATAAACATTCATTTCACCATCTTCATTTTTGAAAGAAAGACTTGTCGGCATTCTATTTGGCTGCCACCCAGGGAATAATAAGCACAGAGAACATTAGTGTAATTAGCATTTAATGGCTGACATTGTCCCAAATATTTTAGACAGAGATTGAGGATAACGTTAAGAGAAAAGATCAGCCAAGCAAATGATACATTACAGGGCACTGTATTCCAAAACTGCACAGCTAGACATAGTTGATTACAGAACTACAACTGAAGTATGAAATGAGATGCATTGTGTCGTCTTTTTGTTTCTTTTATACAGTTAAGTTCTTATTAAATTTAACAGCAGAATAAAATAAATGTAAACATTTGCATATGAAAGATATATGTATTCTGTGGCTCATAAATACTGTTTACATAAGAGTGAGCCTCAATACAAGAATAAGTGACAAGCACGCTAGTAATACATTATAGAAATGACCTTACACTGCAAAGTTATTCTCTGTGACCTTGCAAACAATGAACAAAGTGAAGAAACACAGCAACAATCAGACATGATGTCTTGATATTGATATGTAAATGGAAAACTAAAGCCTAGGTGCTTGAAATAGGTTGCTCATCACGCATGTATTTTGCTCTTTGCTATGATATTTTTATGTTTACAACTATTAAATGAGTGATAAAAAAGGTAAAAGCACAGATTACTTCAGTTTCTTAAATTTGGAATGAGACATATTAGTGAATAACCAGCAGAAAAACAGCAAATGGCTTAATCATCTCAACTAGGAAGTTTAAGAATCTTTATTACAGAAAAAAGATTACCTTGGAAGCTCACATATTAGAACTCATAGAAAACTTTTGGCAAAGCTTTTCAAAAATAACATATTAGGAAATAAAATCAATCAACCTGGATTAGTTGTTTCTTCCTTTGCCCCCACCATGCAATGACACAAAATTCACATTACGTCAGCTAAAGTGTGGTTCAGAAATGTAATGATTATTGACAATAAAGTTGTTTTATAGGGAAATTTAGATGACAGAATAGCCACAGACAATTAGAAGAGTAGTTACATAGAAAAAGTCTGAGACATTTGTCAAAGAACAAAAGAGTCTCTATAACACCAGTCTGTTTCAAACTGCTGTAGATATCTTGGCACTTTGCAATACAAAAAACCTTCATACCTGCATATCCCAAATAACAGCCCACCTTTTTCAAATGTATAGAACCAAATGTGAACTCCAGGAAATTTTCTACCATTTGCTAATATACCTCTATCATCTATTACCACACTAGGGCAAGAATCTATCTCCAGATTTCAATATCTCATGGTTGCTTCTATACCCCTGAGGAAGCCATAAGTTCAAAACGAGTCAGGTGAACCAACCATGTCTCTAAGATTTTATTCCCTACATCATCTGCGTGCAAGATGATAAATGATGTACAGTTGTATATAAATGTCTGTCAGAGAGGTATTTGTCTAGGCATCTACCTCTTATCCCCTATATTGTACAGGGGATTATGTAAATCACTGTGTACTAAATTTATTATAAAGTTGTTTTATAGGGAAATTTAGATGACAGAATAGCCACAGACAATTAGAAGAGTAGTTACATAGAAAAAGTCTGAGACATTTGTCAAAGAACAAAAGAGTCTCTATTAACACCAGTCTGTTTCAAACTGCTGTAGATATCTTGGCACTTTGCAGTACAAAAAACCTTCATACCTGCATATTCCAAAGAACAGCCCACCTTTTTCAAATGTATACAACCAAATGTGAACTCCGGGAAATTTTCTATCATCTGCTAATATACCTCTATCATCTATTACCACACTAGGGCAAGAATCTATCTCCAGATTTTAACCTTATGTCACGGTTGCTTCTATACCCCTGAGGAAGCCATAAGTTCAAAACGAGTCAGGTGAACCAACCATGTCTCTAAGATTCCATTCCCTACATCATCTGCGTGCAAGATGATAAATGATGTACAGTTGTATATAAATGTCTGTCAGAGAGGTATTTGTCTAGGCATCTACCTCTTATCCCCTATATTGTACAGGGGATTATGTAAATCACTGTGCACTAAATTTATTTTTTATTCTTTTATAGCCATGCTATTATCATTTGTAATGTAACCTTCACAATATATATATTATTTTTTATTACTAAAAATTCTATTGTTACTTCTTTGGCAAAGAAAAAAAACATTTTCTGTTGTCCTTTTAATCTGTGCTCTAATCAAGCAAGGGGTCAGGCCATCCTACTAAAATATGAATGCTTTTTATGGGGGTTCATCCTATCCTTTATTTTTGAAATATAAATACTAACAAGCCTAATGTTGCCATTCTTTCGACATGATGCATCAACCTTCATCATGCTGCGTTTGGTTTTCATTGACTTGTTTACGAAGAAAAGAAGTTTTGACACCAACAAAAGCCTGTCAACAGGCCATAAGTATGGAACCATTGATGACGTTTATATAGGCATAAAAAAAAAAAAAAGACAGGCAAACGTCTTTCTTAAGGATTTCTTTAAAAATAACTGTTGAATTACTACACAGGTGCACCAAACTATTAGTAAATATAGTGTGCTTCTGATTTGTATCTAGCCACATAAAACATTTATATCATTTACTGAGCTGGCTTAGCTCAACTGCTAATGTGAATTGCACATACCTAAACATAGACTTGTTCATGTCGATCATTTGCCCATAAACACTGGAATCAGCTGTCCTAAAAAAATGAATATACCTTGCAGCAACAGGAGTGCAAAATCCAAGGTTCCCTTAAGTTACAAAAAACAGGTCAAATTGTGATGAAGACCCCACCTAGTTGTCTTCCAAGCATAAAACACTGCATGATATATATGTCAATGTCAAAGAAACTGCTTATGGGATTCTGCAGACTGTCATGTCCAAACACATAGACTATATGCTCAAGTGACAACATTCCAATGAGAAATTAAACATGTATAGAACTATAGTAATGAAAGATGCTACATTCAGGTATGCAATCCGTGTGTTTACTAGAGCTAGGCAACAGCATCTTACTGCTGGTAATGAGATGCTGCTTTTATTTTTAGAAACACAGATGCAATACACTTATATAAAAAAATAAAGAAATGGGGACATTGCACCACAAAGGAGATCTAGATATGAGAGCTGGGGATATCTTTTACTCAATCACAAAAAAAAGAATCCTTCTATTAGCTCATAAATCTTTGATCCGCAGCAGGTTCCAAGAATTGGGCTTTAAGTTTGTGTCTTGGTGTTACAAAACACTGTAAGAGTTACTTTACGCCTTTCCAAAGGATTGATTTATTAAAGCTCTCCAAGGCTGGAGAAGATACACTTTTATAGGTTAAGCTGGGTAATCCAGCAAACCTGGAATGGATTTCTATTAGTCATTAGCAAATGTTTTGGAACAGATCTATTCCAGGTTTGCTGGATAACACAGCTTCACTGATAAAAGTGTATCATCTCATATTCATGACAATATTGTCAATAATATTGGCCTTATTACAGACAGCCCATAGGTTGTAGTCCTTAGTGAATGCAGCTGTAAAGCAAGGTACCAAGACAACAGGAAAACTGGGAAAAGGCCAAAGGTCAGGGTAGACAGCAAATAGGAACAGTCAAAAACAAGTCACTAACTGAAATAGCAGCAAGCAGAAACACAGGAGCACCAGTCCAGTGTCTTATGAGCATGAATTGTCCCTGGAACACAAGGGTTTCTGAAAGCAGAAGGATAATATACCATTCATCAAAAACCTCAAAGAGAAAGGCCACCAAGATCATATATCCATATGGAGTTTTTCTTGTTAACCTTCTGAAAAAAAAAAAACAGCTCATAGCGGTAACCATGAGAGACACTCGGGGTAGCTAAAAAATAAAAAATAAAGACTTACCTGGTCCCACCGGCATCCTCCAGCGTCCTGCCCGTCCGATCCCATCCCCTGGCCAGGTCCTCTTCCTTCGATCTCACCCCCGGCAATAGCACTGACGTTCCCCGGCAGTTCCTGATGACGTTGGTGCGTGCGAGGGAGCGTGGCAGGAATTTTTTAAGTTATTTTGTATTGGATTCAACACAAAATAACTGTATTGAATCCAATACATATTTTATATATGCTACTGTACAGTTATATTACAGGTTTCAGAATTTTTGATTTATTTGTGCACAGAATTTTTTTTAATAAATTTATTAAATATTGGACATATTTTGGTGCGTTATGCCTAAGAATTACAGGCCTACAATGTGAAATAAATTTTCATGAAAGACAACATACCACTTTTAGACATATAAATCCAGACAGAAATGAACTGCCCAGGAGGTTAAACAAAAGACATGAACGAATGTTTCAGAATAATATTTAACTTTTCAAATGCTGAGCCAATGAAATGTTAAAAAATTTTAGAAAGATAAATAGAATGAATGTTAATGTTAAAAATGAAACCAACAAATTATAGGTAAATTCCAGCCAAAATGGTCAGTAAATCTTTGATAAATAGATACCAAAATAATATTTGTTGGGTTACATTTCTATGACTAGCATTTAATAACTTTAAGCCTTTGATATTTGACTTGTGTTTTCATACTGTATTTGAAATTTAATATTACAGATGTGTTCATTTCAAGTTGCAAATACTACTGTCAAATCTGCAATGTACAGATTGAAGATAAAAAGCAGGATATCAACTCTCAAGATTAAGAATGAACTTTCTCATGCAGAAGCACAAATCCTCAAATGAGAATTAAAAGAATCAACAAGGAAACATTATTCTAGCTATACCACAAGGCAGAGGTTAGTCTCTTATCTGTATGACATTTTAAACATGAGAAGGCTGATACTTCTGTTCAGCCAAGCAAAAAAGCAAAATGGGAGACATATTACACCAATAAAACACAAATGCCATTTCATGCCATCTTTAAAGTGTAAATATCAGTGTATACCAGATGTGCTCATTATTAAGTATAAATAATCACATTATATCACATATTAAAGCTGGCAATATATGACTTATCATAGGAAAAACTAAAACTTACATATCAAATATAAGTATTAAGTTTTACACATATAGTTAATTTTATTTTCCTAATATATATAAAGATCGAAAAGCCCTTCCAACAAAAAACTCCACCATACAACCAATAGCAAAGCATTTACTGTTTTTGGTCTTGGTTCATAAGACACTGTCATGTGTTGGAGATTCAATTTTGGCTATTGACATTCTGTTTTTCTCTCCCTTAAATTACAACTGACCTTAATCTAGCAAATTTGAACAGTGAAAGCCTTTACACCATCTTCCCACATGCTGAGAGATTCACTTGTGTGAAGAAAGTTGTTACCAATACTGGACATTGCTTACTTCCCACACAGTTTATCTTCACCTTATCAAGAGTCACCTTGACCTACTGATTTCTTTTTCTTATGTTAGAAAGCACATTTTTCTTTTCTCATAGGTTTCCAGATGGTCATTTGATCCAGTTAAATCAAAATCTGACAATTAAACAGTACACGTGCAAAACAAAAGAAGCACAAATTGTTGTGAAATATAATGAAAAAAGCAAGAGGAAAGCTGGTATAAAGTATATCTCATTGCTGAACAAACAGGGATAAAATTTAAAATAGAACTTAGCATGCAATGATTACAACTTTTTTTTTACTTGATGCATATACTATGTACACAATGCCCATGATCAAAATGTTAATAAATAATCGTATAGTCTGTTTTTGATGTAATTATAAAAGGTTAAACAAAATATTTGTTTTTATATTCATGAAAACTTAACACAAAACATTACATAAAAGATAGTTTTAAGAGAGAACAAAATGTTTTATTCAGCTGCAGTATGTTCCAACAAAAAGAGAAACAGTCCACCCAAGGCATTATCTTGCAGAAGTTCGAGCTACTTTATTTTGGACGCATGCACAGGGGAGTTTTTTACACAATTTTTGTTTTTACGTAGACTAGACCAGGAACAAAAATTATACTGCATGGGGAGAAAGGAAGTCTATACGCACAGCATATGATAAAAACACAATAATGTATTTCTAGGTTTTTCACCATATGCTTGTTTAGTGTTCCAATGTGGAATTGCTTGAACCACTGCCTCTGACAGTGCTGTATCTTTCACAGTCCTAAAACCCACACTGCATTCATTATGATGGACCTCTGCACTATATATGCTATGTTAAATATTAACATTTGTGCACTGTATACACTATTTTCTATGTCATTCTTCTGATCCCTGCACTGTAGAGTATACACCATGTTGTATGTTACACTCCTGATCCCTGTGTTGTATACACTATGTTGTATGTTATAGTCCCCGCGCTGCAAATATTATGTTGTACATTACACCTCTGACCCCTGTATATGCTATGTTAAATGGTATACTTCTTATCCCCGCACTGCATAGTCTATATTGGACATTTTACTCCTGATCCCAGCATTGCATATGCTTTGTTGTCCATTACACCCCTGGCTCTCTAGTGTATATTCTTTCATACATTATGTTCCTGACCCCTGCATTGCAATATTGTATTTGAATGCAATCCTTATTGCATGATGTATTAGCTGTTAGTTACATACTACTGATCTAAGTGTTTATGGCCCTAACAGTTCCTAATTGATATGTGGCTTCCATGTGCTTTTTTATTTTTTTTTTATTTAATTAGTAAAATGTATAATTATTACAATCATTTTTTGTGGCAATGTTTTTACAGAGAATTTAGCAGGTACCAGAACAGGGGAAATGTGGAATGTGTATTGTGAGTAGGCGTAGACTCTTTTGACCCATACCCCTTTAAACCTATCCCTATATGCAGCTCTATGTAACTGCACCCTTCCCTTGTGAAACTGTACTAACAGTATTTTTCTCTATACAAGATGCCTACAATAGTCTTTCCTAATATTCAAGCTGTCTCTGTCTGTCTTTGCAACACATGAACACTAACTAGACTGCAGGTAGGGTTGAAAAATTGAAAACCTTTGTGATCTGAAAACATTTTTGGGCTTCCTCTCCTTTCATACCTGTACTTAGAATTAAGTACACCTGGTACAATGTCTACTTAACCATGCTTTCTCCTCATTGTAAGTAATGCTGATATTTTGCCACACAATGCCATCTTCTAACATAGAAATTACCTTTAATTAGTATTATAATGCTAATCTTTATCTTTCACTGATTGTCCAAAAAAAAAAAAGCAATGGTTATTTATAGCCCCTATGTAATCTCAGACACATCCAAGAACATAGGATCTATAATTTGCAAGATTTAAGTAGTAAAAGCACAAAGCCAATAGCTTTATGGTTAGATTTCTGGGAAAACAAAGCAAGCAATGTCATTAGGAAAAAAAGTAATTGATTTCATGGAAACTTATTTTGATTATATTTACTTGGCTGTATCAGAAACACATAGCCTTGCTAAAAATTCATTTTAGATAATTGACATTTATTTGATTGAAGCAGCAGGGTGCTCTCCTTCACCATGGGATGAGACCATATGGACAAACAGTGTGAGCAGGGATAATGTTTGACTGCTGAGAGTGTCAATGTGTTTAGAGATTATTCACAAGGCTCTGGGGATTCGAGTATGGTAATGCTTAGCCAAATTAGAATCAGATTAATTGATCTAATCTAATAGAAAGACAATGTTTATCAAATTATTGCTCATTTCGCCACACAAACTTGCAGAGTCATTATTCTTTTACTCTAAAAAAATAAGAAATTAAAAGGCTTTTTGTATCACATCTGTTCAAGCATCCTAGAATACTGCTGATTCTTCAACTACAAGAGTTTTTTTTAGTTTAATCTGCTAAAATAACCCAAAAAAGTAGAATAAAGTTTCTCTTAAGATAACAAAAAAAGACATGTTTCACCAAAACGAATAACTGTAGAACCTCAATACTAATGTTGCTGTTAGGATTCGCACTGATTAACAAACTGGCCCTCACATCTGTCATTTGGTTTGGTTTAAACAGAACAAAATAAACTTATTGGTTGACTAATTTTGGTTGCCTCATTCTGTGTGCACAGTGGACTTAAGGGGAAGCTGCCAGGATTACTACGACATACTCACCTTAGCTAGTATGTAACTGTATACATTGTGGTTGTAAGCTTCTTGTCAAGAAAAAGGCAGCACCCTTTGGAGAGTGGTTGTTGGGATGGCCCCAATTGTTAACATCCATCAGCCAATGGGAATGCTGCCTGATATTTTCCATGACAAAAGACTTAAAACCACATTATTTTTTTAGTTATAAGCTTGTACTAAGCTAGTGTAAATAAGCAACTGTAATCCCAATTTTGTTTCCTATGAGCTTGTTGGTAACATAGGCAGTTAAAGTGCTCACAGTGTAAAATTTTGTTCCACTTTGACTATTCCAACATGAATGTTTGCCTTTGTTTTATAATTATTATTGTAAATTTATCACATTGGATGATGTCTTCATTTTCAACTAATTCATTATTCACATGCAGCTTTTCCCAACCTGTATGTTCTCTCCATGTTTAGCATACTGTTACAATTGTTGGCCACATCCCAATTTGGCTGAATAGTATAATAAAGACATAAGGATGGGAGCTTCGGGAGATAGTTAGTGACATGTCTCTATAAAGAGTGATATGTTGGTGTTATATCATTAAATGATAAAATGAATTCTAAAAATATTAAATAACAGAAGATATAAATGTGCAAAGCAGTCTATTTAATTGATTTTTAGAGTTTTAGCCTCAAATTATTTAAAAGCTATGAAGATATAGGAAGCACATTCTCTTCTGATACCTAAACAAGGTAACCCATGAAACTTAATTTAACTTCCTGCACAGATCACAGGCAAAAACACAGAGATCACATCACCTGTAAATAATAGTACAATGACACAACTATTGGCAACTAATAAAGACCTCAGTGACCTGTAAGACAAATTATACTAATTGTCTTTTCTTGCACATGCACAATCATTCATGTGTTCACACAATTCCCAGTAAAGTCCTTAAAAATGTACAAAAAAGAATTTATGAAAAACTTGACAAAAGTCAATAAGTTTTGGAGGCCTGCGTTCAAAACACTTTAGCTTTTATCAGTAGATTGCTTTTTTCTAATAGTACTCTGTAAAAAAAAAGGCTGTCAATGCTTTTGGATGCAATCAAAAAACTCAAGGAAAAGAAAAAGTAATAGCAAACCTAATACACAATTACGACACTAGCGCTGAAAAATATTGTACACATTGCCACTTTATCATGTGATGCATTGTGAAACCCTGCGGTGTATTGGCATTCTGTTTGCTGAATCTGTACTAAATAGCAGTTCTGAAATTGAACTGAAAGACAATAATAAGATTATATGAACTTGAACTGTATGGTGGCAAACTGCCAAGCTCACAGGTTACAAAGCTCACTTCAAAATTTAATGAATACATCTTGATATAATATATCTACACTATGCCTCTGAACTGCCTTAGTAATTTGCTATATTAATGGGATTATCAGCTAAGCCTGTGAGAATTCAAGTTTATGGGAACTGCACATTAATGACAAGAAGAGTTTAATATGATTTATTGTACTATTCTGTTGCAGTCGTTTTGTACCACCTAAAATTGCAGAGCAAAGAAATAGCAATGTAAAATAAAAGCAGGATGATACTGAGTGCTGTGCAGGTACATTTACTAAACTATGAGTAATGCAAGGGATTTGTGGTTACAATGCTGGCTTTGCATGACTGAGGGCCGGGGTACAGCTTCCAAGGATTTTGTATTGTTAGGGTTTCTCCAACTTTGTTCTATAGTCTATAGAAACTGTTCGGTAGGTTAAATGGCTTCTACAGACAAGTAATATGGCCCATAATAATATACCACATGTATGAATATATGCCCAAACTAAAGAGAATAATATATTTATGAATTTAGAGTGCACATTTAAATTTCCCAGAGTAATAGTGAAGGACTCTTTGCTTTAAAGATGCTTACTATTTACAATTTTGTCATACAAGCTCTAAACTGTTTGCAATGTGAATATGGCCCATTCCATTAGAAGAAACGCATTTAGCCTTTTTAAGGATATGGAAAACAGAAATCTCCTTCAAATTATTGTAGATTTTTCCACAAAGGTTTGCTGGTATATAGCTTTGGTGATTAAGGAAGGTAAACAAAGGGTGTGTTCATTCTTGCAGGAAAGCAACTTGGGTAGCATTCTGATTTTAGACTATCGGAGCACCATAAATACCAAAATATTGAGGATCCCCAAACATCAACAGTTGTTAGAAACAGTTTCCTCGGTTTCATAGAACAGTTCCATAAACATGTAGTTAGGTATTTGGTCTCCCCAACAAATTGGCCTTGAACTGTGTTAATGCCATATGACTATGAAAGGGACATTAGATTTTGAGCCTCCTTGAGGGACAGTTAGTGAAGTAACTATAGACTTTGTAAAGTGCTGAATAATATGCCAGCAGTATACAAATCCAATATGAACAGAAATGTATAGGAATCAAAGGCTTTCTCCAAACTTAAAACCTAGTAGCAAAAATTCTAGCTGTATTTGACTGGGTACAAGAAATGAGACATGAAAGTCAGAACTCCTGATCCACATACTTGTTCCTTTATAGAGGGCAGGGGGAAAAATCTTAAAGAAGTTATCCTGTAATGCTGACATCACTTCTGTCAGCCAGCAAGCTACTGGAGATTCAATGCATGGAAGACTTCCGGCAAGCTGCCAGGTTTACTTATTGACTTTGCAGATAAATTGAGCCAGCAGTATCTTACAAAATAGATTTACAGAGATTTGGTACCATCACCGCAAACATGTCACTGCTTTGTAAAATTTTCTTAACCTCCTTGCCGTTAAGCCCGACTTTCGTACGGGCTAAAAAAAGTTGCTCTTTTCTTTAAGCCTGAGATTTTCCGTACATTAAAATCCCCACTTACCCAGGTAAGTGGGGATTTTAATGTAGGGAAAATCTCGGTCCCCCTGTGCTCATCCAGCGTCGGGTTCGTGTTCCAGCGTCGTCCTCCGTCGATCATCGTCCATCGGTCTCCCTTTCCAGCGTCTGGTGCCTTCTCGTATACAAGCGGGACCAGGTAAGAAGCCGGCCGGCATCCTGTGTTCCACTGGCCGGCTGGCGGAACACAAGATGCCGGCGGGTTTCTTACCTGCTCCCGCTGATCATCCAGCGTCGTTCTCGTTCCAGCGCCGGGTGATCTCTGAAACAAGTTTTTTTCCTCCGCCGGCCGGCTTCTTGTGCGTGCGTGCGCGATGACGTCGGCGCGTGGGCGGGAAATTCAAATTGAAACTCATTCATTCATTTTGTATTGGATTTTTTATATTCATTATATCTACTAGACCCCTATTCGGACATATTTCTGTAAGTTACAGGTCTACAATTTAAAAAAAAAAATTTCATGAAAACCTGTAACACTTTTGGTACAGAAATCTAGACCTCAGTGTAACGCCCAGGTGATTAAATAAAAGCTTCCAATTAGAGGTGAGCAATATAAGTGCATCTGGTTTAATCGTGAAAATACTTATTTTACTATTGGTGATAATTCTTCAAAGTAGAAACTCATTTTCGCTTTTCAGACTCCTTAGGCAAAAAGTATGTGGAAGAAAAACCCACCAGTTCATGCTTTTTCTGATTGCTTTTAGCGTTGCTTTGTTTATTTACTAAATTTTATTTAATTGGTGTATTTACCTAGTTGTTATTTGTATTTGTTTTCTTTTAATTCTACATTTTTCTTTTACTATTCTTTGAGATCTGTTTTTTTTTCCGAAAAATTTCTGTTCGTTTGCAAAAAAAATCTATTAAAATATTTAAACTGAGTTTATCTAGCTTCTAATATTTTACCATAGTACCTCAAAAAAAGGCAAAAATCATTTTTGCCACACCAAAAAAACATTTTACCAAAACACCTGAGTACTGACAGATTTTTGGGAAATAAAAACTGTTCTGTTAATTGAGAAATATAATGCACAAAATAGGATCATTGTGGGAAACTGGCTCCTAATTAAAAAAACATGTTACACATGCAGAAAGCAGTGTCTATGTGGATATTGATTCTTGTTTGGATGGATCACAAAGTTTGTCTCTAGGACATCATCAATTTAACAATGCAGAAAATTTGGAAGTACCTGGGCAATAAACAAAGGTGATAAACTTGATCACCCACACACAACAGCATTGTAATAAAGTAGGATTCCGAGGGGAACATGTAACACTGATTAGAAAAGGTAACACAACATAAACAGAATTTATCAGAAATGTGCAGGTTTGTTGTAAATAATCGATTTTAAAAATATGTTGTTTTTAATAAGATAAAAAAAATATAGTCCATATTAATGCATCCAGCACATGAAGCTCAAGATGTTCCACTTCACATATTTTCATGAGTTCTGTATAAAGCTTGGGATGGAGAAAAAGTCTCCAAATAGAAAACAGATTTAAATTTGAATTTTAAAATGTAAAATTTTAAATTTGTGAATACTTTCATATATATATATATATATATATATATATATATATATATATATATATATGGGAATGCCTATTTAATAGATATACATAATATATATCAATGGTTTGAAAGAAGAGAAAAAGTAGGGGTTTATATGGCATTTAAGAGAATATTTCATTATGCATGTAGGTACAAACAATATTTACAATATATACAGATAGTACATATGGTATATATATACAATGGTTACAAGACCCCCTTTTCTCATTTAACATTTGGGGGTTTATATTTTAGTAACTTAACAGTACAGAATATTAGGATATTAGGCTAACCATAATAGAAGGATGGTGCATCACTTCTTGTATCACTTCCTGATGCATTTTGCACATCCAGGCTTCTTCAGACTCTGACTCAGAAGACTCTGAAGAAGTCCAGTCAGCGTTTAACAGGTTACAATTTATTTGAAAAAAAAAACATTTTATAAAGTCATGTAATGGATAGCAATAGAGATAATAATGATAGCCCAAAAGTTAGAAACTGTTGCTCTGATTTTAGTCTTAGCACGGTATACAATTTCTAACACTTTTTTCATGTTACATTTACAAGAACCCAGCATGCAGCAACATAGAGAGAAACATAGCATTCCAATTCAAAGAAAACATTTCTTGTCCAACCGCACTCTTTGCATAAGGGATGCAAACAGTAAGCACTACTAAAACTTTTATCTGGGTAGTCGAGAGCAAAATTAGCAGTTTATTCCAACTAAATCCAGATTAAGTAGTAAGACAGCCTAAAGGAAGCAGAGGGAATGTAGGAAACAACACAAAATCCAAAAGTTATCACATGGACTAGTCTTGTGTCAAAATATGTGGCCCACATTTTGGTGTAAAAACCTCCAACCTATTTTCCAATGGTATAACAAAACTTAACATACTCCAATAATGCCTTTTACCCTACTACACCTTTAGCTTTCTGCACAGATTTAAATGTTTCGCAGGTCCTCATTCTTAACCTTAACTCTGATTACTGCAATCACCTGAGAGCATAATTCATGGATGCAAATTTTCTTTTCTTCTTCTCCTAGGTTGAAGCTGTAAATAACTGGGTAGTGTGAAGCTTTATCTACTTATAATTTGTGCAATCAGTTTCCTCACAGCTATAGATACTATGGCATTTAATTACAGACTAGAGAATATATCCTCTCATTAACTAAATTTAATCTTACTGTTTAAAGAATGTGGGTAATATCAAATTTGACCAGTACATTATTGTTTCAGTTCAGTTTTACAAGAACTAAAAAAGTTAATATTGGAATAAAATGATGTGCTAAGATACAAACAGGACAATAAAAGGGGATATGAACTGCTGATTTCTACTGCAATGGGGACTGGGGAGCTTAGAGTTACTGTACTTGCAAGATATTTATAATTTCCTGCAGACAGGGTCTGTAAGGAGCTGTGCTGTAAAGCAATTATCATCATCTTCATTACTTTTTGCTGTCACCAAGCACATTGTACTAGATTATTTGCAAGGCCAGCATATATTAAATCAAAAATTGAGCAGCACAGCTGTTGCTGATCGTACATTATGTGGCCCACAACTTTAACTTCATTGCTTTCCTCCTCTATCAGTGGGACTGTTATTTCTGCCCTACTGGTAGCAGAAATTCCTGTATCATTTGTTGTCACCAGTACAGGACATTGTGTAAATTGCATATACTTGTTTTACAGTGTTTAGAATTCTAAAAGGTGACCCTCAATTTATTGTGTATTTTCATTAATATCTCTCTTGTATTGCAAGGTAAGGTGACATGAATATGTTTCTATTACGTGTTTTCCTCTGTGGAACCATCCATTTGCACCATGACACTGTCTCATTGTATCACTCAATTAAAATTCGTCTTCTGTATAGAACCATTAACATTTCACTTACACTACATTTTAGGACTAGTGGTCATTTATCACTTTTGTAGTAGTGGACACACCGGGAGGCACTTGACTCTTCCCTGCTCCTAGCACAGATGTGTCCACAGGCAGAATCTTCATACCTTTTGCCCTCCTTCTTTTTTGGCAACACAGATTCCAGAGGATTTTTTTATGCATAAAAAAGAAGGCACACACATTCACTGCCCTATTCTTTCTAGGAATGTCCCAAGCCTGTTAAAGTGTCTTGTTCTAAAATTGGCAAAGGGAGGTAGGTATGCTGGTTGTTTCCTGTTCATACAATATACAACTCATATGTAACCTTAGCTATAAAACTGTTCTGTGCTTTATAAAGCATACTTATAATGTGGCAGTTTTGGGCAAAGCAACATATTTCTTTAATCCCAAGAAAAAACTTGAATTAAATCCTTGTGGCCCCAGTCAGCATGGGAAGTGAGAGAAATACACCAATACCTCCATAACTTACCCCATGTGACAGAACTGGACCAAAAAGCACTGTCACACTGGGACTCCATAACCTTCTGTAAGCTCTGACTCCAGCATGGGAACAAAAGGAATATAAGCATATAATGATGGAGAGGGCTAATTTAATGTGGAGCTGGTATTAGAGTATTAAAGCACAGATTAACCATAACAACAGCTTAACATGTTTAATATAAATGCTTAATCTATCTATCACCCCCGTAAATTCAACATGTGTAAATATATAGTAAGTATATGTAATAAGTGTAATGATCAGTAATTTAATGTAATACACACATGTGCAAATAAAACATATAGACAACATGCAACATAGACAAAAATGCCAACCATTTTCAAAAGCAGCCAGGTGTATTCAAAACTATGAATAAAAAATATTATTTTTCAGCAAAATGAAACATCTAATTAAAACAAACCAAGTCATAAAATGAGCTACTTCTAATCATTAAAACATTAGAAAATTGTATTTTCTATAATATCATTATGCCGTTGCAGGAATGCTTTTAAGTAAATGTATTAAGGTTAAAAAGGTAAAATCTTTACAAGTAATAACCAATTAATGCTAGTATTCATTGATTTAGACATTTACTGTTGTGAAAGTATTTTAACTTTTTGCAGTGACTGTGCCCTTGAACTTAAACTTGACTTTAAAAAAAGTTTTCACAACCTACAGCTAATCTGCATAATGAAGCGACGAAAGGTAATTGTTTTTGCAGATCCATTTCTCCCCTAATTATTCTTTCCTGAGAGCTGTACAATATATAAATGTGTCACATTTGAATCTCAGCGTTCCATGCTAAACCAGATCCTTGAATTGCATTATGCAACCCTTGATTTTTGGCAAAATGACCTTTGATTCAAGAATGTACTATTTTCAGATTAAATCTCTGAATAGGAAAACATAAAATCTAGTATGTCTGTTTTGCTGAATTGTTGTAATACAAGTACATTTTTTTATATTCAATGGAGTACATTAAAAAAATAAATCTGTATTCTGTTAAAGGTAAAATTCATGCCTAAGGGTTCATTCTCATCAGTATGTTGCATTCATGAAATTGTCTACATGTAGAAACACTAATGTTAGTGTTACATGTGGCAACACACAAGACATGCATTGGTGTACTGGGTTGCTATTGGTTTTTAAATGCACTCCAAAGATACTTTTCCAGTTTCTAAATGTGAAGCATGCACTACATTTTGTTCTGAGGGGCCCGCAGTAAATGTAATCACCCAGGTCCACCAAATGTGGAGCATGTCACCTATGTAGTCACATCCACGAAAGCTATGGCCTGGAGTTGCGGGGTCAATGTGCTCCATGCTGGATGGTGTCAGATACCAGCGGAGCAGGACATTGTATGCAGATTCTTGAGTGGTAACATTAATAGAGCAGAAAGACGCCACCTTCCAAATATCCTCCCAGTCCTCAGTGGGCCTAGTACACTCAAGGTCTGCCTTCCATCTGCAGATGTAAGGCTGAGACCCGGGGTAAGGAAGAGCATTGAATTGGCAATAACGAAGGGATATAAGCCACAGAGAAAACCCATTCCTGGAGGCTGACTCATTTAAAAGAGGTGATAATTAGGGGGCAATGCAGACTCCTACCAGTGGGGGATAAGCAATATTGTAGTTGTAGGTACCTATAGTATTACCGGGGAGGAATTTCATATGCAGAGCGCAGCCTGTCCCAGGTCCTGTAAATGGTGTACAACTGTTAGTCCTTGCGCCATTCACCATCTGAATGCGGATGGATTCATGTGACCAGGTTGGAACATAGGGTTTGTGACGAACGCCCTCTCAGTCCTGTGCTCTGTTGCCTCTATCTCAGCCTGGCACGCTGTTCCTGCTGCCTCCCTTCCAGCTCAGCGCTCTGCTGCTGCTGCTGCCTGTTGAAGCTGGAGAATAAGCTTAAGGCAGAGCCCAGCAACTGCAGATCAGCCTCTGCGGACGATATCTGATTGTCCAATCGATCACCCTGGACACCACGTCTGTCCACATTCTTGGGTGGGTAAGACTATCCCTCTTCTGGGGCCATCTCTGATGCATGAGGGGTTGTATCCGGCGACCTCGCCTCATGGGTTTACTCTGCCCTTTCTTGCTCCACCAGGGCGCAGATCAGCTGCTCCTTAGTCTGCCCCTGGGTTGTTGAGATGCCTTTGACCTCACATAGGTTTACCAGGTCAGCTTTGGTCATCTGTTTGTAATCCACTGGACCAGGCATGGTTGCAAAATAAAAGATAGGATAGAAAAACAAAGATGTTCCCAAAAAAATAAAACGTATGCACTAGCCTATCTCCAAAAACTGTTTCTCCTGGGGTCACAGTCCTTCAGTACAGAGTCAATCACTTAACCCTGCACTAATGCTCTAATGTAAGAACAGATCCCAGCAAACTACTATAGGGTGTGATGTGCCAGGCTGAGTGATTAGGGGTACAATGATGAGGGATGTCTGCGGATGCTCGAGGCTATCTCTAACCATCACGCGTCCTCAGCAAATACCTCAATCTGAGCACAGGACAACACCTATAAGCAGTACACACACTGAGATCCCAACATTCTGCCACCAGTATGTGACGAACGCTATCTCAGTCCACAGCCCTGCACATAGACTTTCCACCATGCTCAGCAACAGTCCATGCACCAGCAGGCTGAGAAGGGCCGTCACGGGGCAAGGTTAACCACTCTGTTACCCCTTGCCACACACATCATCACAGGAAGACTGCCACCACATGCTTAGTTGCACCGTTATCCTTGGCAACCACAGTTATGTTTTCTGTAATGAGTAATCACAATATTTATAGTAGTGTCTTCAGGTTAGCAAGTTACATTATTTTTACTTAGAGCATTCAAAGATTCAGCTTACACTTTTTATGGTGTTTATTAAGTAAAAACATACAAACACAGAGCAAAAACAATTACAGAAAAATAGGGACTAATCAAATAACAATAACAAAACTATAGCAACAGCAAAAAATAAAAAGGGGAAACTGGGAAATATTACTTAGGTAGAGTTGGTTTTCCTTGGTCCAGGTTGCGGTATAAAGTCCAAGTGGCTAGCCAGAGTCACTGGGCTCCCTGCAGTGCTCAATATGTCAGTGCTGTTCTCCTTAGCAACCAGATGATATCAGTGAGAGCTTCCTCTGCTAGACTTACATGGCTTTTTCTATGCCAACAACAGAGGTGGGACTAATAGGACCATCCAATGATAGCAGGGTGGGTGCTGCCTGATGGGATGTGTCCACATAAATTAGGATGCTTGTAGACACTCCCAAGAGGCCCTTGTTCTATTATTATTATTAATTCCATAAGCACAGGTTTAATGAAATACCAATCCCCTAGATTAATAATCACCACAAAATAAGGAGTTCACAGAGACCAAACTTGGCATGTCTAGGGCTTATGGTTCACCAGAAAAGGCTAAATATGGTTTTTAGGCTCTCCTGAGGCCTAAGAGATTAGTTCTCGGTCTCAAAATGCTACTATTTGATACAAAATGTTATATTACAAATATAAAGCTTTTTAGGGTTTCAAAATACAGCTTAATCTGAGACACTCTGTCTAGCCTTATCTGAATTTTTTGAGTCTTGCAGCCAAAAAAACAGACAGTCACAGCAGTTGTTGTGACTAGAGGGCCTGGAAGGACCCTGGTTGTCAGATAAAAAAATACCTGATAAGGGGAAATTTAGTCTGCTAGAGAGAAAATTTTCAGAAAAAGGCATTTTTAAAAAAGACAGTTTTATATTTAAAGGAAAGAGCAAGAATTAATATCACAGGGTTGATGAGCAGTGGTTGCAAGGGAGCCCATGAAATAAGGCCAGGTAGGACCAGTGTTTATGTACATCCCATATTTTGAGAGAGTGCACTATGAGTGGGCTGAGGGATTTGAGATGGCTTGATGGGGCAGCCCCCAGGTGGGCTGGCACTGAGAAAGAACTGCAATTGGAGGCCTCCAGAGAGACCCATGGAGGAAGCATGGAGAGCTGATAGCTGGCTAATCTGTGCAGCAGCATAATATTTAGCGAGATTGGGCACCCCCACCCCCCAGAATGCCTATGTGTGTACAAAGTCCACTTGGGGACCCTGAGTTTTGCTTGGTTCCAGATAAAGAAGTTTGCTTTGTGTTGCAGGGTTTGAAGCACTTGGGCAGGAACTGCCACCTGAAGGGTCTAAAGAATCTATAGAAGCCAAGTCAAGTTTTTATGGCTACTATCTGGCCAAGCCAGGATAGAGGCAGAGAGGACCAGGATTGGAGCAGAGATTGTAGGGAAAAGAGCAAGAGGTGATAATTGGTGGGATACAGGGTGTGGTATGACCTAGATATTTTGACTTCCAGATAGTGATTGGGGATGTTGACCAGGTGAATGGATAGGAGGCCTGGAGTTGCGTGAGGATTGTAAAGGGGAAGATGATATTATAGGTCACTGACTTTTCCATAATTTACCATTAGGCCTGAGAAAGCCGAGAACCTCTACATTGAGCTTAGGAGGTTAGGAAGGGAGATTAGAGGCTCTTTCAGGGTGAGCAGCATGTCGTTGGCGTACAAATGTTGTTTGTACTCTGTACCACCCACCTGTACAAGATCTTGGCACGGAATGTGGATTGCTAGGGGCTCCATGGCTAGCCCGAATATCCCATAGACTATTTTAACTAGTCTACTACATTTTTTGCCACATCAGCATTAAGAATGGGCTTTACTGCTTTGAACAATGTTGTTAATATATAAACAATGAAGGCTTGCTCATTCGAGGGGACAGCCTAGTGTTGACCTCATCTCTGTAAGTTACTAAAAATTACACAGGTCAACATGTCATTTTCACCAAATATAATTTTATAAGGGCTTTGCGGTATTTTTTCAGATTGTTTTCAGTTTTTCTCTAGCACATCTAGTTTTTGTGATGCAGCTAATTATATATTGTGTGAAATTTGTTATAAATAGCCTTAACATATTACAACATTTACCGACAGTTTTCTTTTTTTAGGTTAGAGACCACACTAACTGTGATTAATGTCATTTGTCATCATGCCTAGAAATTGCCTTAATGATCCAGGCAGTTTCTGTTACGTGTGTGGTTCATTCACGACGAAAGCACGTTGCCAAATCACCACAGAACTCAAAAAGATATACAAATTACATTTCGGCTGTCCACTTGGTGACCAGGATAAATCTTGGGCTCCACATGTCATCTGTACCAGTTGTTCCAACAGACTGTGTGACTGGCTAAATCGGCGTAAAGCAGCAATGCTATTTGCAATCCCGATGGTGTGGAGAGAACTGCGAGACAATCTAATCGACTGCTATTTTTGCTGCGTCAACAAAAGTGGATTCTCAGGTAAAACTAAGCACAAAATTGTATAACCCTGCCTCGATTCCGCAACTAGTCCTGTTCCTTATGATGATTCATTGCCAGTTCCAGTACCGCCACATGATGGACTTGCTTCAGTAGAAGATGATGAGGAATGCGCTGGAGTTGCAGCCAGTTACAACCCTGAATCATCCGATCCTGACTACTTGGCCGATGAAGATTCAAAAGCAGAGACATTTACACAAGCAGAGCTGAATGATCTTGTTCGTGATCTAAATCTCTCCAAAGACAAAGCAGAACTTCTTGCCTCGAACTTCTTGCCTCATGGCTTAAACAGAAGCACTTGCTTGCAAAGGGTGTAACTGTAACTCACTACAGAAAAGGAAATCATAACTTGACAACGTTCTTCACTAGTGATGGCTCACTGTGCTACTGCATAATGGTAATTCCAAATCAAGTTTACTGATTGCCCATTCCGTTAACCTAAAGGAGTCCTATGACAACATGAAGTCACTTCTTGAAGCAATCCAGTATAAAACACACCAGTGGAAAATCTGTGGGGATCTAAAGGTCATTGGCTTGCTGATGGGAATGTAAGAAGGATTCACAAAATATTGCTAACACACAATCTCTCTCAGAAGTTGAGCTAGTAGCTTGGGATGCATTCAAGTGGCTGTGTGAACATTTCCTGGGCAACCACAAGTCCCCTGCATACATGGAAGGAGTTCAGAATCTGCTTGATTCATACCCGAAAATGGGGTGTTGCATGTCATTAAAAATAGATTTCTTGCACTCACATGTAGAATTCTTCCCAGAAAATCTTGGTACGGTGAGTGATGAACAAGGTGAACGTTTTCACCAGGACATTCAGTTAATGGAGCACCACTACCAAGGTTTCTGGAATGAAAGTATGACGGCTGACTACTGCTGGATGCTGTACCACGACAATCCAAAGAATACACAGGAAAAGAATACTCATCTGTGCAAACATAGCATTTGTGAAGAAATAATGGTACCGGACTGGCACTGTTCAGTAGATCATTACCACAGTGTGCCTTATTTTACTTCACACTGAAGATGTATTAACATTCAGTTCAATGGTGCTTACGTTTTAGTACAAAATACATGCATGTACAGTGTTAGCTATATTAGTAATCATAACTCAGGAACTGTATGTGTTAGGGAAAAACAGAAAACAGATCGGAAAGCTGCTCTAAAATCTGATTTATAAAAGTTTGCTGTGGTTTCTGATGATTATCAAAACTAATTTTTTGTTGACCTGTGTTATTTTGGTGGGTATAGTTTGATAGTTCACATACATGCATAAAAGACGCTTTTTATCTGTGTATTTGTCCCCTCAATATGCAGAATCCACAATAAAAGACACCTCTCCCAAACAAGCATCCTGGGACTTTTTCTCATATATCTTCCATCATTTAAACACTATCTCAACAGAGGTGTTGCATTCCATAGATCAGATACAGTAGAAAAGCAGCAGCTCCAATATAAAAAGGAAAGTCCTTAAAAATGAAACAAGACAGATTTATGACCTGGACACAAAGAGCCTGATTTATTAAAGCTCTCAAGGCACGAGTAGATAGACTTTGCTGGATCACCCAGGTTCACTGATGAAAGTCCAGGATTGAAGTCTGGATGCTGTGCTTATTTGGACACATTGTTAGAACTCTTTTGGAAATTTGTTAGGGTTTTATATTTTTTTGCATAGCTAATAGCATATACAAGAAAATAACTCACTAAATATTCTATTACACTGGTCAACAAACGTTTTCTTGTCAAACAGATTAAAGTCATTTTAGGTTATGTGTGATGCACAGATTCCAAATATGGTATTGGTTTTGCTAGATTGGCTCTAGTTTGTGAAACAATGACCTCAATAATAACCTCATAAAAAACCCAATGAAACATGAAAATTAAGCAAAATTAAACTAGATATGCCTATGTATACAAAATTAAATTTTTGAAATAATTAATGTCAATATATTCTATATTTCGTATATTTACAGAACTAATCACAAAGAAGTCAGGGAAAAAACTCAGTATGATTTTCTTTTATGCTGATGATAAGAACAATCACGTTGAAGGCTCCAGTAGTAGTCTGCCATCATGTGTCTATCCCATCTGCCCTGATATCTTTCTTCCATCACCTTTATATCTTGATATATATTATATTCAATCCTATGGGATTATATAAAAACTGCTCATTTCAATTGTGAGTTTCTATCATCTTTAAATTAGTTATTTAAATACTTTGTACTAAAATGACATGCACATGGCCTAAAACAAACCATATTTTTCAGTATTCCATGAAAACATGTTATTTATTTATTTTTTCTATCAGGCTGTTTTAAACTGTGTTTTATTATATAGCACACAAAAATGACAACTTTCAAGTGAAACAAATATACTGTGGAAGAAATTATTACCTTCATCCAAAGCACATCAAGAATACCCGTTAACTTTTAATCCTTTGTGTAGCGACAAACACAATTTTCCTTTGCCAAAGTCCCTAGCAATTGAAGCAAACACTCTATCCTTTGATGATTTCAATAAGCATTGTGTTTAAGCGAGTGCAAGCACACAAAGGTAGATTGGTGTCCTACATTCAGTAAGTAAGGAAAAGTGTAGCTGTATTCATCTAATAAGTGATACTGCACAGTAACAACAGGGGATCGCTCAGCATCTCTTGAGACACATCTGCAGAATAAAAGCCTCTGCAGTTAGTATAGAGTCTTACAAACTATTCAGAAGGAAAATGACCTTTCCTTTTCACTCAGTATGGGTAACCTTACATTTTCACCTGATTATGATCACTCACAAAAGAGCTTTGAGCAAACAGATGTGACCAATGGCATTTCTGCTGAGAACTGGCAAACTGTGACCTCCTCAAATTTAATGCACATCGAAGATTGTCTAATCAGTTTTCCAAAGAATTTATATCCTGTAATCATCCTCATAAAGCATTTGAGATGCCATTTACAGATGATTCAAAGATTTCATGAATCATGATGGAAGAATGTTGAGCACCACACACTTTGCTGCAAACCATTGGCCTTATAAGCAGGATGATGAGGGTTAATAAATATTATTTGATAACTGTGACACCCAATCAAGAGCATTTATAAAACTGATGCTCGAAGCAGTATGCTCCTAATACTAGCCATTTGCTTTCTGTTCTAGTTTATTGCTCCGTTGATAAGTATGGGCAGAAAAAGTCAGAGTAGTCTATAAACACATGCACCCTGTTGCTGTTTTTCCAGCTGGAATTAAATGTAAGTTATTAGGTTGTTTGGGTACTTTATGGCAATCATTCAAACCCTTACAGGACCTATACTGAAAGATTATGTAAGCTTGCCAGTTGTCTAATTCTCTGCTTGTAAAACCTTCTGAATCACTGACCCAGAATCTCACACTTATCTTGAGGTTTCTGAGGTGTGACCGCCACCACTGGCACCAAAAGGTCAACTTCGCATCCAAACAATCATTATTCTTTCCAAAGGTTCAGCAATAGCAGCTGACATCAGCTCTCAATATAAATCTCAGGCTACAATTAAGGTCAATCCTCCTAAAGCAAGGTAAAATTGCAAGTGTAGCTTTAGGTACCAGCAGACTCTTTTGTAGAGATACTTCAAGTTGCTCTTTTTCATTATGCTTGAAGGGTAATTATTGTCAAAATGTTCCTTCAGAGCCTAAAGATTTGCCACACCATATTTTTTATAGGAACAGAATTAAAAAAAAAGGTACATGAAATGGCTAAATTCACTTGGTTTCATTATCTCAGAGAGTGTACCATATTAAGATCTTGTGAGAATGTTTCTTTGATGTACAGTATGAAGATATACTGTACTTCCAATTGCAGTTCAAACAAACCAAAAACAAAGGGGCATTGTGTTTTTTACACAGATGACATTATTTTGAGACAAGGCAATTTTGGAGAAAGCTTTTTACTCTATTGAGAATATACTGGGATAAAAGACCACAAATGTATTTATTGTAGTAATGCCATTCCCAAAAATCATAATGTATAAAAGAAATGTGGGCTATGTTCTTTTATCTCATACACTTAATATATTATCATCTTGTTACCACTGCAGCCACCAGCAAGTTTTTTTCCTTGCTGACTCACCTATTTTACTGAATAGATTCCACGTCATATTTACCAACATACACCTTTCTAATAAAAAGTATATCAAATGTGTGCTTAATGTATTCCTGAAGAAGCAGTATAAAATATATTCTGTGAAACGTGTTTAGTGCCTTCCCCTAGCTGTGATATCAATTTAGGATGAATTAGGAAGGATAAGTGAATTATTACCTGTACCATGATTTGTATCTAACAGCAGGAAGTTTGTTTTGTCACATGGAGAACATGTCTATTTGATAAATGCATGTACAGTACAGGATGTATTTCTAAATTCAGTTGGTCTGTGTAAAGGCTCATGTATGACAAGTCCCAAATTTAGTCACCATATGATGAATTCGCCTCCTATAGTTAATTAAAAGACTTTATTTGACAGAGCCAAACCCACCCTATGTGTGTGCCCCACATGTTTTTTCCTCCCTGACACTGCAGGATACAGATTGATGGATTCAGCAGAGGTTTTTAATCCAAAATGCAATGTTCTGATTGACTAGCTACAATTTTTCAAATTAACAGTAATACTATTACCCAAGCCAAATGCAGTTTTTCTTTAATCCCACTGTAAAGCCCATCAACACCCTATCAAAGGAAGCTTCATTGTGTGGAATACATTGTGAGATATTTATAGATATTTGTAGGACTTTGCAGGGGAAATCGGAGAAAACTTTGCAGATGCAATTATAATTATGACCATAGTACTACATCAAATGACTTTAAAAAGTCAAGTCAAAAAAATAAGTGCTGCAAAAAGAAAGTCTTGTTTTCCAGTGTGAGGTTTTTTTTATGTCATTGTCAGGGATCAAAGAAGGCTGTAAGGTGCTAATTGGTAGTTATGGACAAGATTTTTTTTTCTAGCACACCTTTCATGCAGCCTTGTAAATGTTTTAAGCAGTAATTTTTCATACCATCATATTTTTTTATCTTGAAAAAATGTTGTGTCTATTTTTCAATTTCAGGAACCATTTTCAATGAATAAAAGAACCCCGAGAGAAAACGGATAAGAGAGTTAGCTGCAGTCATGTATTATTTAAAGTGAAAAGGTAAAGGTCAATGGCCCTTAATTGGAAAATTCAAACAATGAACATTTCTTTTTCACTCAAGATATCTTGTGTGAGCTGACATACTAAAATAATATCTACTGGTATACGGATATAGGCACCATCTTTGGTAGAAAGGTAAAAAAAAAGTGTATTGTTTCCTGCTTCTCAAAGCCCCTCCATCATAAATAATGAGTAAAATAATTTAGGTTTATGTTAACCCCACATGCAAGCATATATATGATATGCTAACATGGATGGACACACGGAAAGAAACATTACTATATATATGGCAAATAATGTTTCCATTCTCTTTTTTTTTTTTTTTTGAAAGGTAAGACAGAAATCTTAAAAACTATGGAAGGGTAAGTTGCTTGTGGCAAAATTGCCATTTAGGACATTAGCTATAGGTATCAAGTTGCTATCATATCTCAGTTTGGCCAACATTGTACTATTTTTCATGTGCAGTTCTTGCTTACCCATGATGTATCATTTGTTAATTATTTTCTATTTTGTCAGATATTTGCAGTTATTACATATTGAACTTTTTTGAACTTTATTTTTCAAGTCTGTCAGATGTTTCAGAGTGCGAATTTTGTCTAGGCTAATGAACATGAAAAATGCCTTTTAGAGACAAAACTAAAAAAAAGTTGTATTATTTTTATTTTAAGATTCTTGCTGTGATGATAAAAGTTTTTTTCCTCATGCCTAATGTGGACTAGTAGGCTAGAAATATGACAGGAAAGTAGGACTGGAGCAGCAGATCTTAGTATTGACAGGATACACATCACATACTCAAACCAGCAAATATGAGAGATGGAAAGGCCAGCCAGGTATGGAACATTCAATAACTTGTAGAGGTATCCGTTAAAGAGCCAAGTGATAGATAAGGAAAACCAAAGGTTAGCAACACAAAATATAAAGTAACACAGATGCAAAGCGGATGATTTACAGGCATGATCAAAAAAAGTCCACAAACTAAGTAGGGTCATAACAGGCGGCCAGATTTGTTGGTTAAGATGCATATTCAAGACCAAATCTTAGTACAGGATGAAGAACGCTAGAATTTGAGTCTGATATAGGCATTAGCGTATTGTGTCTTTCTTTTCTTCATATATGCCAGTGTCAGCATGCCAAATATAGCTTGCTTATCAACATTTAGGAACCAGCAGCTTTACTATCCTGATAGTTCCTAATCTTTGACTCTAGGTCAACTACATTTATTTTTCAGTTGAGAGAAGACAATTGGTGTGTTGAATCATCCACTTGCCTTTTCTGCTGCCTGAAGGCTCCCACAGGCAGGATTTACCTGCAGCAGTTATCTACTTATTTATTTTTGCAGGCACTCCCTGTATTCAATAAGGGAAAAAAACATTTCCAGTTTGCATACTTGTGGTCAGTACACATAGGATGTATATTAATCCATATTTAAAAGGATAGCTCAACATTGCCATCATATTGATTCAATATTCTTTAAATGCATCTTTACTCCAAAGGCAATCTAGAGAGATAATTTAACCACCTGGGCGTTTCACTTTTTTTTTTTAAATTGTAGACCTGTAACTTACAGAAATATGTCCGAACAAGGGTCTAGTAGATATCCTGAATATAATAAAGTTTGAAACACACAATCATGAAAAAAAAAAATAACTTTAATAATAAAATTAAATAAAAAACACAAAAATCAGCTTAACAAGAATGCATAAATAAATAAAAAATACTAAAAATGCAATAATTCGGTATACTGCATAGTAATATATTTTTCTAAAACACCTCCCTAGTGTGGTAAATTTTAAAACAGAGTCCAACGTCACATACCTATAGACAAAACCACATAAATGGATTGGATACAGGACTTTGAATTTCCCGCTACGACCCCCGTCGACGGACGTATACACTGACATCATCAGGAATCGTCAAAGGATGCGTACACGAATGCCGGGTGTTCTAATTCTTTCCATACTTCCATGCAAAAAGGAAAAAAAAAATTTTTTTGCATGGAAATTTATTTTAGATTGTAGGCTATAATATTTAGGCATGGCTCACCAAAATATGTCTAAAATTTAATAATAAACTTTAAAAAAATTTTTTTTATAAAACATTAAAAAACTTAAATAATATATATATAATACAATTATTTATATATTATATAAAGATTTCTTTGTATTGGACTCAATACAGTTTTTTTGTATTGAGTTCAATTCAAAGTGATTTGAATTTCCCGCCCGCCTCCGTCCACACCGACGCTTGCAGTGACGTCACCGGGAAACCCTGGAGATCGTCACTGCACACGCCGGATGAAGAAAGAAGAGAGAAGATGTCTCCGGAGGAGCTGTGGGGACAAGGTAAGTATTTTTTTCAGTTGTAATCTGATTCTCATACAATGTTGTATGACAATCGGATTGCAATGTCACGCTTGTTTATATTTTTAGCTACTCTGCACCTGGTTTAGGGCAACCGATAGTAGCAAGTTTTCTTACCCCGAACCAGGTACGGGCTAACCACCCAGGTGGTTAAGAAGCAACTTCAACTAGCAGCACATTGTGTGCCTTATAATTGTTCTTTTTGTTCTACTTGGATGTAGAAGCCAGCAAAGTACATTAAATATATTAGCTAATCAAAAGAAAAGAAAAAGGTGTAATTTTCCATTTTACAGCTACATTCTTGCACATGTGCAAATATTTCCCAATTTCATTGGCAAAAATTATTGTCATAGAAGATAATATATAAGATAAGAACAGAGATAAACTTTAAACAAACGGTTGGTTTTTGTGAGACAACTTGCACAATCTCGAACTAAGTACCTATCTAGATTATCATATTGTTGGGCTCAATGTGAACAGTGTAGTCCTACCATGCTGTGTGCATTAAACATCCAAATGTTGTCGATATGCCTCGTGTTTCCTCTGAATGCAAACAAGAACACAATCATGAAAGAATAAATATATAGTCTGTCACTTTATTTGTATTCCTACCACCATTGTATGGAATTTTGTATGCTGACTGGTGCTTGATTATCAGGTTATACAAAAATGCTTGTAGGGTTCACTGATGCTTTTTTAAAAATTACATTTTTACAGTATCCTATAACTATAGCTGTGAGTACTGTGTGCTGTATACAATCCGGGAATATTCCTATGGTATACACATCTACCAAAACACGGTATCTAACTGTGCAAACGCTACGTAGACCCTAAAACAAAAGAAACAAATACATTTTTTTAGGCATGCTGTAGCTTTAAGTCACAAGGAACCTTTGCACAAAAAGCAGTGTGTTTGTATGTAGCATATGTGTTAGTGAAGCAAACCTAATGCCTTTGACAGTGAAGCCAAAATCATCTTTACTAAAATGTTCATGTAGTAAAGCTGTAGGTAAAATGGAGTCTGGTAATCCAAATTCTGTGCGTGTTAATTAAAAGGTGTTTTAATTGTGGCAAATCTTTGGCAAAGCAAACGCAGCATAATGTGAAAAGCATAACTGCCCAAAACTGCTTAAAATTCTAAAGGCGACACTCTGCATGAATTTCATTAAATTTTGTTTTAATATCTCTATCCTTGCTCGGTATTGTAATAACCTCTCTTCCTGACCTATAGGAGTGTACGCTCCCATGTAATTTTAAATTTCTCTTCACCATTTCAAAAAGTGATAGACAGTCTATGACACTGACTTCATTTCTCAAGTATTCAACCCTTGGCGATACAGTGTAAAATTAAACAGAGCTATGGATTAATGTTTAGGACATCGCTGGTGACAGTGATCTTTAAACCTAGACATGGGACAGCAAGGTAAATTAATAGGAGAAATTGACAGTCATTTATACATGCCAGCATCATCAGGCATCTCTGCAAACTTGCCAAGAAAAGGTCACATCTTTTCTGCCACCAGAAGCTTTGTCAGCTTGGCTAAATGATATTCGTTTTCAAACATCTTTTAGAATCTCATTCAGTAAGATGCCAAAGTGTACTTTTTCAACATACAGACAAAATGAGACTGTGGGTTTAAGAAAACCCATCTGATGCTACATAGATCGATTTCACTGAAAAGTTGATAAGCTTTTGATAGAATTACAACTAACTGTCAAAAAAAGAAATGCATCTCTGACAGCCACAAAGGGCAAATCAATTACTCTTTTTTAGCATTTGAGGGAACAAAGAGTTACTTTCTTTAGATGTACACTTTAGTCAAATATAAAAATGTTGCATTTGAACTGACTCATGGGACATATCTGACCTGTTAAGTGGCTTAAATTTTCAATGGTTTCCCTGCTAATTTCATTCTTACATTATTTCATAATTCATACATCTTGTAACCTTTTTATTTGTTTAATTTTGTCAAGATGGGGTGGTGGAAGTCCTGGGTGTTAGGTTTACCAGGGGAGCAAGGATTTAGCATTGCTACTCTCAGCAAAAGCTAAAAAAAAATATTTTACATTGTTGGTTGGATTCCACCCCTCCAACGATGAGGCTCTTTTTAATTAAATTACAAGAGTTATTTAGAATGGAATGAACAGAAGCGGCCTTACACAAAGAATCCAAAACATAAAATTTGTTTGAAACGTGGGAAAGCTTTATTGCTACACTTTATACAGCCAATAGGACAAAACTATACGATTGTTTTCGACACACCACATGGTTTCTTGAAAGAGTGATGTTAAATGACCCTCTTATTAATATGTGATTTGTTCCTTCTGTCTAGTACTTCTCTAATTATATTAAAAGCATGTTATGTATTTTGTTTGATCTCTCCGGATTGAATATGTCTATTTTATTTTGTTGTTTTTTTTCTTTTTTCCTAATAAAAACATACATGATGTTCCTCTTTGTTAAAAGTTCACACTGTCAAGATCTGTCATTTTCTTGAGAATTGTTTGTTTACATTTACCGCTATTTAACATCAATAGGAAGATTTAAAAAAAAACAGAACCAGGGGATATAGTTTGTCTCACTTACTTCTCTACATTTTTTTTTTTGTGCTGTGTATAAGAGTTTAATTCAGCACTATACTTCTCTGGGTATGTAGAGAATTGCAGGGAATGGACATTGAAGGAGGTTTTTTAAAAAAAAAGAATTTTCTAAAAATAAATATTATTTTCATACTATTATATTATACTGTAAAATAAATGTTAATGAAAGACAATGTACTGCTTTTACACATATAAGTCGAATGTATTGCATTGAATACAGTTACTTTGTATTGAATGCAATACAAATAGATTTGAAATTCCCGCCATGCCCCGTACAGAGCGTCTGCATGCACCATTGTCACTGGGAACTCCCTGGTGACTCATCGGATGCAGAAGACGCCGGCCGGAGGAAGAGAGGAGACGCGAGGGACGATGGAGGATGAAGGAGGACGCCCGTGGATCAGGTAAGGCTGGATTTACTATTAATCTTCACTGTTTTAGCTTCCCTGAGTGAGACTCAGGGTTACCACTTCTAGCATGTTTTTCTTACCCCGAGTCACACTCAGGATTACCGCAGGGGAGGTTAAATATCCTGTGTAAGAAGGTCCACCATTCAGCAACAAGATATGCTATTGCTCTTTTCGGTCCGGCAAAGCACTAAAATCACCTGCTCCCGACCGTGCATGCGTGGGGAGCCGGTGTCACTCAATAGGGAAGAACCAACCTCAGAGGGATGTCACAGGGGAAGAACCGACCCCAGAGGGATGTCATTATGACATAACTCTGCCCACTCTCCCATCGCAGATCTGAGCCCGGGAACTGTACTGGGGACATGGTCCGTGGCTCTGACCAGTGCACGCCCCCAGCGGGGTCTTTTCGGGTTGGCAACGGCTGCTCTAGACTGTGTAACGACTTCCTTATATCATCTTAAATTATAGTCTTTATTTTGTTGTTACTATGGGATTGTTAAATTATATATGCTAATATGTATGCTGATGGTTGTTATTAATATGTTTATGCCATTTTTTTTATGTTTATGCAGTTTTTTTTTCAAAAACCTAATAAAACTTTTGTGAAATAAAAAAAAAAAAAACAAAACCAGATTCCATTGCTATTTTTTTCTACTTTATCTAATAAATCTTTTTTTGAATCCTGGGTGCCAAGACAACACAGCATCAGTATGAAACTGTATTTTTAGGCAGCAGTTGCATCTGGGGGTTGAAAATTATTTTTTTCTTTATTAAGTTCAGGCCTGCGAGTGATCCTAATGTCATAGCAAAAACTTCACATTAATGATAACATAATGGAAACCAAGCCTTCATTCTGACCTGTAGTGCCCGGGGATCTCTCACTGACAGGAGGATTCTCAGGGCTCCATTCATAAATGCAGCCGCGATACTCCTTCACTCAGAGTGAGTCATGTGGCTTGCGTTTATGAATGAATGCAGCCGTGGGAAAAATCCTCTGATTTTTCCCAGGGCTGCGTTCATTAATAAATGCAGGCATTAATTCATGAGCAGCTAGCGAGACTCACACTTTGTTCCTGGAACACATATTACAGGGCTGCAGCAATCAGGAAGCAGAGGAAACAGCTCCACTTCCCTGATTGCTTTTTCGGCCCTGTAGTTTGTTTTCCTAGATAGAGTTTTTCTATCAAGGAACACAGGACTCCTGTGCTAACTTATCACGCAAATGTGCGTAAGCTCACCGTGCGAATATACGCTCCGCTAGACACGGCACATAACAACGAGCCAGGGCCGAGTGCTAGTGCACTCGCCTGGGGGCTTATAGCATTGATAAATGATCAGTGGGGTTGAAAATTCACCAATCGAAGCGATTAATTTTCAGCGGTGTGATTTCGAAGGATCTGTTAATCTTTGTCAATGGTGATGTCAATGCAATCAATTAGTGCACACCTGGTCCCGCTTCTGTGCAAATCTACAGTCCATTACGGGTCAATTTGAATCTAACCAACGACGCCGACGAACGAGGAAAGTCGTTGGAAACGAACGACCGGACCAGCGGATCGGATTGGACGACGATCGTTGACCATCGTTCCTGTGTACGATCCTTCGTTGATCGTCCATCGCCTGAGCATGCGTGACGAACGAACGTTCGTTCACTTCCTGTCGTGCACGTCACTCCCTGTATCGCTCAAACGATCGTATCTATTGTGTGTACAATATCTACGAACGATCGTGTCGTTATCTGTATGTGCAGGATCGGTGCTATACGATCGTTCGCAGATATCGTGCAGGATCGTTCGTCGTTCGTTTAACGACGATAATAATTGGAAGTGTGTACGTAGCTTTAGTCTAATACTGTCTAGACCAATGTTCCTCCAGAGGTTGCTAAGGGTTCCTTGAGCAATGAGAATTTGTGTCTCGGGTCAGATCAACTGAAATATTACTTTTTTGGCTATCTGTAAGGGTGACCAGTGATAAGTGTGTACGTAGCTATAGAAGGAACTATTCAGTTAGGCTACATATACACGTCCAATGTTTTTTTCCCGATAATCGGCTCAGGACCGAGAATTAGCGCCCGTCGTCCAAACCACCGTCCTGGTGGATCCACGGATGACCAAGGATCTTAATAGAAGTGAAGATGGAGTGTGCAGCGGGGTGGTGCTCTGTAATTCCCCCCCTCCCCTCTCCATAGAGTAGAACGGTGCTGTATGCATCCTGCAGTCGTAAAAGATCCTTTCCAATGTCAATTAGTGCGTGTGTATGCAGCCTTAGTCTTGTTACTTGCAAAGCACACATCTCCTAATTGCATATTGCAAAAATGCATAGAAGATATATAGAAAAGTAAAATTCTGGATTACGGATGAACAGGTTTCTGAGACGGAAGACGAAGTAGAGCATCAACCAGAATTCACAGATACCACTGCTAAAGCTGCTTCCATTCTAGCTCAAACATTCAAATCCAAAAGTGGTAACATCTCCTGACCTCCTGACATACATGGCAGACGAGCTGCTAAAAATGTCAATAAAATGCTCCCTGGGATCACAAGGTATCCTGTGGTATCCTTACACAAGTGACATCAAGACATGTTTTGAATTGTTCATGCAATTGTCACTAAAAAAGTCATAATTTCTATGACAAACCTTGAAGGAAAAAAAGTCCATGCGGACATTTGAAATGAAATTGATGAGGAATGCCAGGATGCCTATAATGGTGTTCTTCTTCTGGTTGGAGTGTACAGATCCTGTAATGAGGCCACTCATAGTGTTTGGGGTGCGTCATCAGGCAGAACAATTTTCCAGTCAACAATGTCACTTCCAACCTTTCGAATGATATCAAGAGTCCTCAGATTTGAAAACAGAGATACTAGAGCAAAGGCTGCCAAGCTTGCTCTCATCAGGGATGTCTGGGAGAGATGGGTGCAGCTCCTTCCACTGATGTTTTACCCTGGGCCTTAGGTGACACTAGATGAACATTTTGTCCCTTTCCGTGGAAAATGCCCCTTCTGGAAACACATGTCCAGTAAGCCAGGCAAATACAGAATAAAAACCTGGGCAGCCTGTGATGCAAAAACAAGCTATGCGTGGAATCTAAAGATTTAGACAGGCAAACCTGCAAGTGGCATCCCAGAGAAAAACCAATAAAAACGTGTACTCCTCAATATGATTTCTGGACTGCAGGGTCACAATATCATGTGTGACAATTTTTTTACAAGTTATGACCTTGGACAAGAACTTCTCAGGAGGAAACTTACCATGGTAGGTACAATGAGAAAAAATAAACCTGAGCTGGCAACCAAAATTGTGCAGGTGAAGGGCAGGGCTCCACTTTCTTCAAAAATTGCATTTACAGACACTACCACTATTGTTCATGTTGTCCAAAAAGAAATTGGAGTGTGATACTTATGTCCACTTTTCACAAAGATGCAGCTGTGTCATCAAGACCTGACAAAAAGCTCATACTTATCTTGGATTACAATAAAAACAAAGGAGGAGTGGACAAGCTGACTGCCACATGCACTTGTCAGTGAATAACAAGTTTGTGTTGTGGACCCACATCTATCTGGGGTGGAACTCAACCAAATATAACAAGCAGAGAATGTCGCTAGAAAATTCCCTTGTCAAGGCGCACATTGAGCAGAGGAAACAGGTTCCCCGAGATCCAGTCGCTGCAACCTTTGTCAGACAGCTGCAGAGTTCACCAAGCACTCTGTCCACGTCATCAACAACACAAAGAGCATCAGCGCCAGCATCCTCAGCCAGCCCTGTTTCAGCATCAACCAGCACAGCCACAACTCCATTGAATCCACCCGATTCTAAAACAGAGGTGTCAGGTCTTCCCCAGCAATAAGGGCAGGAAGACAAACACATTGTGCTTACACTGGAAAAAAAACTTTATGCAAAGAACACACTAAAAGTTTGACTTTTTGCCACACATGCATCTAAACACACACAAACATGCATGTTCTTGCCCAAATAATTTCTATTGATTTGCTTGGCTGTTGTTTGTTTAACCTTGCAGATCCACATTTTTTATTATTACTTGTTCCGCTTTTCTATTTTTGAAAAAAAAAAAACTTTTTAGCCTTTTGTTGCAGTAAATATAATATGGGTCAAAATTGACTCCATCTACACCATGGATGAGTGGTCGCCAACCGGTGGTCTGCGGGAAAATTTTGGGGGGCCGCTGCCCTGGTCGGTGCATCTCCCAGCAGAGTCAGAAGAAGGACCCTGCTGGGGTGACGCACCGGCCAGAGCCGCGGGCCATGTCCCCCGAGCAGTTCCCAGGCTCAGGAAGGTGGGCGGGCTGTATCCCTGCACACAACTCACCCACTCTCCCATTGCAGGCTCAAATCTGCGATGGGAGAGTGGGCGGGGTTATGTCATATTGACGTCACTCTGGGGGAGGTTTCTCCCCCTTTGAGTGACACCCGGCTACCTGCACATGTGCGGTTGGGAGTCAGTGTTTTTAGTGAAAAGGTTGGCGACCACTGCCATAGATGTTACTATAATTAATATTAATAACATAAAAAGAAATAAAAAAACAAATATTTAAGAGATGTGTTTTAATACCCCTCAGTAATAGTCTGGTAACATAACAACCTTTTATTTACTTATATATAATTCTCTTGAGGTTCATTTTACCCTTTTTTTTTTTAAAACGAGAGGTATGCTATCAAAGAAAGGCCAAGGGGGTTACACCAAAAATATTAAAACCAATCTTTTCATGGATAAGGAAGCCTAACAAGGTACCCAAGAGGTAAGAAACAACTTGGATGATTTATGGCAGATTTAAGACACGGGTCAAAACCAACCAGTTAACATCATGTATAGTAACAGTAAGCGAAGTATATAGAAAGTTTAAACTTTGATTTGTTGCAGTTGTTGTTTTGATACTTTTGTTTGGTTGCAACAACGCAAACTTATTTATATCAAGCTATATATTTATTTAATTAGCACTTTATAATATGTCATCACACAATAGTATGAATGTAAAAAATATGTTCAAAAGCATTTTGGATCCGATTCACATTTCATTAAAGTTTGGCCTTAGATAAATCAAATATTTAAAAAAAAGATTGTTAGCAAAGATGTTTTTAAGTATCAAATACCATTTTGTGATTTCACTTGTGTGTGTATGTCAAAATAGATTTAAATGTATATAAATACATGCATTTTCATTTATACTATTTTAACTAGACTGGTTTGTGTGTGTGAGGGGGAGGGGATTAACAAGTAAGTTTGCTTGGATGGTATGCATTGATGTGACTTTTTGTAATCTTCATTACTGTTAGCTTCATCTGTTGCTGCAATGTTTTTGTGCCTGGTTTCTAATTACAGTTTCTGTTGTTTAGCAATTCTTCAGCAATGTTTTGTCATTCTATCCACAAATAATTAGTACAAATATATGCATGGTTTCCACTCCAAACTGCTACTTTACCCCCCTCTTTGCCTTTGTTCCATTCTCAAATTCATATTGTCATTTGAATGTATTATGTACATAGTCCTTTTATGAATAAATTGGCATGTTTTTTATTTCTTTTAATAGTATGACATTTGCTAAATAAGCTGTAGTTTTCCTTTAACATACTTTACTCATGTTGTTTTGCTGCCACTATCCTACAGAACTCCTCTGTTCATTTGTAGTAGTGTTATAGGTTTGTTATCATTGTGCTGTGCTGCCTGATTTTACCCCTGTTATATACAATCTTACTTCCATTTGCTGTCCAAACAGGTTGTCAAGCTGTCAAGCTGATTTGCATACTTATTCTTAAGCTGCGTACACACTTCCAATTTTTGGGAGTGCATGATGCATGAACGGTGCTGTACATACAGCACCGTTCATGCTCTATGGAGAGGGGAGGGGGAGAGGGACGGAGCGGCACCCTGCTGCGCGCTCTCCCCTTCCCTTTCATTAGGATCGGCTGTCGTCCATCGTCCGTGGATCCGGCAGGTCGGTCGTCCGGACGATGGACGACCCCGACTGTACACACGGCAGATTTTCGCCCGATAATTGGCCGATGCCGATTATCGGGCGATAAAAATCTGACGTGTGTACGTAGCTTAACACACCTGATGGTGATAGAAGGAGGTCCAGGTTGCCAAGCACAACATTAAACCACATTTATTGACAAGCTCACAAGCAGGGTCAAGCACACTTGAAAAGGAAAAGATGTTCTGTTTTGCTCCACTTAATTTTGCTCAATTAATACTGTATTGTATGCATTATTTAGGTGTTTACACAAAACAAATAGTACTAGTATATCAAACTTCCAGGGACAAATTCATTTTGAACCAAGCCTATGTCATCAGAAATCATAGGAAGAAATGGGCAATCTTTTCAATTTGAAGCAGGTTAAGCAATATGCCAAAAAAAAACCCTCTTTGCCTTTTTCTTCCTATAATTTATCTTTTCTATGTATATGTGCACACATATTAATACATACATACATATATGCATGTATGTACATACGTGAGTGCACATGAAGCAAAAAAACAATATACACATAAAAAGGAAAACTTACCCGAATGAGGATCTTTCTCTTCCAAAGTTGCTGACGCTTTTTGGAACTGATAGAACACAGTTCACGCGCACATAGTTTGCACTTGCACACAACAATGCACATCAAACACCTGAGGTTTGGCACACAACAATGCGCATCACACAGCTGAGGTTAAATAAGACAATTGTGCTGTTTTTAGCCTTTCAACATTTCATAGAAAGGAAATGCTTAAAAAGAATCACAATTTTCTAGTTAAATTGTAGGTCTGTTGGATCACCCGAGGTAAAAAAAAAACAACTACAAATTTTTTAAAAATAACTTTATTCAAAATAAACACATTTTCTAAAAAGCCACATTAAAATAGAGAGACCACACAGACATCACTAAATTTGCATTGCAAAATCCTCTAAGAAAAAAAAAAGACAAAAGAAAAAGCAAGGTAGACAACACCCTTATATATGCACATCTTTATGCGCACACCTGCTACAAATTCACCTGTAATTGGAACGCACGCAGTCTGTGAAATTTGGCTGTTTGTTTTTGTAGCCCCTGTAAGGGAGCAGATGTGTTTATGTCCTTTAAAGACTTTAAGGTTAATGTTCTTAGCAAAGTCATTATATTGTATGAAGACTGTGCCTTAACCACCGCTAGAAGGCAGCATGGAGAGGGAACAAACAAACGGAGGAACCTGTTGCATAGAGAGAGGGGGCTGGGGGATAGTTTTGTGGGGAGGACAGAGTTTTCTGGGGGAGAAGGGGGGGGGAGACTTTCTTGTGGAGAATCAGCCCAGCCGATAGTCTTTTAGTATTTTTGGGACTACAAAGTCAGAAAGGGATAAAGAAAGACACAAAACACTCAACACTTAATTCAAAGTAACAGCAACAGTTTCAACAGCATGATCACTTAACCTATTTTCACATCATCTAACAGATTCAAGCAGGGAAAAGCTGGCATTTTTTGTGTATCCAGAAAATGTCAGCATCAGCACTCATGATATTTGTAAAGTAAAGGTAACAGAGACTGTTGATCCTCTTGATTGCCTCATGGAATCAGGAAGGTATCTTTTTCCCCTGTTGAAGCAAATTGTACCAGGGTTTTTTTTTTTTTATTTCCTCTGGACCAACAATGTTCATAGGGCTTTATATCTGAAACAGCCCTTATTCACGTGGCCAATCAGAGCTAAGTCTCAAGGCAACTTTTCCCTGCTCCTTCTCCTTGATCTTTCCTCTGCTTTTGACACTGTTGATGACCCCATTCTAATACAAATCGTTGGTATCAGTGACACTGCTCTTTCTTGGTTTGCCTCCTATCTGTCAGACCGCTCCTTTCAAGTTTCTTTCAATAATAACTCCTCCTCGCTCACTTTCCTCCCTGTTGGTGTTCCCCAAGGGTCAGTCCTTGGACCGGTTCTCTTTTCTCTGTACACCTCCTCTCTCGGAGTCTCATATCCTCCTTTGGTTTACAGTACCATCTGTATGCTGATGACACTCAAATCTATCTGTCCACTCCTGACGTATCTCCCTCAGTCCTGGATAAGGTCTCAAGCTGCCTGTCAGCCATATCATCATGGATGTCTGACCGATTCCTGAAACTCAACCTGGATAAAACATAACTCATCATCATCCCCACCTCAGGCACGTTGTCTTGGAGGCACCTTTGACTCTGCCCTCTCATTTACTCCCCATATTCAGAACATTTCCAGGTCCTGTCACTTTCTCCTACGCAACATCTCCAAAATCTGCCCCTACCTGTCCCCTGAGACCACCAAACTCCTTGTACACGCTCCTATCATCTCTCGTCTGGACTACTGGAACATCCTCCTCTCTGGTATTCCACTAACCCGACTCTCTCATCTTCAATCTATTATGAATGCTGCAGCCAGACTCATCCATCCTTCCCACCGCTCCTCTTCCGCTGCATCTCTTTGTAGTTCTCTACACTGGCTTCCATTTCACCTAAGAATCAAATTCAACCTCCTGTGCTTTGCCTTCAAATCCCTCCACAGTTATTGTCCCACTTACATTTCTGAGCTGATAAAAAAGTACTCCCCCAGCGACTCTCTCCGCTCCTTCTAAGACCTACTAATGACTTCCTCACTCATAACCTCATCACACGCACGGAAAGAAGACTTCTCTAGAGCTGCCTCAACTCTCTGGAATGGTCTTCCTCATCCTATTCGGCTTGCTCCTACTTTCTGCTCACTTAAAAGAGCGCTCAAAACCCATTTTTTCAAACTACCCACCACTACATATCTCCCACCCTATTGTGTGTAAATTCCCCCACCTACTAGATTGTTAGCTCTTCGGGGCAGGGTCCTCTCCTCTTGTATCACTGTTCGTATTAGTCTGTCATTTGCAACCCCTATTTAATGTACAGCGCTGCGAAATATGTTAGTGCTATATAAATCCTGTTTATTAATATTAATATTATCTGGGATATGTTTATTTCCCTGGTGGTTGAACTTGATGGACTTATGTCTTTATTCAACCTGACCTACTATGTAACTATATAACTATGTTAATATTTATACACTCATCTTAACCAATCAAATTGTTGCATGACCATTGCTAGCCTAATATGGCCAAACCTCCTGGTTACATTATACTTCAGAAAAACTTGCAATTGTTAGAATTATATTTTATTTTGTATATTACCAGCTGCTTTTTTTCTCATGACCCATTGAGGCAAAACAACCACAACTTTCTTTTTATCAGGTCACTCACACCCTAAATAAATGTAGGAAGGAGGACACAAGATGTTCACAAGGGCACAGACTAGACAGTCTATACAAATCAACCTGTACAACCACAATACATGTATTCAGTATCTCTTACATGGCTCATTAGTATTAGTAGTATAAAGTCCCACCATTCCTGCTACAAAAGTGTAGAAAGTCAGTACATTTTTTATAGGAGAGCAGTGGTCTTCTCTTTGCCTCACTGCCATACACCCCATTGCTGTTTAATGTTGTCCTTATGTTGGAATCATAAACATCAACATTTTTTCATTAGTTGTTGTTTCAAATGTTTAACTAGGTTTTTTCTTTATCTATTTTTAGGACTTGTTTGAAAATCAAATCATGGTTTAGGTCACATTCATATAGTATTATAGAAAATTGTAAAGCGTCCCTAAACTTTTAAGCACCACTGTATTTCTGGAAACGTACCTCAGATTAAAGTTGCTTTATTATTTTTTATCTGAGGGGAATGCATGCCATTTTATTATTCTTTACTCCTTTACTATTACACGATACATGTGTTCTGATATCTCATAAATCTCACATGTTCTCATATCTTTGGCTATTTTAGGATTATCCTTGGCTACACATTAAAGTTCTTTAACCTTTTAACCACCATTTTAGTTAGTGGCTTGCAAGTGATTTCAAGTGATTTCAGCTGTTTACATAGTCACCTACCTAAACGCTTATGATGCCAGACCCGAAGATCTGCCGGGTGATGAATACTTGCGAGTTCCAACAGGAGAGACCTCGCTTTTGCCAGCGGACTAGATCATCCAACCAAGTTCTTCTTTGCTTCCATAGATATTTATATCTATCTATCTATCTATCTATCTATCTATCTATCTATCTATCTATATATATCTATATATATACATAGAGAGAGAGAAAGAGAGAGAGAGAGAGTGTGTGTGTTACACTAAACACACACATTTAATAAATCACTTGAACATTAAAGCCTACTTTGTTTTAATGTATTATTTATTAGATAGATGTTCACTGGTGTACAAATGTAAAGGATCATATCAATAAATGATTATGAAATGTCAAACTGTCAAAAAACAGCCAAATTGCATAGACTGCACGTGTCCAAATTACACGCAAATTCATATCAGCTGTGTGCATAACTATGAGCATATATAGGGGTGTTGTCTGACTTGGTTTTTGCTTTGTCTGTTTTTTTGTCTTAGGGGGGAAGTTGTTTGATGTGTTCTGCTAATCTGTGTTGCTACAATTAATACTTTGATTATCATTTAGCACAAAAGCTGCTTTTGTTTTTTAAACTTTGAATGTTTCAATGTCCATTTTGCAATTAAAAAGTCAATGTTAATGCTATGTTATTGTGTTTGTGGCCATATTGCTTAATTGCAATAATATGTCTTAATTACCACCTTTAAATGTTTGTCCTGCATAAACATTTTCTAATCCAGTTTTCCACCCTTGATAGGTCCCAAATGCATATTGGTTTGGTAAGTATTTTTAAATGCAATATTTCTTGGGCCATTTTTGAACCATTTTGGCTTGATATAGAAATGTGGGTTTACATGTTTTTGTTTGTTTTTTTGTTTTTGTTTTTTTTTGTAATGTAAATTCAGTGGTGTCTGTGTAGTCATTATATTTTAATGTGATGTTTTAGCAAATGTGTTAATTTTGAATAAAGTTGTTTTCAAAATGTTGTCATTTTTTATGATGGGTTTGTTTTTGTGATCTCCTTTACAATCTCCCAGGAACTTTTAATCTTGGGTGATTCAACAGACCTCCAATTTAACAAGTCAATTGTGATTGTTTTGAAGCAGTTCCTTTCTCTGAATTATTGAAAAGCTAAAAACAGCACAATTGTCTAATTAAAACTGTTGTCTATGTGCGCATGTTCTATCAGTATAAAATCGCACTGGCCACTTTTGCAGAGAAGGATCCTTAGGTAAGTTTTTCTTTTTAGGTGTATATTGTTTGTTTGCCTTCATGTGCACTCTTGTATGTATGTATGTATGTATGTATGCATGCATTTATATGTGTGTACACATACTTCGAAAAGAGAAATTAGAGAAAGAAATAGGCAAAGAGAATTTTTTTGGGCATATAGCTTAACATGCTTTACATTGAAGAGTGCCTATTTCTTCCTATAATTTCTGAAGTCATGGATTTGGTTCCAAGCAACATTCATATAGGATATTGCTTCTGGTTTAACAGAGGAATCCACCGTTATGTGCTACCAAGCTGAGATAGATAAGTAAATATATAGCGGGCCAGGGTCTAAAATGCCATAAAAACCTGCATAAACACCCTGAAAGGCTGAAAAAACAAGAAAATATGTGAATTTGCTCCTGGAAGTTTGATATACTAGTACTATTTGTTTTGTGTAAACACCTAAAAAATTGCATAATAATGTCAATCAATGTGGTTTGATGTTGTGCTTGGCAACCTGGATGTCCTTCCATCACCATCAAGTGTGTTAAAATGAGTATGCAACTAAACTTGACAGCTAATTGACCACCTGTTTGGACAGCAGGTGGAACTGTGTTTGTATACAATAGTGCTAAGATCAGGCATCACAGCACAATGAGAACAAACCTGTAACACTACTACAAATGAACAGAGGAGTTGTGTGGCAGCAAATCAACATGAGTTCAAATGTCAGGAATATGTACATAAGACATTCAAATACCAATATGTGACAATGTGACTTTGAGAATGGAACAAAGGCACCGAGGGGGTAAAGTAGCAGTTTGTAGTGGAAACCATGCATACATTTGTACTCAATATTTGTGGAACAAATGACAAAACGTTGCTGAAGAATTGCTAAACAACAGAAACCGTAATTAGAAAGCAGGCACAAAACCATTGCAGCAACAGAAAAAGCTAACATAACAATAATGAAGATTACAAAAAGTCACATCAATGCATACTATCCAAGCATACTTTCTTGATTAATCCCCCCCCCCCCAAACCAGTCCAGTTAAAATTGTAATAATGAAAATGCATATGTATTTCTATGCATTTAAATGTATTTTGACATACACACACACACACACACACACACAAAGGAAATCACTCATGTCCCTTGATAAATGTATTACATCATCTTTGCCAACAATCCTTTTTGCAATTATATGATTTCCCTAAAGCCAAACAAGAATGAAATTTGAATCAGATCCAAAATGCTTGGTCATATTTTTTTACTTACTATTGTGTGATGACATATAATAAAGTGCTAATAAGTATGTATACATCTTGATATCAATTAGTTTGCAGTGTGGCAAAAAAGTATCAAAACAACATATGCCACAAATGTTACAGTAAATGAAGCAATTTTGTGAAAGAGTATAATAAAGTAGCACTTACCCAAAAAGAGATGAAGCTTTAAAGATTCAAATTGACCTGTAATGGACTGTAGATGCGCACAGAACAGGGACCAGGTGTGCACTAATTATTTGCTCTGACCTCCATATTGACAGAGCTTAACAGATCCTCCTGAAAGGCGCAGCTGAAAATGAATCACCTTACTTGGCATATTCTCGACCCCATTGCTCATTCATCAAAGCCATAATCCAGCTGGCAAATGAAAGCGAGTGTACTAGCACTCAACCACAGCTCAAATACGCCTTGTATATCGGCACATACTTACAAGCGGCGAGTTTGTTTGATAAATCAGGGCCAAAGACTCCAAACTCTACATAGTGAGGGCCCTTAGACAGTTGTCTGTTGAACAAGTTCCCCCATTGGAAAATTACTGTTACTGTTTATGTGACTATTATAAGTACAGATAACCACAAAAAAAGTTTGAGCTTGAAACATCATAAAAGACACATAAATAAAAAGGGGCACAAAAATGATCCAGGTTCACAAGGACAAAATGATAATATGTATTATCATTGATATATTTCTTATTTTAGAAATAGTAAAGGATATCCAAAACTTCTTTATTGACATATATAAAATAATGTAAACAAAAGTTATATGTATCAGATACAGACTTTTATACAATGCAACAGTAGAAGCGTATTGGTTATTGCTGTCAGATTGCATTCCTAAAATACTGCATTTTCAGAAGAAAATGATGAGATTTTAGTGAATACTAAAAAAAAAGTTTGTCTCAAAAGGGTTGCAATTTTCTTATTCACCTGCATTTTTGAGTTTTCAAAATATACACAGCATCTTCTTTCTAAGAAAACAATCTTTACACATTTAGTATATCACCCCAATAAGTGAACTCTAAATGGCAGCTAAAGTATACACAGAACTTGGAAGGAACATGATGTATTAAAAACACATTCTTTGCATGTTGATATTTTTATGAAAAATATACATTTTATGTATAAGATATAAATTTTCATTGGCTATAAAACATTTTCACTCAACTAGTATACAAAAATTATAGATTGATGTATCATATATTTGTAAATGCAACAATAAATGAAATGAAGCTTAAGCAGGCAATGGTTTACAATTTTTACCAACACCATCTTACTGACTTCATGTTTTATTCACTGAATAACAAAGGAATCAAAAATATATTCTTGTGGAAATATCTTTCAAACTCTATTCACATTTAGTAGAGTAATAAACGAAAATACCATACAATGGTGATAAAGTTTTCCTAATTTCACTATAATGATTCTTTGTAGTAGTAAGTACAGCCACCTCATGCACATCAGTGAAGATAACTGAAAATAATTTTTTTTTATAATGCTGCATAAAACCTGTGTATAGTAATCACTTAGGCTAGTGGAGCAAAGAACAATACCATTATCAAAAATACCATGTGACTCTTCTTTTTCCTAGTATGTAAAATAATTTATAAGTAGGTTGCAAGCTCTAAATGCATACGGTTTGGATATGTAACCATATCTTATGTATTTAATAGAAATGAATAATTTGCCTAACTGTATGCATTAATAATTTCTATGTTGTTGTTTATTTACATATAAAATACAATATTCTTGATGGTTTGTTTTAACGCAATAACACCCTCATTTTTACTTATTCCAACACATTTACTGTATGCATTACTCTTAGCGTGCAATCTTGTCCGTCCTGGCCACACAATTCACAGCTTAAATACATCTTAACCAGTTCTAGTCAATGGTGTTGTTTGGATTTCAGCCAACATCCAAATCTCCATAGCAGCTAAAATTGTTATATAATGCACTGTACAACAATGAACTGAAGTTCTTTTCAAGGCAGCAGATTTAATCCCTTTTATAGTTTCAATGCACTAAGTCTGGATCTATCAACAACTTTATTTCCATCTCAGTGAAATAAATTGCAGATCGCTGAAACAGCAAATAGGAAAACAAAAAGAAAGGAAATCTTGACCTAGTAATACTCACAGCAAAATGTACATGACTGAAATGATCAACTTCAGTTTTTACATTCTTTTGAAAATGTGTTGCCTGCAAAGCGAAAAGGAAATGAATGGAAGTTCTTTGAACTGAGCCCAGTGGGTTTAAAATAGTAGTTAAGATTTTGTCCTTCAAATCCCCATGCACACAGAAATGTTTCAAAGACTATAACTGAGAAAAACGCCTTTACGTTTTAATATACACCTAAGATTACTTGTAAAATGTCTGGGTTAAAAGCTTAAACTGTGAAACTGCACAGGATAATGACAACCCACCTCTGGTTACACAACTGGGAAAAACAAGCTCCTGTGTTTGCTTCGGTGTAGAAATATTACAAAAAAAAAATCAATAGGTTGTGCACGGATTTAAATAACCATTGTAAATCAAAAACAGAATGTTATCCATTTTACCCACAAAGCAGTAGTGTAAATACTAGCCACAACTGTCATCTTGCCGAATCTAGTGTGATGTGTTTATGGGTATGCTGGCTTGACACGTGTCTTAGGTAGTTTTTAAAGTGGCTGATTTACTAAAGAAGTTATAGTAATTTACTTTTGCAAACATTTTGTCAATAAAACTTTGCAATCACTTTGGCAAACGTTTGTTAATGAAGTGAAAATCTATTTATTTTAATAACACAATCATGTGCATAGAAAATGGATTAAAAAAATAATAAAAATAAAATTAAGTATTCTGGTACTTTTATTATACCAACCTCTATGGAATATGAACTGTTTTTTTGTCCTGCAATTATGATTGAGGCCTTATATGCTTATAAGCAAAATCATTTTTTGCAGATGATTTGCATAGGCTGCAGCAGCTCCCTATGGACTAAGATAGTGTGGTTTCCCCTTTCATTTGCATTACAGTTTATGTTATTTTAGTTCTCTGCCAACTAATTTGTTGTAGCCATTTTCACTCCAGCCCTTTTTATAATAATAGTTTGAAATAAAAATAAACTGGGGGCCAAAATACACTACTCTGCTAGGGTGCATAGGGATAATGCAATACTTACTACAAAGCACTAACTCACATCACATACGTTTTTGATCATTTTGATTGGCACCTCAACGTTCCAAGGCAACACAGTTCCAATGCACATGCATTGCAGAGCCTCACAACCCACTGTAATACGCTACCATGTTTAGGTGCAATTAATAGCACATGTCTTTTTTTGGGGGATTTTTTGGTGAGTTGCCAGCACATGGACTAACTTAACACAATGCACATTAATCCATGAAAAAAATGACAAATAACGCATGTGTGGTAATGCACAGGATGTCATGGTCTGAAAGAGCCATAAATGTTTCTGCTTTTCCCTTAACATTTTTTATTCTTGCTGGAATGCTATATTGTTTTCCTCCTGACAAAACTTAAAATTATGTTTTGTATTCTTCAAAAAAGAGTCATATATTCTATTTTTTTTTTTTTCATTTCAATAATGTTGCTCATTTCTGTAACAGATAATCCAGTGAACAGTAATACAGGCATAGGAAACAGATTCCTGTATTATGCACAATTTAGGAATAAAGACAAAGATCATTTTCAGACAAAGAATACAATTTTAGAGAAAGAAAGCAGGTATATTAATAAAATAGTAATAGCAAGAGAAAATTGATAGTGCCTATTTTACTGTTATCAGTTTTGTGTTATGGCTTGGTGCTGGAAAAGCTTTGATGATGTAACTGTTTTGATTTTCAAAGCAGTGAAAATCAAGAATGAAACATTTTCTTTATAAAACTTTAGCTACTGGATTTACTAAGCAAGGGAATTTTAAATTAGTTAAAAAATAAGTACAGCCATATGAAATTATTTCCTGAAACATCCAAACACATAATCTAAATGGGGTGGGAGATAAAATGCAGCTGTATATATTATCTACAGTAGTTCAGTGTGGAACATCGAACTGCAATGACTGATAACTTCCCTGAGCAATCTGCACAGCACAACAGGAGCTAGCTACTTTTATGGCATGTGCAATACATCAAAATAGCTTGCATTGTATACATCACAACTAATATGGTCAGACTTTCTCCTAAACATTCTTATTTCTTTACAAAAATAAAACTTGTTCAATTTAAAAGCCTCAAATTATTTTTATTTCCATATTTTATTAAGAGGACATGTAGCTCTGCCAACATTTCAATAAAATTTGGGAAATGGAAATTTTTTTGATAGCAGAAAATAAATATTTTACGTAAGAGTATAAATGCATTTTGATACAGAAAAAAACAATGCTTTTAGAACATTAATATTATATATGTCAAATATAAAATATTAATTGCAACAATTAAAAAGATATTCATAGGTACATAGGTGGAGCTAAGCGTATACTGTATATGTTTCAGGAAAAGAGCAATGCCCACCCATCTTTGCACATGAAAATGTATGACTGTGGTCAGGATTTATTAAATAAATATTTCATTTTATTAATATAAAGGTACAGCTAAAAATTATAATACTGTAACATGTAATTGTAATGTGCGATGTAAAGGGATGGTAGAATAGTAATGACATGAATAATTAGAATGTATTAATTTATTGCAGTGTAAAGTATTTTACAGTAGTAAAGTGTATTGTACATATTAATGATTGTTGTTTTGCATGGTATGTGCCTCTTTGCTTTCACAATATGTGATTATCTATGACTACTAAAACAAATGCATTATACCAATACCCATAAAATTATTATTTTTTCTTTACTATAACAACACCTCAATTAAGAATAGAGAAGATGCAGACTGTGTTTTCAGCAATGGGGTCAACTGGCTCTAAAACAATAAAGTAACATGACCTTCTGGTTGCAAAAAGACAGTAACCAGTAGAATCTAAACCAAAAACATTTTTAGAATAAAAGTCAGTTTTAATTGCTGTAATATTAAACATATAAAGAGTTATGTGATAGATTATTTTTATTAATAAATGTTTACTACAAAGTCAAACAAAATTTACAGCTTTAAATGTTCTATATTGTATGAAATATGCTATGTTATTGGTATTAATGATTCTACAATGTTTTATTGAGCAAATTAAAATAATTAATGCTATATGTTGATCTTTTCAGTAAAAGGTAAACATAAATTCTTTGAAACTTTCTAACAAACTCATGATTTCTCCTGGGATTGTCTTACATTCTTAAAGTGTTTCAGCAGTTCATATTCCCTGTTCTGGGACACACAATAGTGGATCGAGTCACTGGACATGTTATTTCATTATTGCACAAAATTTATACAAAATACTGCTAAAAAAAATCTACAAATATTTTTTAAAACCTTAGTAAAGTTTTTGTTTTAAAGTTATGCCCAAGTATATTTTCAAGGTAATCAAATAATGTGAGTATATTTCGAAATCCCGAAAGATCATTAAGGAATAATAGGCATTAATGCAAAATTTTACATTTTAATTTAATTTTGCATCAGAACTTTCTGATAATTCGCAATGGAGATGACATCGAAAAAAGTCTATGCTATATGTTTGCAGGTAGCCAAATTATTGTGATGCTTGGAGTTTTTTTATACTCTTGTAGCACTGCAACAAACTAATTTGTATAGTTTGTTTTCCATTAACTTTCAATTAGCACTATTTTGCTAATTATTTCAATTTGCTGTGTAATTGAATTGTGTCTCTAAGGAGGGTACTATGCTAAGTTCTTAGATGCTTATAAGACATAAAGTGGAGCGGCTATTTTGCTATAACGACAGGTACTTAAAGCATTGCAATACCAAGAACAATGTTAACTAAAGGGCAAACACTCTTATTACAGAACACAGCTTTATTCCAAGCTGTAAATGCAAATCGAAAGGACAATAGATAGGCATCTGTACCCAGTGCAACCAATTTAACAACAATCTATTGTTTTTTTTTCCAAATATGTGCAGAACAAGAAGAAATAAACAAAAAGTCATATTCTTAAATAAAACCTTAAAAAAGATGAAAGCCACCTTGGACAATCTGTAACAAAAAAAAAGTTTTAGCTTTGTAAATAGAAATCTGCATGTTGACTATAAAATTAAAATAGATTTAATGGTACATTTCTGGATGTTTCTGTTTATAATACAGATCTAAATGGTAGTTCTTTGTCTGCCATAATGTATTTTTATTTGCTTTTATACTTTGTCCTCTTTCAAGCTCTTTTTTGTTTACAGAAAATGACCTGAAACTCTGATATTGATGCATTCAGAAACTTTTGGTCATTCTAATAGCACTAAAAATACAAATACAAGTGATCTAACTGGCTATTCAAAGTGGTTGTTTTTTCATTGTATGTGGAAATTCAATGCTCAGTTGCTCAGTGAAGAAAAAAATTGTTCACTTCAATTGTTCTTTAGGCGTCCGCAAACTTATTTAAATTTTAGTAGCTCAAAACAGGACATTGGAGGTAAACACAGCTTTATATTTTTATTAACATGCATAACATTGCAAGGTGATCATTTTCTAACACTTAAGTACATTATTTCTACTGAGTTATACTTGCTCTATATTAGGGTACTGGGTAAAAGCAAAGTATTTAACTCTTTTTGCATCGGCTTGCTATACCAAGGTGATAATTTAGAGGTGGTTAAATGGTCACTCACTTTTATGTGAATGCTTTAGTAAAGGATCACATTTTTCATTTAGAGCACTAAAGATACATTAACATACATCATACAATAATTCTATTAGGAAAATTCTATATACAAGTCGTTTGGGAGATTGGATAGTTCAGAGTGGGTTTAGCTGGCCAAGTGAAATATGTACTTAGGTAAATCTTTAAATCAGTAAGTAAGTCTGTATGTGAAATATATTACAGTTAGTAGATTAGATTATCAGATTCTGCTATTGTAATCCAGTTTGCTGAAAGCAGTAATTTCTTGTCAGTTTTTATTTTACCAGCCACTGTGATAGTCATGTTGTTTTCATGTTAACTGTAAATGTACAATGTATCTTTCTGTGTAATAATCACAAATGATATGTTACTAAGTGTGTACCAAATATATTTACTGTTCTTATATATTTCCTAAAATGCTGTACTGTTTAATAAATTGGTGTTTAATAAAAATGGACAACATTACCAAAAAAAAGAAAATAGATAAAGCTGTTTTCACCTTTATTAACTACAAGTTATACATTTTGGTAACATGTAAAAGTTGGCTTTATAAGGGAGGTCTATATGTAGGAGTGATTTTGTATTACATCAGTATTGATGTTATGTCACTTAAAGCAACTAGTGTAACAATGGACTTACCACTGAGACACAATGTAAGGTTCCATTGCTGAGCTCATTGTAAAGAATGCTTCTTCCTTGGATGTAAAAAAGCATACAAGTAACAGGTGTGTGACAAGTTGTATAACGCCTAGCTGCATCTTTATTCAGGATCAGCCAGTTATGCTTTACAGTTGTGTCCTTGAACCAAAAGTGCTTGTGACTAATTGGAGTTAAGCTATGTGCTGTAACCGTTAGAGGTGAATGTGATGGGTAATACCAATTTTGCCTTGAACATCACACTTATTTTGTCAGCTGAGCATCACATTTTTTTTTATTTTACAAAACGGATTATAGCTATTATTCTGTAGAAAGTTAGGAGTGATGCAAGCAATCTTTCTAAGGTAAAAGTTAATGGTTTCCACCCCAAAGTAGATGTTGTCTTGTACATGTACATGTTGTGGTGTGTATGCAATAAATTAGGTTTACCAATTAATCCTTCTCATAATAAACTATAACAAGAGCATATATGCTTGTATTTATATCGTATATGGATGGTACCTATATTGTAAATAGTATCCCTGTTCATAAGATGAGTGTCTATGTAGCATTGAAATAAAGGATAAACATATGATGGTTGTAGTTCTTTATTTCACAATAATTGTTCTGTAAAAGTTATCCATGTGCATTAGTTACTGAAGAGGGCAGAGGACTGTGAAAACAAAATGTACTATATTTATCACAACCCAGCTATACAAACTTCTGTTGTAACATTGAACAAAACACACTTGTATTGGCTTTCTATTTGGTCAAGATGTTTACACGAACAGAAAGCACGATTCATTTAAAACAATGTCTTATACCAATATATACATTGACTACAATATTTAACCTGTAGCATTATAAGTTATTTAGTGAGGTTTTCTTTTTTACAAATGGTGGCTATTTTCACGTCTTAAATTTTTTTAGGACAAGAAAGAGTAGAAAGCGTGAATCTGAAAACTGTTAGGCATGTCAGACATCACCTAACTATACAGAAGCCATAGCCAGTGACACTTACAGAGGTGTAACAGTTCTTGAAAAATACAGATATATGGTTTGACAGGCCTTTCATATTTAGACCCTGATTTATTAAAGCTCTCCAAGACTGGAGAGAATACGCTTTCACCAGTGAAGCTGGGTAATCCAACAAACCTGGGATGGATCTGGTCCAGGATTCAGGATTCAAAGCATTTGCTAGCAAATGACATTGAAGAAATCCATTCCAGGTTTGCTTGATCACCTAGCTTCACTGGTGAAAGTGTATTCTCTCCAGCCTTGGAGAGCTTTATTAAATCAGGCCGTTAGTCTCTCCCATTCTATATGGACTTTACCTCTGCAGTACCCTACATAATACAAAACATGTTCAGCGTATGAAGTACTTATTTTTTTGTTTCTTGCATAAATTATATTGGTATTACAAGGATATGTGTTTGCTTAAAAAAGTTAAAATTACAACTACATCCAAAAATAATATTATGTTAATAAAATAGCAGTAAAGTAAAAAAAAAAAAAATAGAATTTCCATATTCAACTTATTTTTATGGTCTTTCTTTCTCTAATAATTGTCTGATGACCCTACTAGAGTGCTTTCTGCCACAAAATGCCAAATCTAAATCCCATTCAGTGAATTTATGCCAATTTTGTCAACCAGTACGCTTCCATGGTTAGAAACACTGATGATGAGTGTTATCTTTGTTAGTTCCAATAACCCCACATCATCAAAAAGATTGCCCTACGTCTACAGATAATAGTGCAGGGCATCCTCTAAAATCCCTACTTCCATTTGCAGCAGTATTATGACTTCTGCAGAGCCTGTGAGGTTTCTACAGAGACATAAAATAATTATTACCTCAACGGATATGGTACATTAAATAAAAAGAATGCATATATTAGAGGAGGGGAACTGTTAAGAAATAAAACGGTTTATGCATAAAGGGACTTGAGGTTGTGCCTTTTTCTTATTTAGAAAAAAAGAAGGAGGCATGAAAAGAGTCATGGCACAATGTTGATTCTGTAACAATTAAGTGATCATTTCTGCATTATAGCAGTACACTTCCAAGCATGCAGTAGTACAAGTACATTGCTGCTTTGATTAGAGGAAATTATTGAATGAAAGTAAATGAAACATGATTGTCGTTATCTTTAAATGAGTTCAGGAAATGAAAAGAACTGTTTGCAAATGGGAAACTGTGAAGATCTTTATCCTTTCTTACAGAAATTACCAGCACTAAGTTTTATTGTTTACAGTGAATATTACTCTAGATGAAGCAGTGAAAAAAGTATATCTGAGATGTTACAAGAACTAACCAATGGTGTACATGTTTGTGAGAAGGGATAGCGCTATTTAAATATAATGTGTTTTAAATATTGTGTCATCTATTTTTATTAAAACTAACATATATTTAATAGATTAAAAAAACAAGCATGTAAGTGCAAATGTACATTATAGTTCTTGGTGATACAATGTATACTACTTTTATGTAAATTTCATTCTAGCCATACTCCATCGGATTATGTTTCATGTGAAAACAACAATACAGGTTGATGGTCTACCTAAAAAAACTACTCATATTAAATTGTATTGAGCGGACACCACACTGATCATTGCTCAGTAAATATTTTCATTCAGTTTTCAGTTGTATTCATAAATCAATATTTGGGGAAAAAGTTGATCAAAAATTAAGCAGACATTGCGTTTTTTCTAAAAGAATATCTATCATTCAGATAAAATACACTGGCTAACAAACATTTTATTGCCAAACAGATTAAATTAATTTAAGGTTATGTTTGATGCACAGGTTCCAAACATGCTATTGGTTTTGCTACATTGGCTCTAGTTTTTGAAACAATGACCTGTAAAATAACCTCATAGAAAACCAATGAAACATGAAAATTAGGTAAAATTAAACTAGATCTGCCTACGTATACAAAATGTATTTTATGAAATACTTAAAGTCATCAATATATTTGATATTCAGTATATTTACAGAACTAATCACAAAGAAAGCATTGTATGATTTCCTTTTATGCTGATGATCAGGACAATCACGTTGAAGGCTCCAGCAGTAGTCCTGCCATCATGTGTCTATCCCATCTTTCCTGATACCTTTCTTCCATCACCTTTATATCTTGATGGAACCTCTCCCCTTGTTCCTCACTAAAATTGGCAAGGTTTTGTGGAAAATTTCGCAAATGGCTATGGAGATAGTGTACCTTTATGCTCATAGTAAAGTTTAAGAAATATTTGTACCAGTTCTTCATAATTTTGTGCTTTATGGTTACCCAAGAAGTTCTTGACAACCATAACATAGCTTTGCCAGGCAGAAGCTTCAGTATCAGTCATGTAACTTGTGGAATTTTAATCATTTATCAGTTTCCGAATCTGGGGTCCATCAAAGTTTCCTGCTTTTAATTTTTCAGTACTCAATCCAGGTAAGAATCTACAAATGTATTTGAATCAATTACCATCCTTGTTCAGAGCTCCAAAAATTGCTTAATTAATCCCAACTTTATGTGTAGTGGAGGGAGAATGATTTTTTCTTTGTCAACCTTTGGCTCGTTAATGATGTTCGTTGCAACTTTTTTCATGTTTTCCCTTGGAGGCCATGTCACTTTTTTTCCAGTGATCGTGCTTTGCTTTACTATCCCACAAGCAGATGAAACATGGGTACTTTGTGTGTCCACTTTGCTGTCCATGTAGGAAGCTCACCATTTTTAAATCAACACATATGGACCATTGGTGTTCATGATAGCAAAGCTTTTGTAAGACCATTTTGATATTTTCATATTCTTTCTTAAAATTTGTTGAGTGACCAAGTGGAATTGATGCATAGCAGTTGCCATTATGCAGTAAAACAGATTTAAAACTTCGTGTGGAACTGTCTATGAAAAGCTGCCAGTCTTCTGCTCGGTATTCTGGTATTCCCATATGGGCTAGTAGTCCAGGGATGTTACAACAGTACACGAAGTCTCCATCTTCAATGAAATATGGTAGGAGTGTCACCTCTCTTGTCCTATAAACTGGTATTTTAACTTCTGCTATCAGAGAGTTCTTTTCTTTTAGCCTGAATGCTAAAAGTTCAGATGCTTGTTTTGACACACTTAGGTCATGTATTAAAACATTGAGCTCTTCTTGGGAGAACTGCTGGTTTAATGAAACACTTCCTTCATATTCACTTCCACTCCTAACTCCTGGATTACACTCCAAAACATGTATATCCTCCATGTCAGATACAGGAATATCAGAGAGTATACTGAACACTGGTATGGGAACATCAGGGCCATACGGCACAGGTCGTCTTGCCGATTCCAAATCAGAGTACTCTTTTTGAAAACTGAAACCTTTTACATTCACAACACAAAAAAAGCAATCATTATGATGATTTTTGGGCTGTCGCCATACCATGGGTATTCCATTTTTTGCATACCATATGGGGAGCCTAATACTTATCTTGGTCCCCCAGTTTAATACCAAAATATGCAAGATATGGTTGTTTCACAAATGTTGTAATGTTTCATCTCTGTTTTTTCTGAGAATATTCACCACAAATGTAGCAAAAAAAATGAGGGTCATTTAAACAACTTATTTTTGAAGAACTCATATTTCTGTAAAGAAAGAAAATGTATGAATAAAAAGAAGGCGAATAAAGGTTTCATGAAAATATTGCTACATTTAATATATAAAATGCAAAACATCTGTGTAAATAAAGATTGATAATAATATGCTGTGTTACCATTTGTTGTTGTTAAAATTCCTGTATCACAAGAACTAGAACCCATTCAATGAAACTGATGTCATTTCTGGATTCAGCAGACCTGAAATACACTAAATATAATAAAAAAATCTATGACAAGTGAAACATTTTTTTTTTTGTTGAGCAGTGGTATCAAACATAGATTGAATAAATATCACTAATAATCTATTGCAGAGATCCAAAGCTAAAATAAGGGGAACACTGAACACAGCAAATTGTAAAAGCAATACCGATGCATGTAAAGTTGCATGTAAGTTTTACCTTTCAAAATGCAATTTTTAAATTAAAATGTACACTGCCTAGCTGTGCTTTCTGTAGCTGTGCACAGTTCCACAGACATCTCCCATCTTTTATTTTTCTGTTAGGAGATAGGATTGTTCACCAGCTACAAGTAGTCCCCGTGTTAAGGACATCCGACAAATGGACAACTCCTATATATGAACAGGGCTTCCCTGCTCGTTTGTGTGCAGGACAGAGGCTTGATGGGGGGAGGGGGCGGTTTGCATGACATGCAGACTAAGTCTTTTGCTAAACACAGCTGAGGTTGTGGGTGATCTTAAGGACTGAGCTCTTTCTGCAACATCTTGTAACTGTTTAATGACCAACACAAACTCTGCAGTTGTTTCTTTTTGCATATCAATACCATACATTTGGTATTGATATGCAAAATTTGATATTGATCAATATCATACATTTTTTTTGTTTTGTTTGTGACATTGAAAAGTGACCCAGATCATTGGAAATATACAGTTGAAATGTGCAGAAGGTCCAGGACACATGCACCTATTATACTGTTATTAATGTTTGTGTATATCTCACTGTGTAACTCATTAGGCACTATTTAAAAAACAGGGAATTTGACATTCGCTCAAACATTCCCCTGGAGAGACTCACTGCCATTGAAACACATGGACCTGGAAGATATTTGATTCCCTGTTCTTTAAATTGATTTTTGCAGAATTTTCAGAGGTAGGTAAAGCATTATAGTATAGTTAAGGCCCTTTGTAATGATCTCTCCAGTCCCCCATCATTTAAGTGCTCATCATCTGGAGTCATGTGACTTCAAAAAATATGTGTTAAAATTTGGCTGTTTTGTCACATTTTTGTGAAAGTTTGAAATTGTTCCCTATGGGGCATGTTGTTTCTTTGACCAGGAGTCACACATTTTGTCAAAAAAAAGTGTAAAAGGTATAGGAATCCTGTATAAATACATTTATTAACATATATTTTTATTATCTGTTTTTATAAACAATTTAATGTTCAAAATAAACCTTTCCACAAACGTGAACAATGTGATCATTATATTTTATAATGTTTATATATTATAAAAAAACAAATAAACCACATGTGAAATCACATGACAAAATGATCAGAAGATTTCGTAATAGAGGTACTGGAAAAAATTATAATAACTTCCTGTAAAAATTGAGTCTGGCATGCATGGAGAGACAGGCAGCAAGGAAGAGAGGTCAGGTCACATGCCAGGGGTCAATTGCCAGTGATCCAGGAGACAGAGACTAGTGACACAGGGGCCACTGTGGGCACAGGAGACACTGGAGGCAACAGGAGGCACAGGTGACTCAGGAATATCAGACAGCACAGGGAGGTTGGCTGGAAACCAACAAGGGGTTAACGCAGGAGCTGGACAGAGGAAACACTGAATTAGGTGCCAGGTGTACAGGAACTAGCTCAACAGAACTAGGGTCTCGGCACAACGGAGACACGTTGCACGAACACTGAGTGCAATGTGTCAGCTAGCTTAGGGCTGGTCAAGGTGCTATTTTGTGATTGGCCAGTGGATTGGAGGGAATTGATAAAGCCTGGAAACAGAGGCACACCCAGCATCAGAAGTGCCCGCATGCGCAGGAGTGAGGCGTCTGCGCTTTAGTGAGGAAGAGGTAAGTGTGACATCCATCTCCCACTTGCTAAGTCCTTCTATTGGTCATATAATCTTCCTTTGGTTATGATTGGTTAGGCCGAAATGATCTCAGTGTTATGTCATCACTCTACTACAGTTGACGATCGAAAATCTGACCATCAATAATCCATTTCCTTTAGTTTGCAGGCATGAATTTCAGATTGCATTTTCAATACAGGAACTGCAGTACACTGATTGGCCATTGATGTTTTTATGGCGCTGTTCTGCAGAAACAGCTGTTAGGTCTTGCTTGCTGCACTAACTGGAACTGCTTGCTGGAACTGTGCCAGATGTCCTCGGGTGCTGTGAGATGATGGCTGGCCTGTGTGTGGAGTAGGGAGGAGTGAGAATGCCTATGGCATTCTCTTCGAAAATTTCCTCGAACTTTCGATGGGTCTGCGAAATTTCGGCGAACCGATTTCGCTGACCAATCAGAAGTTCCAACAAATCATTACAGGAGGATCCCCACGGTTGCATTAATTCATGCAGCTAAATGAATGCCAGGTATGAGTATTCATTGTTAATTATTGGATGTTGGCTTGATCATTCAGATCCATAATTCATTCATTTAAATATTTTCAGTTTGCAGCATGTGAAGTTACATAATATGTTTTACGAACAGCTCCTTTATCAAAGTTTTAAAAGACTGTGAAAGGTATCTAGTGGAAGTCATCTGGCTTGTCTTCAGGACTGAATCCTAAGAGGAAGTATTTGTCAGGATCATTAGAGCAAAATAAACTTCTAACAGTGTCAATGTTGAATTCTTCTGTTGTGTGGAATATTAGAAGTAAGATATTGTTTTTCTTCTTTCTCAGCAAACAGGACATTTTAGAGTGAAACAATGTAATGAATAAACTGTGTACAACAAGAGATAGTAGTAGAGAGTAGTAGTTACATATTGGAAACACAAAGTATTAAAGAACCTGAGAACAGATTTGAGTGATTTTTAGCGAATAGCATGTACCTGATACATTAAATTAAATTCATTAAATATTATTAGCATTGTGGAAGATTTATTAGACTAATCACTATTGATATGAACAAGTGAAATATATCCTATTGTCAAAAATAAAACAACTGAGTATATATCACATATTATGAGATTTGGCAAGCTTTAACACTCTTGGAGTCAGGTAATTTAAAATAACATTGGATCTCCAATGGGCTTTGGAAGCAAAGTCATAAAACATATTTGAGCAGATTTGTACTAACACTCATAATCTGGGAAGTATTCATGTTTAACAAATCATAGCGATAACAATCACACTATGTAACTGAATATAAATACACCTCATAAAATTCATGCAACATCACCAGCTTTTCCACATTATGTTAATCGCTAATCTTTAGTGTAAGTCCTATTTCTCATTCACCAACTTTTAAAGTGTACATATCACAAAATTACATGGATTATCTCTAACAAAATGAAATGGCCTACAGAATGTCTCCTGTAGTGAAGAAAGTACACAGTTTTGTTTATTGGAAGAAATAGAGGATTTCACTAACAAACATGGCATTATTTTTGCTAAATTGAAAAGCATTTAAAACTTGAGTCTCCCAGCTATTCCAATATGCTGACTTTATTTGCTACAAGATAAAAAAAAATAAAAAAACATTATTTTAAACTATTTCTAAAAAACCTATATACCAGATTTATCTTTAGCAATAGTGCCATCAAATGGCGAGAACATAATTGTAGTTCTAAAATTCAGTGAAATGAACATTTCATGGAAAAATAACACACTCAAAACAAATATATTATTCATGATCAGTCAAGCTGAAAGACAGCCAGGTGAAAATAAAATGTTTTATGCGCAGCTTAATATATTGTACTTTGGAAAACTTCAAACATAAGGTCATAAGTACTTTATTTTCACCTT
>NC_092861.1:74025783-74067431 GCF_032062135.1 Pyxicephalus adspersus | reverse complement strand
TGTTCCTTTTAAGCACCCAATTCTATGCACAGAAACAAAGTGGAACTAAACCCTTTTTACACTTACCTGTTCCTGTTCTGTTGTAGGCGTTGCCATCTTCTTCACAGGGAAGCTGGGATGCAATGAGTATCCGCGCTACCAGGTGAAAAAGGTGATCAGGCCAGTGAGTATCTTTTACTGTAAAAGGGACATTGCCTGTCCCTTTCTGCAGTTAAGCCCAGCCTGGTTGCAACATTAAAATCTTTCACAATCCTAGCAACGTCCCTGGTCTCTACTATGATGAATGAGTTTTTTGGGGTGGTAGCGACCAAGTCAGTTCTGCATAGTAGCCCATTATTAGCTGAACCCACTGCTGGTAGGTAGTTCTAGTCTTGACTGCTGCATGCTCAGAATATCTGTTATTTAACCAGTACAGGGCTGTTGGGGTCATGTTCCCTGGCAGGTGATGCCGGATTTTCTGGGGTGGTCTTCACCAGAGCACCCCACACGGGATGATGGGCCAGTGACCCTAGTGGGTACTGGACCTGGAGACAGCTTTGGTGTAGGGACAGCCAGGATCAGGACAGTGAAAGGCAATGTCTAGGAAAACTGAGGTCAGGGCAGGCAGCTGAAAAGTGTAGTTTAAGTCCAGGCACAGGTCCAGGCAGGTGACAGGCAAACGTAGTCTAAGGCTAGGTACACACGTTAGATTTTTGTTGTTGGAAAGGATCCATAAACAGCGTTGGACGAGCGCTTCACACTCGTCAGATTCTTGTCCTATACTAGCCCTGAAGCAATAATCAGACAAGAATCATCTGACATGTGTATGTAGTAGGCACAGGCCAGGGCAGTAAGCAGGCTAGGTTCAAGCACAGGTCAGGACAGATGGCAGACAATCATAGTCAAGGTCCAGGCACAGGTCAGGGCCGGTGGCAGGCAAGCATAGTCAAGGTCAAGCACAAGTCAGGAATCCAAAAAGGCACAATATAGCGGAGTGTAACTCAGCAAGTCTCAGGTAACAAGGCTGAGGATCCAGCAACCAGAGCCTGGAATTAGGGAGGTATATATAAGGCTAGGGGCAAAAAGTTGGAACCAGGAACCGTTTTGCTGCACATACTCTGAAATCACTTTTAGCTATGTACAGCCTCAAGGTAAGTGCAGGGAATGCTAACAAAATGCACATCTTTGCACAGCTAAAGGGAGGCTGAGGATGCTGAAAGCTGCTGGTCAGATGATCTGTGGATGGAGTGGTAACAGGGGCTGCAGCAGAATGGTTAAAGGAATACCTGCTTGTAGTGACATAGTGACAACAAGTGTGGGACAACGTTTTTCTGCTAATAAAGGCTCTAAAGAGAACAGAAACTGGCACATGTATGTGTTAAAACATTTACCCCAACTAAAAAGTAGTGTGGATCAGATTCTCCACACGAAAAATGTATAGAGTTTTTTTACTCTTTTGCTAACCCCAAAATTTGTTCATAAGAATAAATAAAGCAGAAGAACAGACTATTAGTGACAAAATAAATTTTACTAATATATTCAGCAAACAGAGTAATTGATGTAGATACCAGCTGTGATATTAACAAACTTCAACTAAGCAAGCGGGTGCATTATCATTAAATTAGCAGGTTTAAGCACAATTGTCTCGCTCCTGACACGTTTCGCCATAAGGCTACAGGGGAAGTAGAGACTAATAGAGTAGGTTGCTCCCATTTTTTGGCAATACACACTGAAGAGATCATTGTGTGTTATCCAATTCCAATGGCTGGAAGTATTTACCTTAAAGAATACACGACTCTATATGAAGCTTTCAAATAATACATAGGTGAATGAAGGTTGTAGAATGACCACTGGAATGTAAGACAGCATGCTGTCTCATATTGGTAGCTACTGAGCTACCAAAAAATTACAATAATACATTTCTTAATTGATTGGTGCACTATTACTGTATTTTTTACTGATCATAAAAATATCAAAAAGTCAAATTGTTTCTGTTTTGCTATTCCCATTTTTGTTTGTTGCTGGCTTATGTACCCTACATATAGCTTCCCTTTAGCTTTGGAAGAATGCAACATTGGGCCTGTAAAATATAGTAGTCATGAAAATCTAAACTAATAGGTGTCATGATGTTAAATAACTCTTTCAGTTTAATCCTGTAATTCAAACACATTTTTGGCACATAGCACTTATGCTATGTTACTGTGTTTTTTTAACAATAGAAAGTCATTTATAATGCCATGAAAAAAATTCTTATATGAATCCTGCATATATTGATGCAACACCAACTAATATGTAGAAGGTCTGCTACATCCCTAGAGTCTGTATAGTTGGCAGATCAGTAATAGGAAACCAACTGAAGAACCAAAGTATATCCATAGCAAGGGTCAGCCACAACTGCAACACTACCTGTAATACATCTAGTGGAATGGCGTACATAAATCTCCAGGTGCCAAACCTATAAAAACAATCTAAGATTAAAACAATTCCCAAAACAGATCTTGCTTAATATATAAGCATGGTATATCCCATTATCCCACATACTTCTGTTGAGCACCTGACAAACACATACAGCAGTGTGAATAAAAGATTAATTTCATAGAACTGAATTGATTGATGAACGCCTTGACCTTTCATTTCAAAATGCAGTATATCTGCTGGTTAAGATTTACAATGTATGTTAATCTTTAGACAGCCAACCTCAAGTTCAACTGTGAAACAAAACTGCAGAATTTCAAATACCTTTTATACATTATAATTAGGATAATTTATCCCTTGTTTATTTAGATAAACAAGTTACACAATATTTCCAATTAGCACTTCATCCAACAAAAATAAACATTCAACAAGAGAAAATTGAAATTGCTCATATTTCATTAAAATAAATTGCATATCTGTTTATCTCTGTTGTGAAACATAGTAATATGTTGATTCATTTTACTAGAGAAGCCTAGAGTGAACCTAGAGTGCAGTCTTGTAGTAAAAATTATAATAATGTGTTATATTAAATATAAAGAAAAGTATATATTTAGGGCAGCACCGTGGCCTTTGCAGCGCTAGGTCCCAGGCTCGATTCCCAGCCAGGACATTATCTGCATGGAGTTTGCAGGTTCTCCCTGTGTCTGGGTCGGTTTCCTATGGGTACTCCAGTTCCCTCCCACATCCCAAAAACATGCAGTGAGGTTAATTGGCTTCTCCCTAAAAATTGACCTTAGATTACATGACATATGACTATTATGGTAGGGACATTAGATTGTGAGCTCCTTTGAGGGACAGTTAGTGACATGACTATGGACTTCGTACAGCGCTATGTAATATGATGGCGCTATAAAAATACTGTGTAATATTATTATATTTACTTATTACACCGTTGTAGCTATATTGTATCCCCAGGACCCATTTTGGTCTTAGGAGCAACCAGGTTACTGGTTTCCAGAAAAAACCCTTTAATTGTCAGTAGTCAGGTGTTTCAACAGCGGAATAAAGTGGATTTCCCAGTAAAAATCTGCAGCAGAAGTTGCTGAGTTTGTAGCAGCAAACTGACCTGGTTGCTCCTAACACACAAACAAGTCCTAGGGAATTTTCTCTACCAAACATTTGTGTAAAAATCCACTATTCTGTCTTATCTTCTGAAGAAAAAGCCTAACGCATCAGAATTTGGGATGTATTATTTTGCTCCCCAATGGATGTTTACTTTATTAGCTCACTATAGATTTTCTATGTTCTAAAATCTTTTGTAAAGTGGTCATTGAAAACACTTCAATAGCATATGTCTAATGTGTCTTCAGTAAGTCTGATGTTTGTAAAATGCCGGAAAAAAACAATTATATTTAATCTCTAAATCTATCAGCCCAGAAAAAACATTTATCATGTTTAATACCATAATTATTTACATCATACATATTAAAAACTCATATTCATTAGTGTATAGTATATCTATTATTTGTTTTGACTTTGGCACAGTCATTTCACAGACTTGTTCTGCTTCATCGGGAGTAGATAAAACAGGAATAAATATACATTTTTTTATTTGCAGAACTATAGTTCCAATATAGCTTCCTCAGGGGAAACACTTTAGTAAACAAATAATACTAGAACAGCTTACTGTGATTACTATGACTACTATTACTATGATTTTAGGACACACAACAGATGCAGCAGACCCAGACCAATTGGCATAGAACACAGGAAACTCTTAATTAAGCAAAATGATTCCATAAATGTCCTAAGGAATCATAAGGTCATAGGTTATTACAAGAATATTAAAAGGACTATAGTCAGGGTATATTAAACTCTATCTATATCCAAGATGTTTTTAGTTTTGAATAGAATAGGAGACAAGTTAGGACCCTCTGTCAAGACCCTCTGTCAAGACCCTCTGTCTCTGTTGAATAGTTTTTTTGTCACTTTGTGAACTTTTTAGTGGAACCAGTTGTCACTAGGACCGGAATCATTTTGACAGGATCATTAGTTTAATAAGGAGGAAAAAGAAGCAAATTCAGCCTCTACATCAAAAGACTAGTAAACTGAAATGTATTATATTTTTGTTGTTAGGATTAGATACGCTTGTTTATTGCTTAAGTCAGTGTCACTTTTACAGTTCTTTATGGTCTCAACTATGCATCACAAACACCCAGCAATTTACCTTTTGATTTTAGGAAATAAATGAAAGAAATATAACATTTTAACTTTTAAAATAGTGAAACATTCAAGCCCCAGCTTTAATACTTGCAAAAGAATCTAAAGATATTATTTGATAAATCTGAAAAGCAGGAATCATGCAGAGGGCACAAATTGTGTGAGCAATAATAGCAGTGAGATAATTGCTGTATTTGATTCCTTCAATTATAGATTATGAGACTGAGCTGCTCTGCTGTCTCTTAGGAAGTCATTATGTGTTCTCTAGCAGAGCCATGCAGCTCATTCTAACAAAGATCATCAGCGTCTTCATAGCTTAACTTGGCTTACTTAGAAAAGGTAGATAGTGACAATGACGTTACTGGATCAGCTTCATTAGGTTAACTAGCAATAAGACTCGGAATGTAAATGGAATAGAAATACTCGTCTGAATCAGATTGAAAATGTCTAATGATGAACAAACTAGAAGTGTGCCTTTCATGTTCACAGCAAACTTTTCACACCATATTATGCCATTAAATAGTCCAAGTGAAGATGTCTTATAGAATGAGACTGCTGGAAACCTGTTAGTGTAATGGTCAATTCATTGTAACATTATTTTAATGGCGAAAATTCCAACCAAACAACCAAGAAATGCCTATACCTGCAAATGAGCTCATGCTGCATTTTTAGTTAAGTCCCCACAAATAAAAAAAAACTAATTATATCTAGTGCAGTAACATCAGAAAAAATGCCACTTTGTATACACAGCTGTATTGTGTCTTCAAACAAAGTGCATGTCCGGCTTTTTATTTTTAAGTTTTGGATAGAAAGTAGAAGGTTTACAATTCCTGTTGAGTTTTTAATGATGAAATTTTGTGACAATAGTTACATCAGACAGGAAATCTTCTATAGCAACACAGAAAATGAAATGTTTTTCGTCTAAGTAGGAGAAGTGTAGAACCCCCAACAACAATTTATTGTCAGAACAAGAATTGTGGGGTAGGGGGCACTAACCAATCTGCGGTCTGGTATAGGAGAAGATTTTCTGTTAGGCAGCTCTTCAGGAAGTAATGATCAGAGGTTGGTAACCTGGTGTGGAAAGAACTAAATATGTTATATACTCAAGATGTCAAGTTTTTTTTTTTTAATTGTAGTAGTATTTTAATAAAATGTGGCTAACACTTTCCACCTTACACACCCCTATTATATTATCGTTGTCCCTATTGCAGATTTTCTCATGCTTTCTGTCTGCTGAAAATTTTGTCACGGGACAAAAAAACTAAGGAAAATCACTTTACAGACAAAAAAGGGGGCAGCAAACAGCTATGCAACAGCTGATCCAATGATATGAAATCAGCTAAAGGATTCAGATGGTGAGAGGGCTTGCACAGCCGTCTGGAACAGAGGCCTGTTAGAAGTTATGATTACTGAAAATCCTTTTCCTATTCCACTAGCAAACATGAACTCTACTCTACAAGTATTCTGGTCCCGCAATTAAACTGTAAAGTCACATAAGCAATCAAGAAGATATGAATGAATCTTTGGAGAATAAGACATTGGAAAACAGCTCGTTCTATGAATTTTGATACATGATCATACTGAAAATGTAATAACCAGCCGAAATCTTCTAGTGCTATCACCACCGGTAATGAATCCGGTATTGCAACATAATTCATTCACTTATTTGTCTCATTTTTTAAAGTGTTTGGCAGGTTTATGGCACCTAAAGGCAACTGTGCCACCCTTTAAATTGGTTCTGATATTTAACAGTGTTTTTAGGAGTGAGGTTTGTACTGTGAAATTACTTTAGAAAACGACTTGTATAAAAGAAATCTGGAGAACCGAATGCTGTCTCTGCATTCATTAATATGCCAGCATGTCATCAAACTGCTGTGTTGTCAGCAGCATCCAAATAAACCTTAATCAGAACACACTGGGGTATATTTACTATGGTTTAATACCCAAATCACTGACTAGTTTTACATCGCACACACTGAACCCACAATGACACTTAGAAGCACTGAAAAGAGGGAATGTTTTGTAGACAACTTTTTAAGTAGAAATCTAGTGTGCAACAAACTTTATACATTTTGTATCATTATTATCAAATACTGTTACTTTATTATAATCTCAAAATATTTTAATACATTTCAATTTTAAATCAGTATTTAAACACCCAAATAAACAAATAAATGGAAAACAATGTTATATATAACTAACATATAAAAGGATAGAGAAACCAATGCAATGCAAAATAAACAAAAAATTCTAATAATAATCTAATATCAGTATTCAAAATCATGAATTGAAAGAAGTATTACAATATTAGAAAGACAACAAGGTACTAAAACTAATGCTAACTATTAAATTAGAAAAAATATGTCAATTTTCAGATAAGAGAAAACCGTACTCAAATTTTGGGCTGCATAATTTAATGTTAGAGTCAAAAATATCTTGTAAAAAGGAAAATATAAGACAAAAATAGGACTTGAAATTTAATATTTTTAAGATTGAAAATGTGTGCTTGAATGAGTTAAGTTAGGCAATGTGTACTTCAGAGGAAGATGGAACTCCTAATCTAGTGCCAGTCTGTTATGTTAATTAAAACTACCATATTTTTCGCCATATAAGACGCTCCGGAATATAGGACGCACCCAATTTTAAAAGAGGAAAATCTAGAAAAAAAAAGATTCTGAAAGATTATTCCCCTTCTGATCACTCATGTGCCATTCATACCGCTGTGCTTTTTTTCCACTGTACGGCAGTTAGGACAGGGAACAGCAGGTGGCGCTGTGCCGGCTTCTTTCGCTCTGCTTTACAGACAGAAGACACGTGCTGCTGCCAGAGAGAAGAGGAGACAGACGCTGCTGCAGCCAGAGACACACGCGGGATCGGGTATCGGGCAAGTATATTATTTTAATTATTTTATCACACCTTTGTCGTATAGGGCGCACTAACTTTTCCCCCCCAGTTTTGGGGAAGAAAAAGTGCGTCTTATACTGCAAAAAATACGGTATATTAAGTATAATACACCAACGTTCATTTCTGTGCACAAAAGCAAAATATAATTTACAAAAGATCTAATAAACATAAAATATAGTACGTGCATTAATAAATAAATAAAAAATAGGAATGTGCATTAGAAAAACAATTAAAACGATAATATACAAAACTGTAAATAGGAAATGTAGCATTACTCACCAGTGGAAAAGAAATATTATGAAGGTTTTATAAAAAATCCTATATCTTTGACCTGTGCAGGGAATCTTAATGTTTGTGCAGTTATAGAAGAATACATAAAACCACCATCCTAACTGCATGTATGTATATTGTAAGGTGAGTGTTTGTGTGTATAATTTCCCATATTTAATTTCTGCTCATTTTCTTTTTTCAATTAAATTTAATATGTACTTGCACAGGGGGGCTTCATATCCTAAATTTATGGAGATACTGGAAGCGTGTTAGAACCGTGGTTCCTTCTCTGTGGCTATCAGATACAGATTGGGAGATAGAGAGTACTTCATCCACATTAAAGACAGAATTAGAAGTGCTTACATATGAGTGGCTTTCATAATAGATTTGTGAACTGGTCAGCACCATGGCTGAAGCAATGTCGTTTTCTAGAGCCCAGTTATCAGCTATTGCAGTCAGGAGTTAGGTATTGGTGAGAGAAGCAGCATTTAAGGAGGAGATCTCCCATACTCCATTCTAAAAGCTACAACAGAACTCCTCACCCAAGAGTTAAGTCTGAGGACCAGTAGGTGTTTAGAAGTTGCACTGCAGCCCAAGGTTTAAATTAGCCAGAATTTGCATAAATGTTTTATGCCTATATATCTTCAAATAAAAAAAAATTTAGGTGAAAAGAATTCCCAGTGCTGAATCTCCTCCTATTCAAAGCGGTAGTTGAGACCACTTTTAAGAAATACTATGTTACTTGAGGTCATCTAGAACAGCGGTCCACAACCTGTGGTCCACGGCTCTGGCTGGTGCACCCCCCAGCGGGGTCAGGAGAAGGACCCCGCTTGGGGGGGGGTTCACCGGCTAGAGCCACGGATCATGTCTCCCATATGCTTGCAGGCTCAAGGCAGTGGGCGGGTTCTGGTATCATGATGTCACTCACTCAAAGTTCCCTAGCTTCCCCTTTGAGTGACACACGGCTCCCCATGCATGGGCGGTCTGGAGTCCGTAAGTTTAGTGGTCATTTGAGACATTCATGAACTTTTATTGGGACAGATGTACAAACATTGTACCATGAACTTATAAAAAGACAGGGCAAAATGCATTCATTGTAATGAGCAAATTTGAAAACCCCATGAATTTCCATAATTACAATTTTATAGGCAAACATTTTTACTAAAAATTAAACCATATTGAAAATAGCATTTAAATTACAGTATGAGTGAAACAATTTACAAACATCCTAATTTAAATCACTTCCATAATCTTTAAATACATTTAGTTTAAAATAGTATCTATGTTTGCATTTGCATCCTGTTACTCCCTTGCTCATCAACATGCAGACTTTTCTTAAGTGTTTCAGTCTTATATTACCTGAATTGCACAAAGCTAAGAATTGAGCATTCTTAATGGTGATAAAACTTGTGGATGAGCAAAAATTCATGGTTCAGAAAGGTGTTAACTCACTATACCATTATTACTTTGATTAAGCTGTGTTGTTTTGACTGCAGTGCAGAAAAGTAATTGGCCAAGGCTTGGCATGGTTAAGCAGGTGATTTCACCAAAAATGATTTTACCATAAATTTACTCATGTCAAATTTAGCCTTTAAGTCTGTGATAAGTACTACCAGGCAAAATATATCAATCAATGATACTAAAAATATGATTTACTGAAACATACCTTGCTGGAGAATCTTCCAAATCCATGAGCGCTACTTATAAATTATTCCCCCAGTTTAAAATTTGCTGACAGATGGTGGTATCTCTCAATGACTCATTTTGCCACCTAGTGGCCAGTCATCAAAAAGTGCACAGCTGTCACAGCTGTGAGCTGTCAGAAAATGAATGGGAAATTAATGAATATTATGAGCAAATTGACATGGTAATACTTTATAAATAGAGCCCTATGTGTTTCAATGGCAGTAATTAATTCACCACCAGAGTATGTTTCTGTGAATGACACATTCACTGCTTTATAAATTGACCCTTTATTTTTTGTGCAGGTTATCAGAAGTGTTCTGTGGTCAAAACTTTATATGATGACAGGTTATCTGTGATCTGTAAATTACCATTTTATTATACCAAAAGCTTGGTACTGTACATTTTCCTAATAGACCTTTTACAAAACAAACATACTGCCTTTGTTGTGTATGGGTTTCAAGGCTCTAAAGGTGTTATACAATTGATTTATAAAGTAAAGTTAATTTATGTTCTCATTAACGCTCCAATGACTCCCAGAAGACTAGCAAAGCCTTGGTTTTATTGCTTTCTGGAAAGGGCCTAAACTTTAATAAAATTGTACTAATCATTAATAGAAGTAGATACTTTATACTCTTTCATTCTGTACTTAATACTAAGATAAATGCATTACAATCTTTTTTATTAGTTTTATGTGAGCAATGATATTTTTCTAGCACTTTGCCGATCGAAAATCAGCAAGACAGAATATAAAAGCAGAAACAGTGAAGAATTTTACTAAGTTTATACTGTTACCATGATCAATGAAATCCAGAAGTTCAAGTTATTATTTATATTCATGCATTACAGTATTTAAGTGATAACCCCTTTTTATCATCTTATGATATTTTATTTTCATATTATTAGCATTGTTGGGTAGTGTACTGGTAAAGCTGAAGTTTAAATGATTATATTTTGGTACCTCCTCCCAAAACAATATTGTTAATTAAAATATTTAAATTTTCATTACATTATATTTCATTGGTGATCCAGCAAACCTGAAATGGATTTCTTTAAAATAATTTGCTATTTGCTAGCAAATGTTTTAAATCCTAGATCATTTCAGGTTTGCTGGATCACCCAGCTTTACTGATCAAAGTGTATCCTCTCCAGCCTTGGAGAGCTTTAATAAATCAGACTCATTACTGGAAAACTAAAAAGCTTTCTTTTACTCTAAAGACCTTAAAAGCATGCATTACCCCCCCCCCCCCCCCACATTCTTCCCGAGTGGTTCATTGCAATGCAGTCCCTCTTGAGTCTTAGTTATCCATAACCTAGAAGTTCTCACTGTCTTTTTCTGAATACTCAACCAATAACAACAACTTTTCTACTTCTTATGGGGAGAAGGTTTTACATCCTGCATATTTATCAAATAGGGGAGACAGATTCTTCCAAGACAAGTGAAGTCTACATTAGTAAGGAATACCCATCTACTACAATTTACATCGCTCTATGGTAAAATATTGTGTGTATAGACTCCAGACATGTACTGTATGTGAAAATGCCTAAAGGTTTACTATGCTATTTCTGTTTTAAAAATTATGGTTTATTATGGTCCTGCCATGAAACTCCTTAAATAGGCAGTCCTTGCTATAGGGAGACAACGATTTGTCCCTGTCAATTGAACCTTTCTATCGTCACCCTACTCCATGTGCTTCTGGTGAAGGGTAGACACAGCCGTGTATATGCTCATTGTACAGATATGTTTACATTTAGTTGTTAAAATCAACCTTCTATATTTATTACTGTAATAGAGTCAGGTTTTTCATTTAAATATTTATTTGAGATTTAATGATCACTTTTACATCTATTTTAAATATATTGATAATAATCTATATATTCATTTGCACAAACATGGACAAAATGTTTACATCAACTCAAAAAAAGCTATATATCTCATAACTACAAAATGTACAAAAGAAAATATAGGCAGGAAGATAAATGTGCAATGCACCAGAAGAAATAGGACAAGGAGAGAAATAGACTAAATATTATTAGCCTAAGCACATAGACTGTTTGGATTTAATAAGCAGCTAGACAAATATCAGCATACATCCAGAAGGCATAGCACAGTGCAAAACAATTTTATAGAAAGGAAGGATTTAGAAATACAAATGTTATCAAGTCATTTTGCAGATAAGGAAGAAAAAAGTTGACTATAGAATACAGAAAAAGGTTAAAGATACTGAAAAACTTAGTAGGCATACTGCAATAAAAAATTTACTTTACAAAACAGCAATTATTATATTGCCAGAGGCATTACAGCATTTCTTGATTCACTTTGATTTACAGTTTATGCAGGCCAATATTTTGTAATCATTTAGTTTTTTGGCTAGGGATAGACTAACTTTTTTATTTTATAAGATAACTGTCTGGACTACCAAAGTGTTCTTGTGACCATAGTGGATAAAGTGCATACCTAGTGAACACTCATGGATCTTGTTATGATTTTTTTATGCAACTTTTTTTCAAACTATTGTTTTTTCTTTTTTTCTATTATGGGTTTTTCTAGAAATAAGAAACAGAATAAAAACACAAGCGAATACAATAGAAACAAAACAAGAAATTAAAATCAAATTTGTAAAACAGACAAAATTCCAACAGAAATAACCACATATCCCAACCTCACATCATAGGGCACAGGAGTAGAATATTTAAATCTATCCAGAATCTTTGTGCGTTCTTTATCATCTACCTGTCTACAGATAAAAATTGTACTATCTTATAAGGAAATGGGAGACAGAGCTGTCATCCTTTTGACCTGCCTCAAGCATCTCTCTATAAAAGATTATCCAAAGAGAGAAGAGTACATGGTTAACTCTAGGCAAATAAGGGTAGCCAAGCAGTCATGGTGGCCCTTCTGGCATTTGTTGACCCATCCCTGTAAATCTTGATTTATCTATATTAGGAGGAAACGGGCCAGCATTTTCCCAATATCCCAATATATAAGTAGCAACAAAGGACAGATGACATTGAGGATCAACAACCATCTGTGTGAACATGACAACCTGGTTTCAAAAGTCTTCAATATATTTACATGACCACAGATCATGGGATAACAAAGCAGGGCAGTCACCACATTTAGGGCTTTGCAACTGACTATAACAATCAGGGTGAGGTTGGCTTACAACCCTTAAAACTTTAGCCCTATGCATTAGCATAAACTAACAAAACACGACTTTTACCAAAGATTTACATATTTTCTAAATAAATTCATCTGCAATAATGGGCCTGATTTATTAAAGTTCTTCAAGGCTGGAGAGGAAACACTTTCATCAGTGAGCATGGGTGATCCAGAAAACCTGGAATGTATTTCTTAAAGTCATTTGCTAATTGTTAGCAAATGTTTTCAATTCTGGACCAGATCCCTTCCAATTTTATGGATCACCCAGGTTCACTGATAAAAGTATATCCTCTCCAGTTGGAGAACTTTAACAAATAAGGCCCGATGTGTGCATCAAGGTTAAACACTGTGTGAATTTTGTGTGAAAGCATAAAAAATAGACCCTAATGTCCTCGTTTTGCAGTGGCTGATGGCTGATTTACTAATGGAATTTAGGCTGCTCACTTACCAAGGTGAATTATTACTTTGCAGATGATAATTCACTTAGCTTTGAGAATGTGCTGATTTCAATTGTGATGATCAATTTATAAAAAATACCTAATCACATTGCATCGCAAGGAAATCTTAAAAAAACAGGATTAAATTGTTGAAATCAGCAGAGCTTAATCTCATTCACTAAGCTAAATGAAATATCCTTTACTATGGGAAATATTCCCTTTGCTATGTGAACATTCTACATTTATATAGTAAATCAACCCTACATAGTCTATACCTATGGACTATCAGAATTTAGAGCCATCATATGACCATTTAGCAAAAGATAAATTATCTCTACATTATCCTCCCCAGAAAGTTGTACTTCAAGTGTTCTTTTTTCTAACTCCATTATTACTGTATCCTAAAGGGTACCTGGAAGTAAAACAAAAGCATCCTTATTTTAATTTACCCCCCAACAAGTGGTTGGGGAGTAAAATAAAAAAGGATGCTTTTGTTTTACTTCCAGGTACCCTTTAGGAAAGAGTAATTTTTAACGGCTGCCACTACTGACCTCTTACTAGAAATTCTGGTTGATGATCTATAATAATTAAAATTTTCTAAGTCACTCTTCCAGAATGTGTATGCAGATAATCAGATAAAAGTTAGACACTTCCAACCTGAACACCAAGTACTGGGATTAAGGAACTACAATTTTCTTAAGTAAATCAGCAATGGCTGATCAGCAGTGTCAGTGTGCAAAAGGCAGGTGGAAGAGCTTATTATTGTGCTTGTTCAAAATTTTTCCATCATTATCAAAATTGACCTACCTAATGATAAAATACTACAAAAATATTAACACTATACCTTATAACAAAACAAAACATAGCCACTTATTTTGCTTAAAGCATACATTTTTGTTACTAGTTTGTATTCAGTGTAAAGCCACAAAAAGTGGTTGGAAGTACTATAGGCATAAAAAAAAACATCCTATTAATGATGACTTGATTCGGATATTTAGGGATTTTGCAGTGAACTACATCTAGTCAGGGTTAAAATAAACTTTCAAAAGTTAACTGACCTTTATTGACTGCCAGTCTTCAGTCTCTTTATCTGTTGTTACATTATTTGATATAATTTTATTTATGCATTATTTCATTCTAATCAACATTTTTCTATACCACAAAACATGACAGACCTCAATTTGTTACTAAATCCCTTAAAATTAACATATTTATGTATATCAGTATTTAAAGAATCTGAGTTAAAATAAAAATTTATCATTGGTCTGCCAAAAGATTCTTCTGCCAGATATGCAAATTAAAAAGATTGTTTCTCTATCATAAATCAGCAAAACATCAGATCATATTCCACATTCTTTACATGTGTGTCTAGTGACTGAAATCCTATATTTAAAATATAATAAATTGTTTAAATGCAATAAATGGTATGGTAACATGTAGCAAACAAAAAATAAGTCTCCAACAATAAAACTGGGTTTCAATTACTAGGTGGGTGGGTTGACTACTTTATTTAAGGCATTTTCAGGTTTGATCTGTGAAAAAAAGTAGTTCAGTAGAATTAACTGTACAGTCTCCACTGACTAAAATAGATATTTTTTGTGATTGTGAAAGTGATGTCTTAATCTTCTGTGGTGGGAGCAGATGCTGACAGTCCCTGGAAGGATGAACAGTATTTAAAATGCAGTGTAAACTCATTTCTGGCTGCACTTTCAAACAGAAATATGTGTCTTTGATAGACTCCCGAGGCAAGTGAATTCAAACAGTGTGAGTGGCTGGCTAAAACACTAAAATCCTAATTGGTAGTTACTCATGGCTTATTGATGAACGGTAGCTGCACAGCACAAGATGTTACATGAATTATAAAGAAGACACCGGGGAATACCGTATAACCATGTATCCAAAACAGACAGACACAGTTTGTCTGTTATGCAGGATTCTTAAAGTACACAGTCGATTCCAAGTTAACTGATTCAATTGGTAGAAGGACACTGACAATTACACAGGTCTGTCTCTTATATTTATGTGAAATGCTTTATTAAATTACATATGTTGGTAAAATGAGCATACAAGCAAGCAAGAATTTTCTTAATGTCATAATTCAAACATATACACCGTGCAGCACATTAAAGCATCCAATTAAATTTGAAAAAAAAACATTTGTTGAAACCAAGCAATTTAAAAATTATTGGGGATTTAGGGTACTGCAAAAATATGATACATTACTGCAGTACACATTTTTCATATTTTTTTAAATCTGCTTCTTCGGCACATGGAATGGAGACAATAGATCTGAATTTTTAAACCTCTCCAAGAGCTGGAGATTACTATTCCTGGTGATCCAGCAAACTCAGAAAAAATCTGGTCAAGAACTGATAACTTTTACTAACCAATATCAAATGGTTTTGAAGAAATCTATTCAAGGTTTGCTGATCATCCAGGATTGTTTATCTTCTCCAGTCTTGGAGAGCTTTATTAAATCAGACCCACTATATATAATGCAATTCTTTTTATAGTCAGTTGGTAGGATAATGCCCTCAAACACTACGTGTAACTGCCATGGTTTATTTGGGACCCTAGGGATAGAAAAATGTTCCAGTCGTCTGGTGTTATGTGTGCCTAGATCTATAGGTAGATCTATATACCTGTTCAGGACACAGCTTTAAAATTTTGATTTTTTTCTAATCACATATAATTCTAATAGGGGGAATGTAATATTGGTGGGCTAACGGCAGTGGACTATAAATTCACTTAATACAAAATAATACAGAAATACAATATCATGATATACATTATCATTTTATAGGGATTGATCATTCTCCCTTCACCTGTATGAGCTCTGCTGTACAGGGCTGCAAGAGACAAGTAACAAATCAAAGTTCACTCTTCATAATATAAAAGTAAGCCTTACTTTTTCTTTAGATTGTAAAACCTTTGTACCATGGGCAGAGCAGTGAAGCAAGTAGCTTTTCTACTATTCTATCTTTGGGAATGAGCATTTTAATAGTGTTTTACTAAATATAAAACTACAAGTTTTATATCACAGTCACAAAAAATCTATTTTAGAAGTCAGTGGAGACTTTACAGGTATTTCCAATTACCTACTTTGTTTTTTTTCACAGATCAAACCTAAAAATGCTCTAAAATAGTCAACCAACCTACAGAGATATTGTTGTTGCTTCTTTGCTGTTCTTCAGCTCCAGCATTTTTATTAGTGTTATTCTATGGATATAAAAACAACAGCTCCTAGGACTCCATTATGGGATGTCAACACAGGAAGCAGTCCAAAGGGATAAGGAGGTGGTACCACACCACAACCTCACTGCTAGTCTGAACATAGCCCAAACACACACAGAAGCTTAAAAATGTCAACACCAAGGGCTCTATTTATAAAACAGGGAATCTGACATTCCCTCAAACATTCTCTTGTGGGAATCTTCTAAGTCCATGTGTTTCAATGGCAGTAATTGATTCCCACCAGGGAATTGGGGCTATGTTCAAGATAGTGGTGAAGTTGTGGTCTGGTTATACGACTGCGTAATATGGTGAGATCCCACGCAGAAACCCATACAGGAACCTATATTAAATTTCTGGGGGGCAGCAGTAAGTGGTTCAGTACACTTGCTGCAACTTCCTGTAAAATGTTCAAAATGTGGTTGATCTAATAACCAGTGCAGCAGTATAGGTTGCCAGATGGAAGTCTGATAACGGCCTAAGCCAGCACACTCTATAAGGACTGTTCCTCTGTCTCATATTGTAGTAGTTTGTATTTCTTTCAACATGTAATTCTGATGAAATTATAAAAGTGGCAATACAATTAGCAAAATTCTTTATCCCAAAATTTACAATATATGATGCAGTACATAATTTTGTGTTTTGAGTTTTAGATTTCACTTTTACCTATATTAGAATATTTTTCTTATTTAACTCCCAATTAGCTCCTTACTGAACTAAATATCCAAATAATAAGACTATGGTCTTGCATTAAAGAAAAAACAAACAGAAATAAATTACTCCACCATGCCCTGTACCAGCCAAACAGTTTTAGGATTTGTTCTCACCTGCAGTGAGGTTGATTTGTGAAATCAGGGGCAGGGTCTGAACCGGCCCTAGGTGTCAAGTCTTGGAATACAATTTAAAAATTGTATCTACCATAGCTGATAAGTATTATAAACTGCATATTAGTACATGTACCATACTTGTAACTAGTACCCATACCTAAAACCAGACTGGTAACAGTGACACTTTGCCATACTATTCCAATTAAACTATTCTTTTCCAGCCTCATCACACCCAGCATCAGCCTTGTGTGGCCAGGAAGTCTAATCTTGCCCGTAAAATAGCTAGGAAGTGGGGAGGCACCAGACAGTTGGTTATGCGGAGCAGGACTGTAAATCTGTCTCTGCTGACATATAAAATAAAATGCATTTTACATTACTTAATTTCCTGTTTAGAGCAGTGCACAGCTGATGCAGTAATTTTTGCTTTTGATAAGGCTTAGACAAATCCTTAAAATGTCATGTGTACAAATTAATGGAAGCCTAACCAATCAAAGGCATTCTGTCTCCAATTTGTGCATCTTTCATCAGAGCTTGTCCGACTGATCTGGTCTGTGCAGTTTTCACCCTTAGTCTCACTGGAAAAATGTCAAAAAATATAAAAACTGCACCTCGTGGGAAATGCCACCATAGATGCAATAGGTTTTGGTAAACATCAGTATGGTTCTTTAACAATCACAAAAAAAAAGATTTTCACTTATACCAAATAAATCACAAATCATTCATGGCAACAACAGCTCAAGCAATTCTTAAATATAATATAATATAGCAAATTTAGCAATATAAAGTCTAGTCTAACATGTAATTGCTTGAAAAACATCTGGCCAGCATACGTGCATGAAGTTTTAATATTTAAAAATAATATTACAATTAATACTTACCTTAGCAATGTCCAGTAGATGAATCATCTTAAACCCCCCTATTTACTTAATTGCATTTCATCACAATGATACCTACAATGATAAAAAAGCATCACAAACTTAGGCTTCCCTATTTTCACAATAATGCCAGTTTTGTTAATACATAGATCATGACTAAAATGTATTAAATGTTGCTTCAAATTAGATAAATATGAAATATATGATATGATATCATATTAGGTATCACAGCCATGTTACAAAGTTTTAGTTTTTTAGTTTTTTTTCGCTGCTATCTTAAAAGTATCTTCTTGGCTGACAATCTTTCACAGTCTATATGAAATAAATATGAACAGTTTACAAATTATAGCACTGCATATCATGTACAGATGATGACTCTTGTTTATTAGCTATACCATGTTGACACCAGATATGTCCACACATAAGAGTCTAATGAAAGCTGTCTATATTTCAATTTAAGTGGCATTTTTTAACATGCTATGTCACAGTGCCACCTAGAGGTTTAACAATCCCCACTACATACCATTATAGTAACAATTCAGTTTAGTATTTCTGACAGCTTTATATGGTCATAGCTTGCTAAACATCTCAGTTAGTGACATTGACCATGCACAAGATATAATACTGTGTGCGATAATAAATAAGGAGTTTACTAATAATGGATGTAATATCTAAGCAGCAGTCCTTCCCTTTGGATAGTAATATAAATTATAAATAGTACAAATTAAAAGATTTACAAGTGATTAGAAATTGTATGTCATCTGCTGTGAGTTGTTTAAAGAACCATGTTATATTACATGCCGCTAACATAACAACTATTACAGAATAAACTAAATCATCATGCACTTTCCTGTCTATGGTGTACTTATACTAGTAATAATAATAATAATATATTAAAATATATTTGAGTAATGTGTAGTGACCATTGACAAGATGAGTGTGACAACTGAATCCACACTGTCTGTGACTTTCACTAGGAATGCTGTAGGCAAGCATTAGCTAATACGAATGTGCTGGGGAACAGATGGAGTACAAAAATCCTTACCTCACTAAAATTAATTTATCTTTTAAATGTTAACTAAGGATTTGTTGGAAGCATAATATTTTTGCATTTTAAATACTGTCATAATGTTTCCTTGCAGAAAAGCTAGTCATGAGCAACAGATTGTGGCCCATCGTAACCGTTTTATAACCCAGGTTGTGTGATCTAAGACAAACATAAAGCTACCAAACAATAGTATTAAATATTGCAACTGGGAAATGGAGGTTCCAGAGTTTTAGGCTCCAAACAAAGAATTCTAGTTCCCAGTTTTTAAACAAATAAATGCTAAGTGGACATTTGGGACAATGGCACCATCTAAGTGAGAACGAGAGAATACTTCATTTAACGTTTCCAGAATCCACCACATGTATGTTTTGAAGCAGCAGATTCTCCTTTTCCATATATTTAATTTCCCACTATTGCAGCTGCACTAACCCCTATGCAAAGTTCAGCTCTACTGAAGCTGCCATCTGGAAAATAGGTCGGAGCAAGTAAATGAATGTCCAAAGTCAAGGACCCACTACATACATGCTCCAAGAAAGCACATTCCCTTTTACCTTCCAATGTTATGATTTATTATAAAATGTATCAATAGCAGCTGTACCAATGGGAACCCACTGTTATAGCAGATATTGGTGGTTTGCATTATACCTATTGTGCGTAACAAAAGACAGTCATCTGACAGTCAAAATTACAGCAAGAATGCAATCACACTAAATAGACTTTTTACACTGAGGTGGTACTGATAAAATCTAGAATTCTGCCAATCTCTGCCTTTAACTGGAATATATAACTTTTTAAAAGTAAGCCAGCAGTGGTCGCTTTGATACAGCTTTAATAACACTTTAAGGGCTATATTTTTAAAACAGGGAATCTAACATTCCCACAAACATTATCTGGTGGGAAATATTTACTACCATTGAATTACATAGACCTGGAAGATTCCCACCGGGGATGCCAGATTCCCTGTTTTATAAAAAGACCCCTTAATGTGTGTTGCTTTAAAAGATTTTTCAAGCCAGTGTGTGAACTGCTTAAAAGACCCACATGAGTGCCTTTAGAATAGATAATACATTTGTAGAATTGAAGTGTTTTTGTAAGAGGAAAGCAATACTATGGGGCTGATTCCATTCCAGGTTTGCTGGATCACCCAGCTTCGCTAATGAAAATGTATCCTCTCCAGCTTTGGAGAGCTTTAATAAATCAGGCCCTATGTGTAGTAGGAAAATTAGTTAGATATACTGCTTCAAACAAATCTATTATCTGTTTTAAAGATGTTGGAAAATTCCAATCAAATTTGACAGAAATTCAGCATGATTTATAGGTTATTTTTATGAAATGATACTGGAATTAAAAATGTTATTTCATTTAGGAAGATTTTGCACAAGCCAAACTTTCACAGTGCTTATTTTTTGACTGACAATATTGAAAAGTCTGTTCTGTATTTGTTTATTTTTTTCTCTCTACTAGCTGTAGCCATGTCTGTACCTGGAGAGTGAATTCAAATTTGACTGGGTGACAATGCAAGAAAAAAATGTGTTTTTACTGCAACCTAATGTGTGAAATAGACTGGTAAACAAACAACGACACTGATATTTTTTGGAAGTTTTCAGGGTAAAAAAGGCCAAAAAGAAACACATTCTTCAAAACTCAGGGAAGTGCACACTCAGGCAAAGTGGAAAGTATCATTCTTGGTCTTCTTACTGTATCCTTGTTACCTTTAATTTCATGATAGTCTCCTCTACAATCTGCAAAAATGGACTGCAAAATAATCCTGCTTAAAATCTGCCCCCAAGCCCTACACTAGTCACCCTAGATCACTACAGAATGATAGGGGGGGGTTAAAAAGTGACAAGACATACTAAAAACTGTTGGAAGACTTTTTTGGCTCTAAATCAGGGAATCTGAAATGCTATCAAACTTTCCCTCCACAAGGTGAATGTTTGAGGGAAGGTCACATCCCTGTTTAATAAATAGAGCCCTACATTGCACATCTTAGGTTGATAAGTATAAATAAGAAGCATCACACAAATACATTTGGCGAAGACTTAAAAAAGAACAATCCCATAACAATGCAGATGTAATTAAGTAGAAAAATGAACATTTAAAAGTAATGAATTTAGTTTTAGTGTTTATATATTACATTCATAAAAGATTCTGCATGTATGTTTAAACAAATCATCAGCTATTACATTTCTTTATTGAATTATTTTGTTATATAAACAGTCTGCAAACAAGTTCAACCTTCTTTCTCAATAAGGCATATTGCCCACTGCTACCCATTACCCATTTCTTTATTTTACTTTATTATTTTTTGCTATTCTTCGAAAACTTTTTTTTCTGTTGTTTAATCCTAATTGGCTGCACATTACATCTGTTAATAAATGGCTTTAAAAAATCCTGTTAGACTGATTAAAATGTAATTGTGCTACAATAACTCTTCCATTTCATTATTAAAAACTTATTTCACAAAACAAAATTTGGGAATGTATTTTACAAATCTTATATTTAGTGTACATGACATAAATGGGCTTTCCAAGAAATATATATATTTATAATGCCGGCGATAATGTAGAATGTGGCTTCAAGAATACATTATGTTGTTGTGCAAATGAAAAAATACATATGAATGAAGTAAACCTGTGGTCATAAGATATTCACCTACTAACTATCTGACTCTTAATATAATATAAAAAATTTATCTGACTTTATTTGCAAATTTATGACATAGTTTTATAGTTCATTGGTTCATGAAAATGTCTACATGAACCTAAAATAAAATTAGATTTTTCTCTTATGCATACTGTACACTGGAGAAGAGAAGGGTCACCACAAAACAGGTTGAAATATAAAGTTAATTTATCTCCCTTGCATCCTTGAGCAAGGTTGGAACAGTGGGTATGTGTGCAAATCAGAATAAATTCGCCTTTTGATTTTTTTGTGGTATAAAACAGCTGTACTAGCAGTTTTCATATCAACAACGTAAATAAGAAAATATCCAAGAATAAGCTTTGGCAGAACAATAGTACACTTTCTGACCTAAGTTTAAAATTAAACCATAACAGATCTTTGGGGAAATTTCACACCACTAGTAAGCAGCATTTGCAATTTTTAGAAGTTGTATTGAATTGACTGAATTGTAAATATATTATGAGCTTGTAGAACTTGTTGACTTTTTGCTTTACTGCAGAACTAAACATCCATTATTTACTTACTTTAATTTTTTCATTTCATTGACAGTATAACCCTTTTTATGTCTTAAAATGTTAATAATAAATCCAATAACAAACTATTTATGTCCAAAACCTTATTTTTGGTGCATTCTGCCACTGCTAAAAAAAAAAATACAGATGTTCTCATGTAGCATGCTTTCACCTATTTTTCTTCCAATTTCAGAGTACAAATATGCCTTTCCACATTATAACACATTATGCAGTAGAAAATTCCAAAGGAAAGGTGCAAGATCTCAACAAGGAAGACAGGACAGCTTTAGATGGCCAAAAATGAAGCTGGGAAAAAAAGAATAACTGGGTAAACTATTAATTTAATTGATACATGATGAAGGATACCAATGACATGTTAGCTTGTATTTATTTATATTGCTTTAGGGCTTTATTTACAGTACATATTATAGTCAGTGGTTTCATGAGAAACAAGTATTTGCAGCTTATGAATCATCCAAGAAGGGATATTTTTGCAGTTTTGTGGATTGATCTAGTTTTACTACTATGGCAGAAAAAAAAATTGAAAACAATAGATTTGCAAATCTCAGATAAAGCAGATTTGTGTAATTATAATGTATGGGAGGAGTGTAGGCAACCTCCTCCTTAAAGTAGAATCATATATATAGTATCAAAAAGTTATGCTGGCCCTTATCCTAACCCTTAAAATAAAGTAAACCTTAACTTTAAAAAATATGAATCTGTGGTTTACTTATGCAGGCAAAGCAATAGGCATTTTACAGGGCATTATGAACTGACAGTAGCAGGTATTTCCTTTGAATTCCAATGCTAAAGGGAGTGACAGACAAGGTAAGTATGGAGGGCTGGGGGATTAAAACACACGTTTCTTTTATGTATGGAAAGGAGAAGATTAACTTCTAAACTCTTGTGTGAAAAAAAACATGAATATTGCCAGTGACAGATGACATGACAGTAAGAACAAAATGCTTTATTTCTCACATGTACAGCTCTCCCTTGGGACAGGATATTACCTGATAATGCAATATAGCTCCTTTCACCATTAATGTACTGTGAAATGTACTGTGCTTTTGGTACACAGATGATATTACTTTGAGATAAAAGAAAGTAGCATAACTACATGGGCAATAAGGAGTTGGGAGACTTTTTTCTTGTTATGCAGGCTGTTTTTTTCCAATCTAAACCAGCACTGAAAATATCTTTTTAACATGTACCCGAATACATAACCCATCAATTAATATTACCATTTTTATTTTAGGAGGATTGAAAAGAATAAAAAAATATTTACCTAATTTGCTTGACAACGGTTGAGCAAAGAGGCTTTCTTAATTCCAAGTATGTGAATTAATTTTAACTTATTTTCTTGTTACCCTAATATGTTACTCTAACTGTATTCAGATTAAGCCACTGAACTGTATCTGCAGTCAGTCCTGTTATTCCTTACTTCCTTAAAATGCTATTTAATTTTCTTTGGCGATGCTACATGTTCTTTGTTAAGCATAAGTATGATAATGTTATCCTTCTGCCAATACTTAACGGCTTAAGTATCACTGAACAGGAGCATCCAAGCATGTACACTTCCTGAAATTCATCAGTACAGAATGTGCAGATCAAGCACAGCTCAATGCATGCAAATCACGGAACACTTCTCAGCAAACTTTGATTAAAACATAACATTAGTGGATGAAAACTCAATTGAATACCCTCTTAACAGTATTTCCTATCATTTGCCTATTTCCTATTCATGTCAAGACAAAATATGATCCATTTAAATGGCAAACACGCAATGTGCTCCAAATATTCATACACAGACAAAACAGAAGATATATTGCCTAATACTACAAAAAAGCCTGGCATTCATTAGGTTGGTGCAACCAATGCTGCATGTACATATTTTAGATAAGCAATACAGAATCACAACTAAACAAACACATTTAGACTATACATGACCTTATAAATTAAAGAAATACAAAGGATTAGAACAGTGGTGCTCAATTTTGCTTTTTTTTTTTTTTTTTTGCTCATTTGCAGCCTCTGACATTAACAAAGGGCCAATCCTAACATTTAGTAACAGCAAAGCTGTTGAGACTTGTCTAAAACAACAGACATTCCAAAAAATATGGTCAGAGACTATATGGATGCTAAAAGTCAGAAATGGACTATATGGATGCCAAAGGTCAGACTGTGCAGACATGCAAAAGGAGATATAGACCACACATAATCAGACATACTATAGACTTGAAGAAGACAGGGAACAAGTTTAAATAACAGTCAGACTAGACAAAAAGAACGCATAGGGATTGCTGCTATTAAAGCTATTAGAAACCAACACAATCATATTTTACTCTCTACACCTGTGTCAAGTGTAGAGTGACTGACACCACGCCGCCTAATAATATGTTGAGACAAACACCCAAAATAGACAAAATAGACAAAATAATGTACCTGTTCCGACTTACATACAAATTCAACTTAAGAACAAACCTACAGTCCCTATCTCGTATAAAACCCAGGGACTATCTGTATATATATTGTTAAAAATAAAATAATATAGCACCTATCCCTTTGTTTGTTTTTATGCATACACTCTGAATGCCAATGACTTCACAAGGAATTTAATTTTTATACAATAAAGATCCTGATACATTAATTACAAAATAACATATGTGTTCCCCAAAGCAACACATTTTCTTAAAAAAAAAACGAAACATTCTGTTTACAGTAATATGAAAGTGAGTATGGCCAGTGTGTCAATAATCAAGTTAAATATGGCACTATAGAAAAAGCAGATTTAAGCCTAGTAGACCTGAACTGGAACAAAGAAAACATGTCATACAAATTATAGTGACCCTTATCTATGTATCTATTTTTAAATGTCCCTAGATGCATCACATATTAGCACAATTTGTGGACTAGCCACTAAAAGTAATTAGTGTAATGTAAATACTTGGTCACTCTCCTAAGAACTGTTGAGATAAAATAGTTTTTAATATTTTAATTTTTTTTAATTAATTTTGCTTTTCAGCACCCAAAAAGCAATAATCACCTTGATTGGGCAATGTTAGATTATTTTTTATCTTTTTGTGAGTGTATTATTTGAGTATAGTTCAGATAATGAAAATGGGAGTGACAGATTGAAGTTTTTTGACAGGTACATTTTATACCATCCATTTTTTATTTGTTTCTGCATTTAAATATTTTACCAGCACTCCCATCTCATGGTCCAGTTAGCTTACATAAAGTTAATGGGATAACCACCACAACCCTTTGCTTTGCCTTGTTTTGGCAAAGGAATAAGTCTAGTATAATAGAAAGTTCAAAAATGGAAAATTAAAGTTCAGGACCATGGCAAGCCTAAAAATTTGTCAGCTTTGGAGTGATGATTTTGTTCTTCCCCTTTCAATTGAGTGAAGCTAATAACTTACTGTTAGGAGATGCTCATCTGTCCATCGACTGCATCGCAGTATAAAACACTGTTTATTCTGTCCAGCGATGTCATTCTGTCCAGCACTGTTATTCTGTCCAGCAGCCAGGAGAACTAAGACACCAGCTTTCCTTTAGCCATGCAGCCTGATGTATTCATGGCATCCCCAGCATCCATTGTTAGGCTGTGCACAGCTAAAGGGGATTCTAGAGGCTGATAAGCTCCTGACTCAGTCCTGCACTGCATTTGGTTGCTGGGACTTTAAAGCTTCTCTGTTCCCAGTCACCAGTGCCTGTAGTAGCATATAGCTGGGCTAATCTGTGCTGGAGTGTGTTTCACTTGATTTACTGTTGCTGACCCTGCCTGTTTCTGACCTTGCAAGTTTATGCGGCCTGCCTACCTTTGCCTGTGACTTGGACTCTGCTTGTGTTTTGCCCTTGTGTACTTCATTTGGTGGACGGTTATTCTGTGTATGACCTCTGCTCTCTATTCTGGACTTTGCTCTGTTGGAATCTTGTTACTTCTTTATCTGCCCAGCCCATCGGCAGACCCTATCCCTTGCACAGTAAGTTCTGGGAGCAACCCGAGTGCTGGGAGATGCAACTAGTCTTGCGGGGGCTTGCTTTAGGTGAAGAGTGCAGTGTTTGATTGGGGGACTGGTGTCTGGTGAATACTGGTGCTGACCAGGGCCTTACATTACAACAGGCCCACAAAACTACCTACCAACATGGAGGATCTCTATGAACAAATCCAGCTCCTGACAGATGCATTTTTCAAGGCCATGGAGGCAAAACTTCAGGGTCTTTAGCAGGGTCACAGACCAGTGGGGGAGTATTCTGCAAAGTTTTGCAGCTGGGCCATCAGTTCACAGTGGAATGATCCAGCACTCTGCAGTCAATTTTGCCTGGGCCTGTCCAACGCCATTGAGGATATTTTTTTAAATCTCCTATTGCCGAATTCTTTGGATGAGACTAGCTAATTGGTCATAAGGGTTGACTGCAAGCTTCATGAGCATCACAAGAAAAGACTGTTTACATCTGCTACACCCTCAGGACCCCCTACCACCTCCAGCTGAGGAGCTAATGCAGTTGGGCTCCTGCAGGCTGTCAGCAACAGAAAGGTTGAGGAGAAGGTCCCTAAGGGGTCTGTCTGTATTGTGGAGAACCTGGTCATTATGTGTATTCCTGTCCTCAGAAGAAGCCAGGGAAACTTCAATGCCTAGGTGGGCCCCTGGACACCCACCAAGGCATACAGGTTTTTCCATTAAAATCTAATTGTGTCCATTAACCAGTTGAAATTGCCTGGCATTCTTCTGCTAAGCATTGCCAGGCATTCCTGGATAGCGATGCTGCCAGTAATTTTATGGATATGTCTCTGGCCCGCTCTCCTGGAATTCCAGTTATTAATTTGCCTGAACCTATATGTGTATTGGCTATTGATGATTCACCTTTTCAGCAGGAAAAAGCAATATCTAAATCTCCTGAGGTTTAGTTAAGTGCCTTAACATTTAAAAAGCTAACATTTTTTCTGCTGAACATTCTGTCAGCCTAGTAATATTAGGACAGCCATGGTTGGCAAAGCATAACCCTGTAATTGATTGGGAATCTGGGCAGATTGTCAGATGGGGGAATGCATGTGTTGGGGAAGTGCTTAGCTAACTAATTTCCTCTCTGTGGTGCCAGTTTCAGTGAGGATGGTAAAGCAGATGACAGATGACAAACCCCGGTCTTGGGTCCTGCAAAAAGTAAAGCAGGCTTTAGGACAACAGACAAGGATGAAAAGTTGTAATACTGAAAAACTGCGGGTGGAGGGTCCGGAGACCCCTCCTCAAGAGGAGGGTAATGTTAGGAGATGCTCATCTGTCCAGCGACTCCACGCTGTGGGCTACTGCAGTATAAAACACTTGTTATGTTTATTCTTTCCAGCATTTGCAACAGCCAGGAAAACTAAGATAGGAGCAGCCCCTGCTTCCCTTTAGTCATGCAGCCTGATGTGCAAGCCTCTTTGCTCCCAGTCACCAGTGCTTATTGTAGCGTATAACTGGGACAATCTGTGCTGGAGTGCGTTTCGTCTGATTTACTGTTGCTGACCCTGCCTGTTTCTGACCTTGCAAGTTTATGCTTTCTGCCTAACTTTGCCTGTAACCCGGTCTTTGGTGGACGGATATTTTGTGTATGATCTCTGCTCTTTATTTTGGACTTGGCTCTAATGGAATCTTGGTACTACTTTATCTGTAAGCTCCTGGCTTGCTGCTAGCCCATCCCCAAACCCCATCTCTTGCGCAGTTAGTACTGGGGGCAACTGAGTGCGGGGGAATGATGTCTGGTGAATACTGGTGCTGACCAGAGCCTTACACTTACACACTGAGTTAATGCAGCTATAATCAGAAAAGCATTTAATTCACATGCAGCAGTTTTCATCTAATAAAAGCATGAAAGGCTTTCTCATGACTCTTAGTTTACAAAAGTACTTTGCAATTGCACATAACTACACATTAAATAAAGTTATGGCAACATGTTTAAAAATGAAGTGACCATACAAGACAGCAGTGTTCATTTAGTATGCATGGTGAGAAATCTATTTTTTATTGCTTTTAATTTCTTTAGTCCATGCACAGTGCTAAGTATTTTTGGTTTGTGCACAATCTGCAGTAACACTTCCTGAATCTCTAATGTGCCTAGCTTGCACATCCTATATTTCTCCATCAAAGGGTTGGTGCAATTTCAGGTACATGCACTGATCACTAAAGCCTATTTTTTTTTAAACATAAGATAATCAAATACTCCAGAATTATGACAGAAACACATCTAGAATACACAAGTAGTAATCCTGCCAATGTTTAAGAAATAAAGGGGAACAACCTATTTCTTCACTGCCAATCTAAAGAGCTTTTGTTGCTAAGTGTGAATAGCACAATTACACCCTCTGTTCAATGTTTGTTGAACTCTAGGATAAGTGTATTGCAAATCCCTACACATTCCCCACCCCAATCATGATACTTTACCCATTCTACCTTGAAATAATACAAGGAGGTGCCATTTCTTGCATGCCATCCAAATGAGTACACTTATCAGTTATACCCAGAATGTTTTAGATTTACTGGTAAAAATATCAATATCCAAGAATGTATAACTCCAAGTCACAGTACCACCAGTATAGCAATGTATTCTGCCTTACACCAGGTGTACTCTGTGCACTCAAAACACACACACACACACACACATATCATATAACCATTGTGCATATATCTGCATTTCATGTATGAAAATAAAGTTGGTATTTTTCACATTTACATGGGTTAGGGAAGAGTTAAATTAGTACCCGGTACTACTATACTACTGCAGGCTTACAGAATTTTAGCTACATTTTTACTTATGCATATGTTTTACCATTTCAGCTGGTAAAAAAAAAACAAAAAAAAAACTATTTTTCATTTTCAACCAGACATGCTGTTGGCATTTTTTTTTAGTTGCCATGGAGATACTAATTCATAATAATGACTTTTTATCAAATATCCATTATGAGTCCTTTTTAGTGTCTACAAAGTACATTTTCTCCTAATTTAGCATGAAAGGAGGGAATACCACATTTCTTTTAGTGCAGAAGTCGTAGATGATGAATTGGCTTCTTAAATGTGTGTTTCTCAAATGACAGTACAATATTTCACCCAGTTCTCATCTGACCTTCATTAGCTGAAACTCAGCTTTGTAATATTATTTGTGTGTGTTATTATAGTGTAAATCAATATATATGAATATATCAGACTTACAGATCGAGGTAGAATTACCTCGCACCATTCTTTCTCAATTAATGCATTAAAATTAACAATTGAAGCACTACAAAAAAATGAAGCAAACTGCATTGTTATTTTTATTAGCAGTAATGAACTTGGATGGGTTTACAAGGCACACGACATGTAATGCTCACTCCTACATTTAAATAAATGGCTGGCCTAATATAACACAGCACTATGGAAACTGGCGAGCTGGGAGTGATTAATATGCTTAGCATGGTAATTTAAAATAATAACATAACTAAATTCAGAGAGGTGAGATAGAGGGCCCAATGGTTTCATACATAAAGACATAGTGTACTACTAACACTGATGAGACAAGCTAGAAAGTATGTACTGATTACTAACTGTTGTTACAATCATATTGAATGAGTTGGTCAACAAGCTAATTTAGGACAAGGATATTTACATGTACGTCCCCAGCCCACATCATATAGACAAATGACTCTACATATTAGCAGTTAAAGTCGGCTCTTTACTTTGTTGGTTGCTACCTTACAAGTAATGCTGTAAAAGTGGTTACTGTATTTCAGGAACAATTGATAAAATGGTCAATGAATAGTGCTACTGGCCAGCACACAATATTGTATACAAACAAAGCACCTAACACTATAGGCTTGATTTATTAAAGCTCTTGTTTGTTGGTCCACAGTACAAATCTTAATACTTTTCTAGTGTTTTTGTGTAACACATACACACAATTCTTAGTATATCAAACTGTTTTGTTTATTTTTGAATAGAGTAAGAAAGGGTAAAACTCTGCATATCAAAAAAGGAAGTTATACGAAATCTGAATGCTAGTAAACCCATTGCTCTCTTCTTCTGCACACACTGCCCAACATGGTGTCCTTTGCAATCTTCTCATGCACATACTGTACTACTTATAAGACACTCCTTTATGTAATTCTAGAACAGCTTTCCTTATCTTTATATATGATTGTGAGAGGGAGATAGCTCAGATGGCAATTTTAGACCAGGAAGGCACCAGACAACATTACTCACCAGTCTGGTATGGTAATATGGTATAGGGGGACAATGTCTGTTGGCAGGGGCTGCTAAGTAATGGTAATCCTTTAGTTAATTGATTTACCCAGCGCTGCAGCACAGATACCAGGTTTCTTGTAGCCATTTTGTGGGAATTTGCAGTTAGTCTGGTCTTGATGGAATATAGAGTTCCCCCTGGACCTTCTGTAGGTAGGAATCCCTGTAAATACAGACTAAACTTCCAATGGAATTGTACTATCAATGCAGTTACACCACACCACAATATTTTTCTTCAGTTGCTCTGGGTGCCTTTTTAGGTAAAAGGTCAAAATTGGTATATAGAGTTGCAGAGTTGCAAAGAGTTTTGCATTGAGTTACATAGAGTGTTGCAGTAGGAGTTGCAGAGTTTATGGTGTGCAGTGGAGTTTGCAAAAGAGTTAATGGACAAAAAGTTTATTAACATATTAACCCAGAGCCAACTCTTAGGTTGTATATCAAGCCCTACCTAATACCCCAAGCTTGTCACATGTCAGTTAGTTGGTTAGTGATGTCCTATAGAGCCAAAGGGGACATAGTGTTTTTCTAATAATTTCTACAAACTAAATGGGGTGTCAAACTTTGCTGCATACTCATTGTAGACAAACAGATTAAGAGGGTGTTTTACAGATTAAGTGGGGATTAACAGATACAAACAGAAAATGGCACTTTTCAAAAATATATGGATATTGTATGTTCATATAATGAAAGAGCAGAGTGAGCAGAATGATGGCCTTTTTAAACTTCTACTGTTCCTTTACTGTCCAATCAGTAATAGCTGAAATGCTCACTTATCACACACATGGTCATAATGCTCTTCTGCCATTGCTGAGACTATATTGTGATTGTTAGGCAGAAGATGGCTACAAACTACAACATACCTCCCAACTGGAGGGACTGTCCCACTTTCAGAACCAAGCCTCTCTCTCCTACGTTTGTGAATAAATGCACCTCAACAAAAAATAATTAACAATGAAAGTGTTACCTTGTACTAAACATTTCATTCAACCTCATACATTATTACATTTATTAAAGCAGAACTAAACCTGCACTAGTCACCTATCCCTGTTCCACCGCAAGTCACCTCCATCTTCATTAATTTCTTCCTCTTCCTTATAAAGATTGTAAGCTCTTCTGGGCAGGGTTCTTTCCTCTTCATGTGTCACTGTCTGTATCTGTCTGTCATTTGCAACTCCTATTTAATGTACAGCGCTGTGTAATATGTTGGCGCTATATAAATCCTGTTTATTAAGAATAATAATATTTTTCAGCCATCTTGATCAGCCGTGCTGGGATGACATAACTTTTGGGCAGGCATGTGGAAGTTCATTCATTCCCAGCACATGCATTGGAAGCCAGGATTGCTAAATTTCTTTGCCATTTCCCTTGTGTTATGATAGCATGATAAATGAGAGTCCTGAGAATCCACCACTGGAAAGTGCCAAATGTCCTGGACCTTGTGAGTCTAAAATTCCAGGACAGTCCTGCAGGATTCAAGCACTTAGCCACTATGAAAGTATTTAAATTAATGTGACAGTCATGGAAAAAAAAAATCACCAATGGTGACCTATGTATATCTTTGGTACAGGCTTTCTGTAACATGTAACAAATAAAGCAAACTCTTAGGCAAGGATACTCTATCCACCTTGCTCATAATCAAGATTGTTAAAAAAGTTTAAAAATAAGATTCTTCCTGTGGATTCTTCGGAAGGGCGTGATGTAAGCTGTCGGTATTGCCGCCCCCTTCACCGCCAGTCTGCTCTCCATCCTGTGCATTTTCAGCTGCTGCATGTATGCCCGGTTCAGGGGAGTGTCAGTGTAGTGGCGGCTACAGCTCCCTCTCCAGTCCTCTTGGAATGATCTTCCTCTGTCTGTTTTTGCTGTACAAATTTTTGGGTGTTCAAGACTTGGGAGTTTACAATAACACAAAATTTGGAAAAAAATGAAGCACTCAATACAAATCTATGCCTATACCAAAAATTACACTATTAGTTAACAGTAAAGAAATAGATTTTCCCTGAATCTACAGCAGTGAATCTCAGCTGGGGTTCCTTTTGAATTTGCTGACCACCAGCACAAAGGGGCAGTGTTCTCCCTACCACCAGCTATTGGCCTGCTCTGAAAAAGGCATCTGAGTGCATTTCCTACCCTTTGATTCCCCTCTGTTGTACATGCGTTGGTCCTACTTCTTGGGGAATTTTCATAAAAAAGATGAAGTAGAGGTGTAGCGCACATTTCCCATACACAGGAGGCGTGCAGAGCTCGATCATTTATACAAGCTCTCATCTTCCCATTAGCAGGAGCCCAGGTTGGTTCCCATGGACAGCAGCCAATACAAAGTTCCCCTTGACAATCCCAGTACAATGAGTGCGATGTCTGTCCTCTCATATAGCACACACAGGCCATAGAAAACTGAACCCTGCACATCAACCTTTCCCAGCACACCAAGCATTACACGTTTCATGTGATGTCAGGTAAATCCAAGCTGCTGCTATGCAATGACATAGTAACCTTTCGTGTACTGGACACGCAGAACAGATGTCAATAAGTGTGGATGTTATTCATGCAATGTACAGCAATTGCTCTCCATGACAGAACCAATCCATAGCCTGAAACCAGCAATGAGCACCAACCTGATAAGACTGATAACCGGATAAGAACATAGGAAGAGCCGTTGGAGCAGGCCAATGGCCCATCTAGTCCAGCTCCTGTATCTCACAGTGGCCCACACCTATAATAAGAAGGTAGCACAAACCCATTAGGGCTAGTAACCTGTAATAGACTTTTCCTCCAGAAATTTGTCCAATCCCCTCTTAAAGGCATCTAGGCAAGATGCCATCACCAGAGTGCAGAATTACTGCCTTCATTTATTTCAGTAACGAAGACAGAAAATGGTCAACATGTTCTTAGTGCGGTGCAGACAGCAAAAATAACAATAATATTATTATTAATAATAATTAATATATTTATATCCCACATTACAGAAATGCATGGAGTTTTACTAAACACATGCCATATGCATAGCAGTGCTGCACATTGCAGACAATTTTTTTAAAGGGTGGACAGCAACACACAGTTACAGAGTTCCCATTACATTCAACAGACACTTACCTTCTACTACAAGCTTTGTGTTCACATGGTCCTCACTGGGTATAGCAGACCGGTACTCCTGTCCTTGTGCTGTGTAGCTCTGTTCAGTGTCTTCAGCATAATTCATACTGTACTTCCCATAACTAGGACAGAGCAATACAAGATCCCCCTACCCCCTTCCTAACTTTCCACTCATCCTCTGTACTTTCAGCCTTTCAATGCTGGATAAAGACACATCAGCTTCAATACACATCAGCTGCCTCTCCTCCCCACAGCCTGGTATTCTGTGGGTAACTGATGACTCCAGAGAAGGGAAATTCTGCAGACTGCATGGGCTGAGAGAGGGACAATAGCACAACCAATGGGAGGCCAGCAATGTGGCGAGTGCGTGCCCACAGAGAGGCCTCTGAGTGCCCCCATTGGCAAGCGCGCTATAGGTTCGCCACCACTGCTTTAGAGGATAAAAACAGCTTGCTCAGGTCCTGTATAGGGATAGTAAATCACCCACTCATATATGAGCAGGCTAATTCCCATTCAGTACAAGGACCTCATTATACCTTAGTGGTTAGGTCCAGTATTTGGATAGGAAATAGCCCACTGTTATATGAGCACGCTAATCCCCATCCAGTACAAAGGACCTTTTCATGCCCCCTAGTGGTCAGGTCCAGTATAGGGATAGGAAAGACCCTGCTTATATATAGCAAGGGTAATAACCATTGGCTCATATATGGGTGGGCTATTTCCTATACACATACTGGACCTGACTACTATGGGGCATCAAAAGTCCACTTATATATAAGCAGTCTAATTCCCATACAGTACAAGGACCTCATTATTCCTTAGTGGTCATGTCCAGTATTTGGATAAAAAATACCCCAATATATAAAGACAGGCTACTTCCCAACCAGTACAAGGACCTTTTCATGCCTCTTAGTGTTAAGGTCCGGTATAGAGAGAGGAAATAGCCCACTCATATACAGTGATACCACGGCCAACGAGTGGCCCTGCTATTATACTATACGAATTTTTCAGCTAAAATTTTTTTTCACTGTTTAAGAGACTAATAAATTTTCTAACAAATGTAAAAAAAAAAAAAAAACAAGAAAACATGGAGTGGAGTGGAATGGAGCTTCCTGCTGCTCCTGAGTGGGACAAAGGCTGGAGGGGCATTTGCTGGAGGGGCATTTGCATGACTTGCAGAAGAAATCTTTTGCTAAACACAGCTGAGGTTGTGGGTGATCTTAGGGGGGTGAGCTCTTCTTAAACATCTCATAACTCTTTAAAAACCAAGACAAACTCTGCAGTTTTTGTATATCAAAGCACAGCTTGCTCCAGAAGTTAATGAATGTCTAGGCTTCATAAAGTTTTTTTTGCTTTCTTTGTGATTAACTCACAGTGAGGATTTTATACAGTAACTGACACCATGCTGCCTATTAATATGTTGAGACTGTTCCAATTGGGAAGCTGTTCATCTCAGCCTTTGGTGAGTTTATGACCTTTTATATTGTGCTTTTTAAAATTTTTTTAAAACTTATCTTTGCATTGTTGGCAGCATCCAGTATGAACTAAATTATTTATTATAGAAACCTATGGGAAATCATGTTTCCGCTAACAAAGTGTTAGGAGTTGCTCTCTGGGCATACAATCCCAGGTGATGCCCCACCGCAGGAGGGCACACTTGGCCTATTCGCTCCGGCGGCTGCGCTCGCACTGGGACGGGGGTTTTAGGATTAGTGCCCTGAGGGTTGCAGCATCTTTGTTTCCCTGTAGCTGGGTTTTCCCTCTCGGCATCCCCTGCACTGAGGCTGCAGAGCCTCAGTGTGTTGGAAGTGTGTTGCAGCTGATTAGCAGAGTGGATCCTGAGCAATCTCATGCTGTCATTGGCTGCTGGGGCTTTAAAGCCTTTCTGCTTCCAGTGTTCCATGCTCTATTCTTAGGTGGTTTTCTGTAGCTGACCCTTGCCTGTTCCTGGCATTCTGCATGTACTCAACTTGGACCGACCTCCCCTGCCTGTGACCCCCGACTCTGTTTGTGCCCATTCATTTGTACCTTGTTTGGTGGACAGATCTTCTGTGTATGACTTGTTGGCTTGTTTTCTGGATTTTCTGTTGATTTCTGCACTGTTTATCTGATCAGCTGCTGGCCCATCCCCTGGCACCATCCTCTGCGCACTGTCCTGGGGGCAAACGAGTGCTGGGAAATGCAACCAGTCTCTGGAGGCTGAGCAGGGGCTTGCTATAGGTGACAATTGTGGTGTTAGATTGGGGAATTGGTGTCTGGTGATTACTGGTGCTGATCAGGGCCGTACAATATACCCGGCCACAACATAAATATACATACCTTTTCCATATCATGGAGTATTTACAAGAGCAGTCAGGCTCCTGACAGGTGCTGTGAACCAACTGGCACAGTGAGTAACTGTGCAGGAGATTCAGAGAAAAGACTTCACTCCTGCTGGCAGCTGCCACCCACGCTGAACCCAAAGTTCCATTGCCTGAGAAGTTTTCTGGTGAGCACAAGTTTGATAACTTCATGCAGTCCTGTAAATTATATTTCTGGGTGCGACCACTCTCATAAGGCACGGAGATATCCCTTCTCCAGGGAGATTTCCAGACATATGCTTTTAACCTGCAACAAGGGGACCCAGCCTCCTCTGCTGTGGACAACTTTTTTTAAAACTATGGGAATCCTGCATGTGGACCTAGACCTGGGTTCTACTGCTGAAGCAAAACTATGAAGTCTCCCACAAGGTCACAGATAAGCAGAGGAATACACAGCGGAGTTCCACCGCTGGGCTGTCAGTTCCCAATAGAATGATCCTGCGCTAGGAGTCATTTCCGTTGGGGGCTATCTGATGCCATCAAGGACGTTCTGGTGAACTACCCCATGCCAGAGACTCTGGATGATTCGATTATGTTAGCCATTGATCAAAGACTTCCCAAGTGCAATAATGTAATGCACAAAGGATTGTAAGCACTTTACTGTAATGATTCATATATTGACTGTTAATGCGACATTGCATTACTCATCAGTGTCTTTATACACCACATACTACAACCCCATACACTCTAGGTCCTTGTATCCGTGGTCAATCCCGTCCCCTGTATGATCCGCCCAATGTCAGTGTGGATCACCCAATCAGCTTGAAGGGGGCGGATACACTTGTTCTGCCCTCTGCCCCTGTATTGTGGAGCCCCGCTGACGTCACGGGGATTCTCCTGCTTGTGTGAGGAGGGGCTGGGTTGCCTCCCACAGCAAGGGCGCGCTCTCCCTTCCTCCCTCGTGCTCTTAAAGACGCTACTTCAGGCGCCCACAGTAATAAAACAGCTCTGCAGGCTGCTGCTTTTTCATCCCCCTACTGCTTATTCCTGCAAATAGACCTACTAGACTGAGGCCCTTCAGGGTTAATCCTTAGTAAAGGCTGCTGGATTACCCTTAATACTTACAAAGAGAAAGGTAAACTCTTATTAAACTTTTGTAATACCATGGATATATACATATTAAATAATTTTTGTATACTAAATCTCTTATATTTACCGATCTTTTGGAAGACACTTTCCCATCTGATTCACTACACTACTACCAAGAGATTTGATCCATCATATCCAGATTTTTTTTTCAAACCTCTTTCTTTCCCCTCTATTCATTTACGGTATGGAGCAGGGTAAACCTATAACCTGTAACCCTTAAAATGTTAGTGAAGGCGGGTGCCGCCCATTCGGAAATGGTAAAAAATTTTTTGCTAAATATTCCTTCCTCACCTTTAATTTTGGGACTTGGCTGTGCAGACATAAACCCATAGTTGAGTGTGAATCTTGGCAGAATATTTTTGAGAAATGTTTTGTAAACACATAACCCCTCTGAGTTGCTGATACATAGAAAAGCTGCCCATTCCATATTCGGTTTTTTTTATGCCTGAGGGGGGCTTAGAACCTCATCAGAATAAGGCAGGGGGAGTGGAAGACTGCATTTAATATGAGGAACTGGCATTATGAGTACCTGATTTTGCCATTTAGTTTATGCAATGCCCCAGCAGTCTTCCAGGACTTTCATTAATGACATTCTTTGATTTTTCTTGGGAAATTTGTGGTGGTTTATTTGGATGATATTCTTGACTTTTTGTCTTCTTTGGCTTAGCATCATGCTCATGTTAAGGTGGTCCTCAGAAGCTTAGGGAGAACCATTTCAGTGTTTTCCACAGAAATTTTTTTCAGCCAGGTGGGGGAAGCTGTAGCAGGGTGGTAAAAAAGAGGGTGGGGCAAGTTACAGCAAATTTAGTGTTCCCAAGAGTTTATGCCACAGCTATCCAGTAACCCCTATTAGTGTTAGTATTCTACCTACCCCCTATACTTCGCTCCAACTTTCTAATGCCTAGCTTGTTTACATTTTTTTCTATTCTTTGTAATATGCCCCAAGTGTCCAGTGCTGTTTAATGTGACCCAACTGCCTAGTGTTCTAAGTTTTAGAAGTGTAATCCCTTGTAGTGTAATAGTGTGATAAATGTGGTGTAAAAAGTGAGGCTTATTTCACATTAGCAGCAAAAAGACTAGGCCCAAGTGACTAACTGCTAAGCTGGGATTGGTAAAGGGCAGTATGTGCTGGGCCTTTTCAGAGCTAGCAGTATTTTAAGCTGCAGTGGTTCCTGGCGCGAGCAACCTTACTACCAGCGTGAATTCACCCTAACTTCAGATGTGTTGCATGCTGGCTCAGCTTCCCTCTTTTTTTCTGATGATCACTGTAACATCCAGCGCCGATTTGCACTGCAATTGCATGAAATTGGACATTTTTTTTATGAGAAAGCTCTTGAAGATGCATGCGCAGAAGGAGAGGCCACAGCCATCTGGGATGTATGACACGAATATCCAGGAAACTGAATTTCCCTCTCAGTTTTTACCACCATAGCAATAAAGACATATGGGGAGAGGTCCTCCTCAAAAAAGTGTAAAAACAAATTTTTCCATTCTTTAAAAGGGAAAATCATTCTTTTACCTAATGCTAAAAATGTGGTGATACTTTAATAGCATCATGCACGTGATAGCAGATGAGGATAGGACAGCCAGTGCCCCCATAATCACCGCCCATATTGTATTAAAAAATAAAACAAAAACAAAAAAAAACTGTGAAGATAATCCAGTGTGCAATGATGTCATCGGCAGCGCAGTATGTGTGTGGTAAAGCTGCATGTCATATTCTGCAGCCTAACAACTCGCTCTGTTCAAACCTTCCGATCTCCTAAATTGTTGGTCCTATTGACTTGAAATTATTAGGGTACAAGGTACCCTCATAGCTTCTACTAACCATTGAGATGGACAGCAGAGTTCACAAAGCATCTTATTTGTCTCCCTTTAATAATTATTCTTGCCTAATGCACTGTGTCAGGCAAACAACAAACTGCCTTCATTTTGGACATGATGGTGGGTAATAATAGGTATTAGTAACAGAATTGTCTATTGGTGGATAGCATGGTCTATCACCATGTCTGTGGCATCAGTAATATGGAGACTGCTTGTAGGTCAATTGTACACCCTTACACATCTAACTTTTTATTTCAGGAATAGTCTGGAGTGGGCTTTGCTAGGCACTAGAGCATTCATTATAAAAGCTGCTTACCTCCATTGCCATTTTTTTTTGGGAGTAATGTAACCAGACTTTTTTCATCAAAATCTGATACAGATTTGATGGCCGTTTGTAGAGGGTTTCATAGATTGGTGTGGAATGTTTCATTTGATTTGGAATCACTGACCTAAAAAACAATATTTTGGTCCTAATTCAGTAACAATGCATACCAGATTTTAAGATTAAAAATATAAGTATAAGCAAAACTCATACCTGTAATGGTAAGGTCTGCTTTTCACAAACAATGTTTGGGCCTGAAACAGGTGGCTAATTTGTTAAAGAGACCTGGGTAATTTTTCCTGTTCAAGGACATCCTCAGAAGACTAGCACCAAAAAAGTTAACTGTTACAGATGTGATCATAAAAAAATATATACTCACACATCTACCGCAAATTTATAGCCTTTTAAACCGGGCCAGCAATGGTAGCTTACATAATCTCTTTAGGTATGCTTGAAAAAGAGCATTAATGTGCATGTTTTTTGTTTGTTTTTTTTAAACCACAAGCCTTGTTTTTTATACTGTGAAATATTATATATGATCAATTCACGTTTTAAAATGATTCATTAATCGATGACACTTTAAAATTAGGTACCTACTAAAGATAGCATAAAGTCATCAAAACAAGTTTGCATACAATAATAAATAATTCTGTGTTACCATGCCCTCAATTTCCATTCATACCCATTGCCATTTGAAGCATGGTGTTAATATTGGGCTATCCTTACTGCACCTAAAAATGACCATGTGACAAGTTGGGCAGAGCAAGCATCAGTCACTGAGGTGCATCAGGGTGGCATTCATAAAGAACTGCATGTTACTACGCGTTATAGGTCCAAATAAGAGGCTTATATTGGAAGCTCATCAATGGTACCATTGCCAACTTTCACAAAAACTAATGTTAGATGTCTGGTTTCATTTTTATTATATATAGTAACATTAATAAAGTAACATTTAGCTATATAAATAGCACCAACATATTACACAGTGCTGTACTATGATGAACAGATACAGACAGTGATACAGGAGGAGAGCTTACATTGCAGAGTGAAACAATGCTCAATTACCTAGAAACAGCATGCACTTCAGGATTTCTTAAGTTACTTAGACTTTCCTGGTGCATACTTACTTCTAGTCACTGGCTCTAAAAGCCCCCCAGGTAGGTAGAAATCCCACAAGGACGTCAGAAATGGTAGCCTATGTGTTTCTTGCACTATATGTGTACATTAAAATACTGGAATTCCTAAAGCACAAATAGAATGAAACTGTATTGCAAATGTTACATAGAAAACACACAATGGTGATCTTTATTAAAGGGAAAATGCACATAAAAACACAAAATTACTAATTTGATATTGATCTGCTTTATTAAAAAAAAAAATATATGGATCTAGTGTGTAAACCATAGTTTTCAGTAAAAAATCTGTGCCAGTGCATACATTCTTTAAAGATATTTATATAATTGTAAAAAAATAAACTAGATCACGATCCTGTAAACTCCATGTATAGTTGTGAAATGTAGAGAAAAATAAAAGCTGGTAAATAGGAACATAAGAACTCATATTCCACCAGAACCAAGGAACAGTCAGTACTTGCTTTGGGTACATACAAATGTCAGAAATCACATGAAATGGGCAATGAGACCAGGTTCCCTAACCCAGATGAGGTTGGTGTCAACTAACAAGCAGACAAAAAAAAAAAAACTTTTGCTCTCATATCTTGTGACAATTTATCACAAAGATGATCACACCCTGCAGCCCCACCATCAAAACCTCCCCTGCATCAGGAATATGATCACACCGTGCGGGCTCCACATGCAGCCCCAGATCATACCCTGCAGGCCCACAATCACAACCTCCTCCTGCCCCAGGATCGCACCCTGCGGCCGCCACATCCAGCCCCAGGATCGCACCCTGCGGCCGTCACATCCAGCCCCACGATCGCACCCTGCGGCCGCCACATCCAGCCCCACGATCGCACCCTGCGGCCGCCACATCCAGCCCCACGATCACAACCTCCACAGGCAGCCCCACGATCACACCCTGCCAGCACAACATTCACTTCCACGATCACACCCTGTAGGCCCACAATCACAACCTCCCCTGCATAAGCCACATGCAGCCCCAGAATCACACCCTGTGGCCACCACATGCCAGATTACACCCTGCAGGCCTATAACCACAGCCTCCCCAGCATTAGCCACATGCAACCACACAATCACACCCACCCTAGGATCACAGCCTGTGGCCCCCACAGGCAGCCCCGCAATAACACCCCGTGGTCCCCATAGGCAGCCCCGCAGTCACACCCCGTGGCCCCTTCAGGCAGCCCCGCAGTCAAACCCCGTGGCGCCCACAGGCAGCCCGGCAGTCACACCCCGTGGCCGCAACATGCAGCCCCGCAGTCACACCCCGTGGCCGCAACATGCAGCCCCGCAGTCACACCCCGTGGCCGCAACATG
>NC_092861.1:73942297-74025657 GCF_032062135.1 Pyxicephalus adspersus | reverse complement strand
CCCGTGGCCGCAACATGCAGCCCCGCAGTCACACCCCGTGGCCGCAACATGCAGCCCCGCAGTCACACCCCGTGGCCGCAACATGCAGCCCCGCAATCACAACCTCCCCAGGATCACACCTCATTCCGCCACATGCAGCCCCAGATCACAACCTCCCCTACATTAGCCACATGATCACACCCTGCGGGCGCAACATGCAACGACACGAACACACCCTGCAGGCCCATAATCCAAACCTCCCCTGGGACCACCACATGCAGCCCCACAATCACACCCTGCCGCCGCCTCGTGCAGCTCCACAATCGCACCCTGCCGCCGCCACGTGCAGCGCCACAATCACAACCTGCCCTGCGCCCGACACATGCAGACCACATGCAATCAGGGTTCTCCCCAGGCCCTGTTAGCTGGGCGCACCACCCGGCACTTTTCAGCACCCACCTGGCTGTTTTTGGGTGGTTACTAAAGAGTTTGGCAACAATACAGGGGCTACCACCCGTCTACTATTTCTTCCCACCCGGCTTAAAAAAATTTCTGGGTTGAGCACTGGCGATCACACCTTGCAGGCACATGATCACAATATCCCCTGCGGTCTCCACCTGCAGCCCCAGGATCACACCCAGCCGCCGCCACATGAAGCACTACAATCGCCCTACAATTCCATGATCACAACCTCTCCTGCGGTCACCAAATGAAGCCCCAGATTACCACCCTGCAGCCGCCAAGTGCGACCCCAAGATCACAACCTCCCCTGCATCAGCCACATGCAGCCCAAGGATTACACCCTGCAGGCCCACCCTCACACCCTGCAGCCCAAAAATCACAACTTGCCCGCAGCAGACACATGCAGACCACATGCAATCACATTCTGCAGGCCCATGATCACAATATCCCCTGCGGTCACCACCTGCAGCCCCAGGATCCTCCTGATGGAACCCCAACATCATTCTGCTCTATTGCCAAAGCCTCCTCACTTCCCGAACATCAATTTAACCCTGCGAAATTTGAAGTGCACCCAATGCCCTCTCTTCCACCTTCATAAACACACCTGATTATACTCTGCATAAGACCTGTGCACCCCATCACCTGTCTCCCCACTTACATAACCCTGTAACAATAGCAGTGATCCCAACACCTGTCCTCCCCTATACACAGGGATAATACCCGAACACATATATACCCTGCAGTACAATCCTCACATGTACTCCTATTCCTGAACCCTCACAATCCTTCCATAATAACATTGTTCCTCATGACCTCCCTGCAATGAAAGCTGTGCACCCTCTCTCCTGCCCCCTTCCTGTTCCCCTATCTCCCCCTTACCTCCATATTACCTGCAATTGGAGCATTGTACACCTTCACCTCCTGAACCTCCATATCACCCTGTATTAGTACCGTACAAGATCGGTGTACGCAGTCTCCTGAATATCATCCAGCAAATACATAGCCTGTACAGTGTGAGGGGACATGAATGCCTCCCTTTCCCTGGCTCGGTTGCTCTGAGGTGAAGTTAACCCGCGCGCCTCCAACTCAGATGTAGAAGCCCCGCCCACTTCCTGTCAGTGCCTGATGTCACTTCCAGGTCCTTGTACTGGATTGGGACTAGCCGCTACCCTGCAGGAATTCCTGGTGTCAGCCTCTGGCGGAGGCCCGGTATTCGCTTAGTGAAGGCACGGCATGTCTGCCTCCTCCGCTGACATGATTGAAACCCCTCCAGTGCTCAACTTTGAGGAGATCGACTACAAGGAGATTGAAGTGGAAGAGGTGAGTTGCAGAGGCGACTTGTAGCTGGATTGGGGACACTGTGCCTTGTTATGGCTTTCCTTGTCATTGTCACCTGTGTTGTCACAATTGTGTCCTCCTGGAGCTGTCACCCCTATAGCTCGTTGTCACTACAGAGGAAAGCATACAGATAACCATACTATAGATTGGGGGGTCTGGGACATTGTGGTGTGATCACTCCATTTCAAACATGCATGATTATTTTTCAATTTAAACTTATTAAAAGTATTTTTTTAACGTATGCAAAGCATAAAAGTCACAGTGGTGGATGTCAACCTATGAGGTATACGGGGCCCGACCTGTGGCTCCGGACATCAGAGACCAGCAACATACCAGAGCTGTCATTCTCCACCAGGGATCTTCCAGGAGATGTCCAGGGTTCCATGGTCTGTGGCCGATTGGCTTCCGATCTGATGATACCTCTTTTGTTCTTAGGCCAGCGCCACTTGGCAAAGTTAGCGGCATGATGCCAATGATTGGGAAGAATGGCTCCGTGACCACCATTGTGAAAGGGGCCCTATTCCCACCAATGTGATGATCATTCTTTGACACTGACCCTCAACAAATTCATTTCAGTGGAGGATCCTTAAAACCTGGAAAGGCTGTGAACATGGGAGACTATGGTTTGGTTGGATCAATGTTGTAGAACAGCGGTTGCCAACCTTTCGGACCTCACAGACCACTAAATTCATAATTTTAAATCCTGCAGACCTTTAATTTGATTTTTTTTTATAAAGATAAATACATTTGTAAAATAATATTCTTCCTAATGGTGCCTGACAAGGACAGTGGGGGCTCTGTTTGATCCGCTCACCGTTAAGTGAAGTATTACTGTTGTTACTATTATTATTAGTTGCATTATCTTTGGTATTACTAAAGAAATGCAAAATATTTGTTTGCTTTTTCTCACTCATTATGGCTTTATTTCATTTGAATTTAAGACCAAACAAGAAATGATAGTTATCAAAGTCAAACTATTTGATGTCATTAAATATAATAGTTAAAGAAAATACACAGGTAATCTCATACTTACCTAAAAGGGCATCTGGGAAAAAAATAAAATAAAACAATCGAATGAGAATCGGTATTCGCAGAGCGGGGTGACTGTAGTAATGGTGGAAATAATACTGAAGCGTACGGCTCAGTTGTCTCATACAACTTAAAGACTACGCTGACGTCACGCTGCGCCTCCCCTGTTTTTCCCTCACTAGTACAGTTCTTGAATTTAGTGCAATATAAAGGTGAAAATTGTCATTCAGAATATAGGAATTTATTAGAATATTATGTTTGTTTTATTGTTAATAAAACATAAAAATTGCAAATAATGTCCAAATTTTTCCGTGGACCACCAAAATGTTCTCGTGGACTGGACAACGATTGGAAATCCTGCTGTTCTCTTTTCACAAATCAATGCTTCATCCCCAACCACTGACTGTTCGGGATTTGGGGCCACATGTGGCCCAACAGCTGTAAGGTGGGCACCAGAGGTCAGAAGTCCAAGTATCCCCTTTCCTAAATTCTGATAGATATATATATATATATATATATAGGGTTTTATTGTGCAGGGCTGTTATCTAACGTTTATAGCTTTGGTACCTTAAAGAAAAAAATGTATTTCTATAAGACAATATTGTCTGTGTTTTTTAAGAGCAACATGACATACAACCTGTTCGTTTAATACAACCAACATGAAAGTATTTAAACGTTTTACATGGTAATGGTTTGTGCCAGGGCTTTTAAAATAACTGTGGTGGTCCACATTGTTATTATAGAGGTCCCCCCCGGCATCATTAAAGGGCCGCATATAACATTCAGCGAACGTGTCTCTATGTAAGCTGTCAGAGACTACACGCTGGCATGGAATTTGTTGGGGCCATGCTTCAGGAGATGGACAGAATGAAGACCTGTTATGGGACTGACAAAGCCCATGCCTATTGCAGTCCCTATACAAGTCAATGCATCCATATTTGTTCTCTCCACAGTTGTCCTAAAAATAATTTGTATGCCAAATTTAATATTTTCCTCAGCAAGATATGTTATAAAAGATAGGGGAGAAATATACAAAAGAATATATGTCATAGAAAAGAGGGTTGTGAAAGCAAAGGAATAGGTTAATTACTGAGAGAGTGTAAAGCAGCGGTCGCCAACCAGTGCACTGTGGGAAAATTTTAGTGGTCTGCGGCTCTGGTCATTGTGTCCCCCCCAGTGGGGTCAGGAGGAGGATGACCCCGTTAGGGGGGGACACACCAGCCAGAATCATGTCTTCCGTATTCAACGCAGGCTCGGCATTGGGCAGGTTGTGTCTCTGCCTCTGGGGGAAGTCCCGTCCACTTTGAGTGACACACGGCTCCCCGCCCATGCCGCGGTCCATAGTCCATAAATTTAGTAGTCCGTGAGGTCCAAAAGGTTGGCGACCACTGGTATACTTTGCTTTAAGCAAGAACACTGGCCTTAAGCAAGCACCAACAGACCACTTTTCAAGCCCTATAGTAAGTGTCATAGGGTCAGATGTGACTCAGGTCTCAGGTTTGGCAACACGGCTTTAAAGGAAAAAGTTTTCCCAAAAGAAATTTTGAGTTTGTTGATCCAGGAATTGTCTTCTGCGAAACCCTAAACAGAAAATCACAGGCCAAAACAATCTTCAAGATCACCATCCCCTGTAGGTGCAAACAGCTCACATTGTGGTACAGAGACTAGCAGGGAGTCACTAATGAGATGAATATTAGGAGATGTCTGGGGGGGACAGACACTGTCAGTTTAAGAAGGTCCTCTGCAGAGATCCTCTGACCCCCTATATATAAATATATCTCCTAGCCCATTGCCTTAACATTCCATTTCCTAACATTTCCATTAAGCTATTAGATTAGCAATTGGCTGAGTAAATTAATCTCATCAAACTTTAGTTCATGTAGTGCTTGTCAGTTTGTGTTGGTAAGGGCCTGAACACTATTTCTTGTTCAGCCATAAATGGCCAGATTGGGCAAACATTCTCTGATGTTATTAGGAATCTTTACGTTTTATTATAAAGTTATAGGGCACTGATGAAGATTACTGGAAAAAGAGTTTCACTGGATGTATTTGTGTAACACATGTCCAAGCTGCATTGCTGAACTGCACAAAGGAACGTCCAGGCACAGAACCGGTCCTGAAATATAATCCATTACTCAAAAAAAATGCAAAAATCACCAGAAGTTTTGTTCCAGAGTGAGAATTCTACTGGTGGTTTGGATGCTTGACCAATTTGTTTGGTTTGGGGTCCTCACCCATGGTAGCCCCATAGAGAATAAATAAGGGCAGCAGTGGGCGATACAATACCACTCAATGCCACCCACTTTTAAATCTGCAGATGCTGGTTCTTTCAGGAATGCTTGATTCCAGAGGCAAGTCTTAATCCAACCTGATGATATAGCATTTGTTATAGCAAAAAAAAAAATATTTTATATATAATTCCTATTATAGTCTTTGTTTTACAAGTACACTTAACTCATAACAAAATCATTCCAAAAATGCTGTGGGTTTATTCTGTGAGAAAGCTGCTTGTTTGGAGGCACAGTTTGTCAGAATCAAACTTTGGCTTGACCAGTCCCAGTGTAATTTGACTTTAAATAACCCTAATCAAATTAAATGATATGGCAATTCCCCAACATGGTTCAGTGCATGTTGAAAGCAGTGAAAGAGGAAATAAGTCATAAACACACCACAATATGTTGTATAGGGTAAAGCATACTGCAAATTAAAAAACAAGTCATGGCATATATATGTACTAAAGCACACGATATGGTCTAAGCCCGTGGTCCCCAACCTTTTCAAGGTCGTGAACTACTGAATCTACAGCGCGGTCCAAAATCCAGTGTCACTGAAAGGGGAAGAAACTTCCCCCTGAGTGACGTAATAATGCCAAAACCCGTCCACTCTCCCATCGCAGGTCTAAACTTTTACCTGTGCCCAAAGTAACACCTGCTGGTGTACAGCAATAAATTCTTCATTTGTATTATATGTGATAACTTCACATTTTGCGAGATCACACAATTATGTTATCTTAATCATTTTTAATTGCCCCTGTTTTGTAGAAGATATAATACCAATACCCATCAGTCGTAGTTTAATGAGAGGAACATAAAATAAGAATGCAAATAAAGATGTCAGACTTTCCTGATTCTGCTTTAGGTTGGTGGTTTAAAGTTTTAAAGCCAGAGGGGCACAATACCAATAAAAAGACTGAAGACTTTCTGAAGAATTTGACTTAAAATCCAGCAGTTAAAGGCCATATTGGCAAGGTTGGTCCTTATTGAAGTGTGTCAGATGAAAACTGTTTAAATTTCCCATTGCAACCTGACATCTTCTAGATTTAATTCCTTTTACATATTTGCAAGTGTTCGTATGCTACACACATTTTGTAAGCAAACAAGTGTACGGGCAGACAGCAGTCCAGGTTTGGCTCTCTTCACATGAGGATGTAGCGCATGTATGCTCACAGTGCTCCATGGAAGAAGTCGTGCATCGATTCCTGCTTGTCACATATGTCTGTGTTACCTTTCTGCAGAATTTTTATCTTCTCATTATTTTGCCCTGGATGGCTTCATTGTCTGGTTTAAGTAACTATAGCGGTACACTGAGTTTATTTTCCTGCTCTTTCCAGCACAAACATAATTAATGGAAATTTTGCGGGGAAGAATATTTCATTACCTTGTGCCCTGGTATCTGCATAAACCAAGGTATATCAGTGTCCCTGCAGAGTGATTAGAGCAAACATATGTCAGATTTCTCTGACAGGGTTACCAGAACAGTTCATCAGGGAAGTACAATTGATGTGGTGTATTTCAATTTCATAAACTCCTTTGATACCGTTGCATCCACAAACCTGGAGACAAATGGAGTATCTTGGGAATGATTCCTAGAACAGTCAGATTGATGACAGATTGTCATCTTAGAACAAGTAACTAGTGTAGCAGCACAGGCGCCTATACTTTGGCTAGTTATTCATGGTCTCTAAGGAACACATTGCAGGATTTGGTGTGTCCATTTCGGGTTTCCTAAAAAAAGGAACATCAGTCTGTTTATTTATATGACCTGTCATTTTATTAGGTCCTATTTTGCCATGAGTTATTTCCAGATGCCCCCTCTGTTGTGTTGTCGGAGGAGTGCATGTACATTGTTATTAAATCAAAGGTTTACCAATGTTTCTTTTATTACAGACCTGCTGTTAATTTGAATAATGCGCTCATAATTTAGATGGATTTGTGGTTAATAGATAGTAGCGTAGCGGAGTTGGTAGCAAAACAATAATACTGACTAATAATAATAATAAAAGTGACATAGAAGAACTGAGGATTAACAAATCGGAGTACAATTTTGGTGCACCTAAAGTGTACCTTTCACCTGGTGGGCACTGCAAATGACTTTGTTGACAAAAACCTTTGTTTAGTGAATTTTTTAGGCTGCCAATCTCTGTAAAATGCTGTTTTCTGGGAGGGGCAGCTGCTTAGCTTTGAGTCCATGTGGTAAATCAAAGTAAACTGAATAATTTAGGAATTCACTGTTTTTTGAGAATATGACAAAGTTAAGTAAAACAAAATATACAATAATATGCAATGTTCAGCCCAGAAAGTTTTTTGAGCCAGGTGTAGGCGAGTGGCAGCCCCTGTGTTGTGACCCAACTCTTTAGTAACCATCCAAAAACAGCCGGATGATTACCTAAAAGTGCCGGGTGGTGCAATCGGCTAGAAGGAGCTGGGGAGAACACTGAACATGGTTTATATTGGGCAGCATGGTTGCTCATAGGTTAGCACTCTGGCTTTTGCAGTGCTGGGTCCCAGGTTCAAAAATCGGCTAGGACACTGTCTGCATGGAGTTTGCATGTTCACCTCGTATCTGCGTGGGTTTCCTCTGGGTACTCCCACGTTCCAAAAACATGCTTAACTGCTTAACCAAAAACAGGTTAACTGCCCCTCCCCCCCAAAAAAATTGACCTTAGACTGTATTAAAGACATATAAGGTAGAGACATTATATTGTGAGCCCCTTTGAAGGACAGCTAGTGACATAACTATAGACTTTGTACAGCGCTGCGTAATATGTCAGTGCTATATAAATACTGGATATTATTATGTATACAATATAATATTGTTTCTTTCCCTGTCTAGCTTCTGTATTTTTTTTTTCTTTTGACTTACTTAGTATGTGACTATTTTTTCCCTGCAGAGATTTTGTCTAAAGCATGGATCATGCATTTACCACATTATCTACTTTCTTTACTAATAGGTAGTTGGAAGAGGCACCTTCGGTGTGGTCTGCAAAGCAAAATGGCGAGGAAAAGATGTGGCTATCAAACAAATAGAAAGTGAATCAGAAAGAAAAGCTTTTATTGTAGAGGTATGACGAACAACAAAACATTTCATGTAAATTTAAAGCTATACATTAAAGGAAAAAAAATATTAATTTTTGTATTTTTTTTGTGGTAATAAGTAACTGGCTCCTCTCAGTGTTAAAATCATTAAAAACATGAAGGGTAATATTCCCAGGACCACAGTTTTGCTGCGATATAAAAATTTATGAGATAGTCCATACGTCTGGTGCTTATTATTACCCGTCAGTGAGTGCTTCAATAAAGCTTGTTGCAGGTTCTCGGTTCTGATATTAAATGCTAAATATAATTCACATTGAAAGGTCTCAGACACAGCCCATTTAAATAATGCTATTATTATTGCATAGGGTTGTTTTTATTTACTTGAAAGAATGTTACTTAGGTTTTTTACACCACTTGTTTACTTGTTGAATTCATGGTCCCAGGTCTTGACCTTTGGCTACATACAAACTTTAGATTTTTGTAATTGGAAAGGATCTTTCACAATCCTTTCCAACAACAAAAGACTGAAAGATGCATGAATGAGCGCTGTACATACAGCGCCATTCTGCTCTATGGAGAGGGGAGGGGTGGAAAGGAGCGAGCGGCACCCCACTGCGTTCTCCCTCCTTCACTTGCATTGAGGTCGTTCGTCTTTCGTTGTTTGTGGATCTGCCAGGAGAGATACGTAAATGATGTTGGACGGCCTCTGTACACGTTGGATTCTTGTCTGACACTAGCCCTGAGGCAGGAACTGGATGAAAATCATCTGACTTCTGTACGTAGCCTCAGATATCTTTGCTTTAATATTTGTTTTTTATTTTTTGCTTGGGAGCCATATCCTATAGTGGTGTTAGAAATCAATTCTGGTACTTCTGCTGTTTTTCTATCGCTCAGATTGTTTTATTACTTTCTCTCAGCTTCGGCAGTTGTCACGTGTGAATCACCCAAATATTGTGAAGCTGTATGGAGCCTGTCTAAATCCTGTAAGTATTATTAATTTAGGGATATCTTAAATGCCTGCTGTTATTTAAAGTGGATTTATGTAAACTTTTTTCCCCTTCCTCTAATACTGTCTGTTATCTGATAATATATATATAATTTCCAGGTAAAAGGTCTCTTTATAACAGTTTTTAGGAATACAATATTAGTTTGACATATGTCATAGGGAGGTCAACTGCAACTGAACTCTGAAAGATCTCAGAAGAGTTCACCATTCACAATAGGAGAGGTTAGCAATGACTGCATAACTAATTCTATCATGACAAGTGTACTTTACACTGTATTTTCATTAGTTAGAACCAAAAAGCACACTAGTGTACTGAGAAATAGTTACACAATTGTTACATCAACATTTATACAGACAGTAAAAAGAAGCAATAAACAAAAAGGTATAAGATATACAAGATATATATACAACATTGTACAAATGAACACAGAAGGAAAGAGATAATGCAAATGTGGTTAACAGATAACCAGGCGATTATGATCAAGTAGGCTGTAGGCATACCATGTATTTTGATCAAAAGTGGATATAATTCTTTTTCTGGTATTAAGTGGTAAAACTGTTGGGTTCTTTGAAGTATGGAAAACCTAATAACTCCAATGAGGCTTCCACCCAATCCCACAACCCCTTTTATTATGATAAACACTCAGTTCTCACTGATAGATTGGATATACAGGTTGACATTCAAAATTCCAGCAACCTCCGGACCTAAGGAGTGCCAGATTTTCGCAAATTCTCGATTTTTGAGGGTTATACTCGCCTCCACACACAGGCCAGCCTTCCTCTCGCCACACCCGCAGTCATCTGACACAGTTCCGGGGAGCAGGCAGCAGGAACATCTCAATGTGTACTTAATGTAGCAAGCACAAGACCTAACAGCTGTTTCTGGAGAACAGCACCATCAAAACATAATTGGCCAAACAGTGTACTACAGTCCCCGTATTGAAAATGCTCCGAAATTCATGCCGGAAAACTGAAGAACCAGATTATCGATGGCCGAATTTTTGATTTTTAACCTGTACTTTAGTTTTTGTGGCTTGCAATCATCAACCACAGGTGAATAGTATGTTAATGCTTTCTTTGTCCTGCAGTTACGTCAAAATAATACACATTATTCTTTTGAGTAAAAGTGACATTTTGTACCTCTTGTAACAAATAGGCAGCCAGATCACATGGTCTTTACCTATCTGTCTTTGCAACATTAGGAATCAAAAACACTGCTTTTGTATATCTGCAGAAAGAGATTCCATTATAGTTTTACACATTATTTTAATTCAATCTTTTACATGTATATTTAAAATACTAAAAAGGTTAAAGTTCCCCTTTGTTATGTTTTACATTTCTCTTTGACTTTTGCAGATGTTTGAATGTTTTTTACATTTTGATTCAATTGAATTTGCCTGCTTAGAGAAACACTTATATATCCCCTGCTTGCAGTAATGTCTCGGCAATGCCTAAATATGCATGTACTGTACATACATCTATGTTCCAAATATTTGGTTGTCAAGGCAACTTTAATGCATGCACCTTTAAAAGCATTAGCATATATAAGTTCCTGTCATCAGGTTTCAGCAAAGCATTAGCACTTTATTTTATCATTGATCTGTGTTCTTTTTATGTTTTCTAGAATGCAGAATGCATTCACAGAAAGTATTTAAAGATTTTTCTATTCCATGTTTTAGGTATGTCTTGTAATGGAATATGCTGAAGGCGGCTCATTGTATAATGGTGAGTAATTTGTGATATTTTTTTTTTCGCTAGAAATACAACTAGAAAGTTGTATTCACTTGCATTACAATAAAATTAAATTTTATTCTGGATGCAATACTGTTTCCTAAATACATCGACTCCTTAATAACAATGTCCCCTATGACCAGTTCTGCCTCTTTTTTTCTGTGCCTCTCCTCCCTTACCAATGTCCTCATTTATTAGACATAGGTTGAGTAAAAGAGGCACAGGGGGAAGAAAGAAGCAGCAGTGACTGCTTGAAGCCAGGTGTTTGTATAGTAGGTACTGTGAGATGGGGGAGGGCTCTAATTTTAGTTATGGATTTCTTCATCTTTTTATTAATATGCATCTGTTTTTAAGGTACCAAAGTCTAGGCCAGAAAAAAATGTCAAACTGCTGTTAGGTGCCTTATGACTCCTGTTGGATATTTGTTTTGTACCAGCGGTGCCTTGAAAAAAATTCAAAGGTGCTATAAGGTACCATGAATTCAAAATGATTAACTGCTGCACTACACCCTCCAACTGATATTTATCTGCTCCATAAACCACTATATTTTGTAATATGTTACAGTATGATGCATTCATCTGTTCTCATGTTTCTATCTCGGTTTGCAGTTCTGCACGGTGCTGAGCCCCTGCCTTACTACACAGCTGCTCACGCAATGAGTTGGTGTTTACAGTGTGCCCAAGGAGTGGCATATTTACATAGCATGAAGCCAAAGGCTCTAATTCACAGGGACCTTAAGCCACCAAAGTAAGTTCAAAATAGCTTTTTGGTAAAAATGTTTGTAGTTTTTTTTTTTTGCTTTGGATGCATTTCAACTACTAATGTGTATAAATAAACTAAGGCAAGGGATTTGCTAGATTGCTTCATAGCTGGGATTCAGAGGAAGATTCACACATGGCTGTCACAAAATTCAATGTACTCTACCTTTTGGTCCTTTTAGATATGTCTGTAGTTGTAGGAAGTAGGAGTTTTTTAATCAAAAATCGTTGATTCCTGCGAGAAAAAAATCCATATACATAAGCCTTAACCTATAACCTTTGTGTGTTTTTCTTTCTTTTAAGCAGTTTTTAATGGTAATTAGGTGATCTAAACAAGTTATTTGGGCTGAAATATATATATTACCTAATGTGGAGCCCTTAACCCAAGCTATCCCTATGAGTAAACTAATTCTTTAAATGAGATGTTGCCATCTACCTGTACATTTTGAAGAGATTTGGAAAATTGTGTTTATTGTATGTTTAAAGATTGTACTGTAATGATTTTATCTCAATTATGCAGCTTGCTCTTGGTGGCTGGGGGCACAGTTTTAAAGATATGTGACTTTGGTACAGCCTGTGATATTCAGACCCACATGACTAACAACAAAGGGAGTGCTGCATGGATGGCTCCTGAAGTCTTTGAAGGTAAACCATTGTTTTGTAAATTTTCCAACAATGTGGCCCAGCTTGTACTATGTCATGTCTGTTTACCTAAGTAGGTGAACCTAAATAAAGACCTTATTTTTAGTTCTAAGCATAAAAAGTATACGTCATTCATTTAATAGCTGCATACAAGTGAACAATTCCCTATTGATTATTTACACTCTAAAGTTTCTGCAGCTCAGTTGGGAGGCCATTACAGCCATTTGTACCATTCTGCATGTGAATGCTTCTTCTCTGTGACATGCTCTGGGACTCCCCAAAACCAGGAGCACTCTGATACGCTTTTGTGAACCATCTTTCTTGTCCCATGTGTGTGATTGTTGGTTTGTCAAAGGTCCTCAGTAAGAAGAGGTAGTAAACCTTCTTGTGTTGTTTTTCTACTTCGCAGAGTTTATTGGTAGAACCGTCAATAGGTTAAACACAAGAAAAGCAAGAATCTGTGCTGTGTTTAGGTTTAGGCAGAAAAACAGTTTTTGAGCGACAAGATGAGACAGTTGCTATCTATAACTGTTCAAATGATAGCTTGTGTACCTCTTGGTCATTATATACTTTTCTATGGGAACATATAAAGGATGTCCTTTATTTCACTATGGCTAGTTATATGAAACAAAAGCATTACAGATTTACCTAAACTCAGCAATGTCACTTTACATAAAAGGGTAGACAAAACAAAAGGGTGCAGCGCGCCCCCTAATTCTCGATCGCCTTCAAAAATGAATGGGAGCGCAAAGCCTACCGGGATACATACGTCAGTCATTCCAAGAGGCTCTTGGGTGCTCCTTCTGCGCATGCCTGAGAATCTTAGGCATGCGCAGAAGGAGCCTTTTTGCGGAAACAGAAAAATTTGCTGATCTCACACAAGCGCAGTGAGATCAGCAAAATTTTTTTCATTCTACGTCACCCGATTTTTCGCCTGGGTCAGGGGACATAGGATAAAGAACCCAAAAGAAATGAAGAAGATGGCGGCGCTGGCTCTAGGACAGATGTTGGGACAACACAGGACCTGATGCGGGACACCCCCAGATAGGTCAGACTGCCATGCGGTATTGAAGGTAAGTGTTTTGTTTTTGTTTTTTTTGGCAAGTTTTCAGTTTAGTTTTGGTACTTGAAAGTACAATCTTTTTTCCCAGTATTTCTTTCCTTTTCAGTTTAGATGCCGCCAAAATTTGCCCCCCAACTTCTCAAACTTTAAACCTACTATTCATAAACCAATGAGAAAGTCATTTTTCTTTCCATGTGCTTTAGGGGAATAGCTTGGACAATCAAGTAACTTCTGCCCATATGCCTAGGCCATTCATTCTTTGTGTACTGAAATAAATGCATAAACAGAGGTTAGTTCTCTGAATTAGAAGAGTATGAGCAGCTCACATTAAAAGATGAAAATAAGCAATAAATATGTACACATACATGAAATGGGACATAAAAAAATGATGGATGACCCCAGACCAGTAGGGATCAAATAGCCTACCTACAGGTGAAGTCAGAATTTATACAACTTTGTACAACTTCAGTTTCCCATTTGTCTGAATCTACGCATTATGTTGCCACTACAAGGTAACGTCTACATGTGGATTTGTTCCATCTTATGCTTGGTTTACATAAGGCAATGTTGGTAATTTGACTTTGACTTTGAGGGAAAAAAAATTCATAGTAACAATGAACAACATAATGTAAAATATAGTACAGGCATCAGAGAATTTGAAGTACAGTTGAGGAATTCAGGGAAATGTCAGACTTGCAGGAGGAAAGTTCAACAATAAGGTATAATGTATAATTTAGCCAAAATTGTTTTGGATGATTGGAGCAGAATTTAATGGAGGTGAGTGAATGTCATCATTCCTAGAATAAACTTGGCTCTACCCACAGCCTTGATTTTTTTTTCTACCATCAGTCTTCTATATTTCTATTTTACTTAACCAATACATTTTTGCAATAATTTCCTTTAATATAATAATTTACCCTGACATTGGCTGATTGGCAGGTAAAATGCTGTGCTAAACCATATATTTTTTTCTTTTAGGCAGTAACTACAGTGAAAAATGTGATGTTTTCAGTTGGGGCATTATCCTTTGGGAAGTCATCACCAGGAGGAAACCTTTTGATGAAATTGGAGGCCCTGCTTTCCGCATTATGTGGGCAGTTCACAACGGTGAGTTGTTTCTGTTATTCCCTTTTTAAATATAAACTGTGTTTATAATGCGACTTCTTGGGTTATTACATGGTATATAGGGTCTTTTTTTCCATAGATTCAGAGATGCATACCTATTTGTGCATATATTTGCAGTCTTGTCAAGTAAAAATGCTGTACGTTGAATAGTTTGAGCATTTTTAGTTAGGTTGTGCTGCAGATCTGCATTTGTTTTCTGGAGCTGGGTGGGTTACGACATCTGGCATAAAGTAGAACACTGTATTGTAAAATTAGTTTGTTGTATTGTTTTGCTGAACTGCTCTTTCTAAGTACATTTAAACCGCCCATGATGCCCCTGCTGCACACTAAAACTCTGAGCTGTTACTTTGTTTTATCTTCTGGCCAATATGCTTTTCAAGTTAATGGCCCACCATACAGTGAGCCCTCATAGACTTATATGAAGCCATCTCCTAAGAGTATCCAGTCGAGTGAGGCACCGTCAATGTTGAAAGGGCATTTGAGCCAAATAAGGATAAAAAGAGAGTATCGACTTGGGGCAGGCCACAGTTAAGGTAAGGGGTATAGTGTAGTTTATTTCCTGACACTCCTCCTTTTGAGTGTTTAATCAACAAGGAGCTTTGTGCTCTTTCTCATAAAGCCTGTGTTATTACTTAAAACACCACAACAAAACAAAACATCTTACTGGAAGTGTTACACTTAAAGTCCAACTGAACTTTCAGTTCAGATCTGCCATATCATATACATATACACACAGCATGCTAAAGTGAAGGACCTCCTTTTTTTTTTTTTTTCTTTAAGGAAGAAGTCCCTTTCCCCGATTATTCAAAGCTGGAGATATTTAATCAGAAGTCAGCATAGGTTTTGCTAATTGCAGAGCCATAGGGTTGACTCAGCAAGTGGTACGTTGGACTGCAATGAGACCCCTACTTCCCCACAAAGAATATGGGTCCTTCTCTGCAACATGCTGACATCAGACAGGCTTTTTTTACTCAAGTTTTGGCTAATTTCTAAATAGAACTAATTGTAGAACTTTGCATACCTTTTGTTTTAATGCATAAAGAATGTATTTAGCTTATTTAAATTGAAAGTTCAATTGGGCTTTAAAAGTGTTTTAATCCATTTGTTTAATTACCTTTTCATATAAATTCCCAGGTACTCGGCCACCTCTAATTAAAAATCTACCTAAGCCTATTGAAAGTTTAATGACTCGTTGCTGGTCAAAAGATCCATCTCAACGACCTTCAATGGAAGAGATTGTCAAGATAATGACGCATCTTATGCAGGCAAGCTTTTCATTCTACATTCTCTTAAAAAGTATAGTTAATCAAATCTCTGCAAGATCCCTCTGCTCCTATTTTACACAGAAACTATAGTCTTTCAGTGTTTGTGAAGATATAAAAAAAATAATGGCTTGATGTTAAAAAATAGTTTGTTTGTTTGTTTAAAAAAAAAAAAAAATATATGTATATATATAATTTGTAATATGTACTTGGGTATAGCTTTATGGTTTTATTACATATGTAGGCATCTTTCTGCTTTGCCATGCCACACAATGGTTGTGTTGTACTGCTTTTTAAAAATAGGAGATTCTAAACCAGGGGTGTCAAACTCAAATACAAAGTGGGCCAAAATGAAAAACTTAGACAATATCATGGGCCAAACTTGAAACTGAAATAGCACCGCTACTATAATTCCCTGTGTCTATAAAACAATCCAATGCGGGGCCACAGGCGCGAGTGATGCCGGGAACTGTAGTAGCAGTGCTATTTCAATGCATTGGCGAGCCAGCTCCAATTCATATTTAGGAATACTTTGGGGGCTAAAATTTGGTCCGCGGGTTTGACAACCCTGTTCCAAACAATTCACAACCTGTATATCTTTTCTCAGCAGTTGAAAACTATATAAAATGACTTTTCAGAAGACACGCAATAGTAACTCAAAATGTCATAAGTGTACATGCTCTGCTTTCCACTAAAGCTGAAACTTTAGCAGTTATTTGTGAACTGGAAACATGCTATTGATAGAGTTGATTCTGAGGCTTAACATACTGGTAGCATTTCTGGGCCTTTATTCATTACCATTGGATAGATCAGAGAAGGGAATAAGGACTTCACACATTTCTTGTCTGGTGCAAAGGTTATCCCCATGACAGACAGTGACTGACAGCAACACAGATGGAAATTTAGGATTTTTGATCTACATAGAAAATCTGTTGAAAGTTTATACTTTACTTTGTTAAAAGGTCATTCTCTGAACAGAAAGTAAGGAGAAATATCTGTAACAGAGCCCCCAATACCTTTCCACAATCTAAAAGTCAAATAAAAATATTTGTGTATAGGGCAGGTGGGTAATGGCGCCAAAGAGCTTTTGTCCGAATGAGGCAATGTTGTTGAGGTTTGTCACAACTGCCTGTCCACATTTTTTACATATATTGAATGTACAAATGAAGAATTCTATTAGAGGAGCTAGCACAAGCTTTGGTTTGAAGTCGACAGGTTTATCCACAAACCCTCACAGCTACAACAGATTGCTTTTTGTTTTTTTAGTGTGCAAAAAGATTAGGTAAACTATCTTATATTCAAAGATTGTATTGAAGTTTTGTTAAAGAGTGTGGGTAAAAAGGGATGGGGGGGGGTCAACATAGGATCTGAGGAAAAGCGGAATTGAAGGAAAAGGGATATGAGGGAAGCCTAAAAAATACAGGGCATGAAAGTTAACTTGTTGTTCCTTATTAAATCAATGGGAATTGATGAAGCCTTCTAGTAGAAGACTATAGTTATGCAGACTGCTAAGACGATATATGTTATCAGTCGGGAAGCAGGTCTGGGCACTATATCCCCCCAATTTTGAAGACCACACTCTTGAAGCCATTTTGTTATTTAATCCTAAATTAACTTGTGTTACAGATTATATTAAATTGTATATTCTACTTCAAAATCTTTAAACTCCTGCGCATCACCACCAAGCATTTAGCACATCTTGCTGGGTAAACTATCTTCATCTTTTCTTCATCTTCAGGTTTCATCTTACAGCATTCAGTGGAGTCTTTAGTTGCACCATAAATTGAGTAAAGTTGTTATTCTGTTGTCTAAGGAGCACATTATCAATGTTTTATAGAATTAGGAAATCTCTTTTACTTTTTCTGTTCATGTTGCCATTGTTCATCAAATGGCGTTGGAAATTTCCTGTTTTGTACATTTTTTAAGGTATTTTTCTGTTATGGAAATCTGTAGTTTGAAAAACTTTATTCCTGTTGAACTTTTGCCACTTTTTCCTTTATTTTAGTATTTTCCTGGCGCTGATGAAGCTTTACAGTATCCTTGTCAGTATTCTGATGGAGGGCAAAGCAATTCTGCCACAAGTACAGGTCAGTGTTTTAAATTACTGCATCTCTCTCTTTCTCTCCTCATAAACCCAGTGCTCAAGAGTCAGAGCTTGATGTGCATTGTGATGAGTGAAATAAGTATTTGACCCCCTATCAACCAGCAAGATTTCAGGCTCCCTGGTGTCTTCACTGTATGCAGGTAACGGGCTGAGGTTAGGAGCACCCTCTGTAAGGGAGTGCTCCTAATCCAAGCTTGTTACAGTACCTTTATAAAAGACACCTGTCCACAGAAGCAATCAATCAATCAGATTCCAAACTAGCCACCATGGCTAAGACCAAAGAGCTGTCTAAGGATGTCAGGGACAAGATTGTAGACCTAGGACTGGACTGGGCTACAGCTTTGATTCAGTGGGTTGAACAAAAAGATTGCATAAAATGTGAGGAACTAAAGCCTTTTTTTACACAATCGCCTTATTTCAGGGGCTCAAAAGTAATTGGACAAATTAAAAAGCTGAAAATAAAATGATCATTTCTAATACTTGGTTGAAAACCCTTTGCTGGCAATGACAGCCTGTAGTCTTGAACTCATGGACATCACCAGATGCTGGGTTTCCTCCTTTTTAATGCTCTGGCGGGCCTTTACTGCAGCGGCTTTCGGTTGCTGTTTGTTTGTGGACCTTTCTGTCCGAAGTTTTGTCTTCAACAAGTGAAATGCATGCTCAATTGGGTTCAGATCAGGTGACTGGTTTGGCTATTCAAGAATATTCCACTTCTTTGCTTTAACAAACCCCTGGGTTGCTTTGCCTGTATGTTTTGGGTCATTGTCCATCTGCATTATGAAACACCTCCCAATCAATGTGACTGCCTCTAGCTGGATGAATAAAACCCCTAAATAAAAGGATTGTAAAAGAATAAGCTCTATAAATCAAAAGGCACTAACCCTCTAAAAACCCATTTTAATTTCAGGTTGTTATACGTAAAAACAGGAGGGGGATGATTACTTTTGCTAGGCACTGTAAGTTTTAGCTGTCTGCAGAATAATAAGGAAGCTTTTCTCCACAGGATCATGTATTGATATTAATTCTACAAATACAAGCAATAAGAGTGATATTGAGGACTTCCAGGTTAGTGCAAGCAATGATACAATCAAACGAATAGAGTCCAAACTGGCACACTGGAATAATCAGTCCAAGCAAAGTGTAAGTATATCTGTTTTTCCCTATAATCATACAAGTCTGCCTGAATTACTTTTTATAGGATGCTTATAATAATATTGTGTATGTGTTAAATTTCTTATACTTTTAAACATATTATGAAAACAGCACAATTTTTTAAGGTTTTTGCAATGTTACATAAACCCTCACGTTCTTAAATTGGACCATCTTACTATAGAATATGTAAATGAAATGTAAATAATAAAGTAGTTATAACCAATTATTTTTTGGAAACCACATCTCATTTATGGAGAGGAAAGGGATCACTTGTGAATTATGTAAGTTAAATTTACATGAAACATTTGTATTTATCCACTGAATGTTTTAGTGCTGAATAATTAGGTTCCATGCAGTGCCGCTGCAAAACTGCATGCTAAATAGAAACTGCCACTAGCTAAGACAGCAAAACCCATAAGAACAATGGCGTTACATACAATTCAATTTTTGAATTAGGAATATAATTTGAAATTAAAGAAATTTGGAAAAAAAAATTAAGAATTTGAAATGGGGAAAAAATGACATGGAGTAAAATCGTTGTATACTTGTGGCATTTCTTAATCCTTCTAACAAAATGTGAGCATGCCACAAAAATAGGCAAACTGCTAAATACACCCAACCAGCCTGATTGAATTTGGTAAGATGGGTTTGTAGTTCTTATAGAGGGTTTCTTTCTTGCCAAGCTACTTTGGGATGTCTTTTTAAATATTTTCTTATCTAAATCCCTGTTTAGATGGAATCAGGTCGCTTAAGTCTGCCTCCTTCTCGGGGTAGCAGTGTTGAAAGCTTATCTGATACTCGAGCAAAGCCACCTTCAATACTTACACCTGAGAGTAAAAGGATGAGTGCGGACATGTCTGAATCTGAGCCAAGGATTTCTACAACCACAGGTAATAGAGACAAGTAGTCATTTCCAAGCTATTACTTTTTTTAGGTAGGTGAAGAAGATTTTTTTTTTATTAGAAATCTCTGCATCTGACATTTAAAGTTACTCCTTTTATAAAGAGTAGAATATGCATTTATTAAAGTTGTGATTAGGGACGGTGATTTTTTTGCATTTTGGAAAGCAATAACCTGATTTCATACGTGTACTGTGCTTTCCAGATATTGGTAATCAGAACTGCTTCGTTATTTAGATACAGTTAGGATTTTAAGTAGAGGAAGAGCAGCGTGTTTAGCAATTAAGAAAATTTTAGAAAATATTTAAACTTTTCTAGATTGTATATACTCTTCATTTTTTGTAGTAAAAACAGATCACCATATAATCACTTAATGAAACCCAACTAATATGACTGTGTTCATGATAAAACATCTCTGGCTCTTTTCTTCTACATGTAACCTATATATGCAGCAGTCCAATCATATACACTAATTTCTTTTTTTGTCTTTGTGGACATCTAGCTTTTAGATATTGCTACTTATTTTCTACAAGCTGCACAGTACAAATATGCTTGCCTGGACTCAAAATTTGCTATAGGTAGATAGATATTTGGTTGACCAACTCTATGTTTTAGTTTAGAGAAATTCTTTTAAATGATATGATGCCCTTGTTCCCCTATTCTAAGAGATGGTACATGTTTTGTAGCAGCTGTAATACCATCTTGTCCATGTGCAGCAATATTTAACTAAACAGTCTGGAAACCTCTGGTTAAATGAAATGTGGTTATTTCAACCAGGGAAAAGATGAGGACACCCAAGTGTAATAGAGACAAGGGTTCGTATGGTTGGATGGTGGAACAGAACAAAGCAAGTACTAAGCAAACTGTTTTATTATGGCACATGAAAAACATCTAATGAAAACTCACAAATAGAACACATAAAAGAGGAATAAAAATCGCAGTTAAAAACAGTGTGTCTAAGGCACATAACGACAATAATGGCAACCAACTAACTCTTAAGTGCCATTAATTTGCTATAAAAGATAAACCAACAGAGAACAGCATTGGTGTAATAGCCGCATAATATCATGGCATAAATTCTGCAAAGTTCATAGAGAGGTGAAAACGGCAGCAGTGCAGTGCTGAAAATAGCAGGTATTTGCCAAGGTTTACACAATGCTGATTTGCTACACAGAAATGGACAGTCTTGTTCTTAGTAATTCGGGTTTTGTGGGTCTTGAACCCTTTATATTTTTACACTATAGGTATTGTATATCTTAATACATGGGTCCTTAATGCATACAAGAACCCAAAGGCTGATTCAACTTAGCCTAGGTACATCTGAAATGTTAGTTTAGGGTTACTGACCTATATCTTGTAAAGCAGTTGTTGCAAATAAGATAAATCAATTATGTAATAAATTCACAAAGGCAGTCCAAACTAAAATATTTGAGGAATGAATGAATGAGCTGCAATTTTCATATAATTTCTGCTGCTTAAGTCTCTTGATAGGTTTGACATGCATTTTTGTCACAGCTGCATTTAACCTGTACAGGTCTCCGACAGGTTTACTCTGAATATTGTTCTACGATATAATTACTTTCAGTCATCTAGAACGGTTCATTCTTATCAAGTATTTACTACATCTAAACCTGGTAAAAACCAGAAATTGTAAGCAGTTTTAGTGACTGCACTTTTGAATTATTTAGAAATGTTGTGCAGTTCTTACATATTGTTAGTTATATTTTTGAGTGAATAGGTTTAAATGTACTTTAGGGTATTACAGAAAGTGTTTTAACCCACTACTTATGATTTGTGAAGAGTTTCATTTACATTAATGACCAGTTAGGCCAGTCTATCACTAACCATTCCAGGTAGACTTTGTCTGGACTATGTTTGTATGTCCTGTTATGCTGTTTTTTGCATGCCCATTTTTTTTTCTTTCTTCCATTAAATGCAGAAACTATAGCATGGTTCTTTTCTGCACGCTCCTTCATTGTGTAACATTGTGCTGTACACTTCCATGCTTTTGTTAATTGTGTTTTGTACCACTTGTAGTTGTCTGCATGTGTATTGTGTATATGTTTTTGCAGCATATACCAAGTCTAAACGAGGCCACCGTAAAACTGCTTCATTTGGCAATATTCTGGATATCCCTGAGATCATCATAACAGGTACTACAGAATGGTAGTGATGCATTAAGGCAAAAATTAATTACATAAACGGCTAAATGCTTTTTGCTCCAAACCTGTTCATCCTGTCTCTGTTCATTTACACCCTGTTAATAATACTAACTAGCAACTGTAACTGTTGCAGTATTTAAAAGGCAAAGTTTTATGCTAGCTACAGATCTGGAAAAAAATTTGTAAGTGGTGTGGATTTCACTTTCCCTTCAGTCTACTAATGTTAAATTTGGACCTATACTCGCTAAAATAATTTCAACCAAAAAATTTTCCTACCTATAAAGTATTGAAGCTTTTAGCATCTTTCATTGTCACTTTTCTTCTCACTCCCCATACTGTGCTACAGTGCATAGTCTCCTAGGAAGCCCTGCATTACAATACACATTATCCTGCAGTGCAAAGTCCTGGTAAATACATGGTGAAAAGTCTTTGTGCTGTAACATAAACTGAAAATATTTTTACATCATTCACTAATCCATTATTATAGTAAAATAGACAGGTTGGTGTGGTGCTGCAGGCAGAAGTGTTGATTTTGTTGAAGATTAACAGTAGAAATATTTTTGCTGATCAGGCGCATATCTCTGCAACTTAATACAGGTTCCCTGTCAGCCTTTAGTTTAAGGATTACCAGGTGATGACAATATCTTTAGTATTAAATGTGTCTTGTTGCTAGGTCTAGTTTAAGGGACAAATTCTGATGATTCATGAACCTTCCTCACCAGCTATGTTTTTTTTTTTCCTATTTGGTGACCACAGACATGTTTGTGGTGGGGCTTTTTGGTTTAATTTAAATGCAGTGTTTTTACTATGAGATGAACACTTGTGACAGACACATAATTGGAGCAAAAGTATTTGATTCTGATTCTTAATGCTTCTCTTATTTAGTGGGTTCAAGCAGCATTTAAAATAACTTGCACGCCATTTTTAAAATAAATGTCCTCCAATAAGCACACTAATTAATTGCATAGCATGCACTTACTATTGTCAGTTGCTATTCATTGACCCCTCCCAGACAATTGTGACTTCATTCCCCATTCCTTTCCAGCATGTGCATCCTGAGATTCACAAATGTTTCTGTATCAAATTAGGAATGAGAAATATTTCTGCCATGTTTAATTGCTGCCAATTTTAGAGTAGTGCTGTTGGTGGAGGTGTATGTACTGTGCTACTTTTAGTATGTTCTCCTGATTTTTTATTTTAAACGCTAATACCTTGTGCACACAGGCTGATTTACACATTTGATCCAGATCTAAAAAAAAAAAAAAAAAAAAAAGTGTTAGGAATCAAAAGCAGGAGGAAACTGTTTTTTTTTCTTCTTCTTTGTTTTTTCTAGGATGTGTTTGAATATTGGCATCAGATCTGCTTGTGTGTAATAGGCCTTTTTGTGTGGCAATACATAATTAAGTAGGACTGCAGTAACCAGACTTCATGTCCAAGGGTGGTACTGTATCTACAACTGAGCGGCATCACCTTTCTCCTTATTTCCCTAATATGAGGAAGATGTTTTGTAGTCCACTGAAAGAGCTGGAAACTTCTAAATGCTATTGTAGCACAAAGCACAGGAAGTTAGGCGCCTACAAATGTTATTGCAGGGTCAACAGAACAGTTATAACAAAACTTTTTTTAACAGAATATATAAAACATATTTAATGTTAACACTACTCTTGTGCTCTTAACCAGATATAACCTCTATATAAGCAGTAAACAGACCTGTAAAAATCATGTATGTGGGACACTTGAAGCTAAACTGCTTAAAAAAATAAAGAAATGAAAAACACATATAAATGTTATCTACTTAAAAAAAATACACAGTGTCAGGTCTTGTATTCCAGTGTAATACACGGCAAAATTCAAGTGACTGCACACTTCCCCACATGCACTGTGAGCTCCAAATTGAAGGGGATAGAATGCAAGCGTGGTGTTTAAGCTATGGGATAGAATTTCCTTATACCCCCTTACACAACTGTATTATCTTCTTGCTACTGACAGTCTTATTTATTGTGTTTAACCACACTACAAGGTAGTTTTTTTAATGCAATTGTTTAAATGGGATCTCAAACTTATTATTTAAGCTGGAGAACCCCTTTAACCTTGCAACAGGAACCACAAAGAAAGCCAACTGTGTTTATTTCATCTTCATTCAAACAATTTTTTTTTTATTGCTAATTTGCTATTGACATGATAGGAATAAAATTCACTGAGAATTTTACTCATTCACAAGATGATTAAGTGGTGTTCTCTTATCTGAAGATGTTAACTCCTGCTCTGAATGCACCAAAGCAGTGGTCATTAAAAAAGTAATGCTGAAATCTTACTGGATTGTTATTGGCTCTCTAAAAGTGTTTACTAATTTTAGAAAAGAAACATTTCAAATACTGAAAATTATTTACCAGGTCAAAAAAACCTGAGAGAAATGATCGAAATGTAGTTTTAAAGTTTATATTAGAGATGGCTCCATGAGGGCTTCATAGAGCTTAAAATTTGATGTAAGGATGGTGGAATTATTCAAGTGTGGAAGCATTTTACTTTAAAAGTTTGTGACTTGAACAGCAGATTAAAGAGAAGCACCACCTTTCTAATCATAGATATGCAGTGCCTGTGCAGGTGTGAGATAGAAAGTACAAAATGTCTGCCACACCTGCTTGATTTAATATTCTATAAATATTTTTATACAGTGAACCCTGTCAGTGCAGATCTAGAAAGCATGTAAGCAAAAATCAGCGGTGATGTTCTTGATATTTTCATGAATTTCATCCCATGCATTCAGCAAAGCATTCAGAGGGAAATCATTCAGAGTCATCTATATGGATGTAAAAAGAAAAAAAAAAAGTAAATTTACCCAATAGTCTCCCTAAGTTCCAAACATTTCAATGTCTCCAAACATTTTATTTTAAAATGTGTACTGGTTTTGTATGAATGAAGAAATAAAAACAGTTTATTGGTGATGGATTCAGACTTGCCTAACCTTTCCATACTGTTTTTTGTATTTTTTGTTTTCATTTAATATTTACTTAATATGTCCATATATCCTTTTGTTGACCTTCTGCTGTATTTATATTTTAGTCCACTATTTATAATGTGTAAATTGTAAGGGGTAAACTGAGAAAACAGTGCTAGGGTGGGATCCACAGCAACTGTTTGGCAGCCAAACTACCACTATGGAACCTTATGCAATTGTGCATTGTGAACAAAGAATTTAGATCATTGTGTCAGCTGTCGCTTAAAACCATCCAGGGTTCCCTTCTGCTAACTGATCTCCCTTCTTCACACAAAACATTACGTAATGCTTGTAAATGTCCTTAGTGGTTATTATGCCCTCCTCCCATGGGTGGATGTTCTTCCACAATCTGTTTTTTTTTATTGTAAGCACGGATAGCAGAAGTTTGAGTTAGCTAGCAGGTGTTTGCCAGGAATGGATGATCACTGGATTCTCTAATATATATTGATGGCAAGATGTGATTATTGAGAAAATGAGAGCATGAGGCCAAAGCTATTTTTGCAGCAAGATAAAAGGGAGATGTGTTTTGGTACGTACTTACTAAGGTAAAGTGAAAGCAGTTGAGATATGTTGAGGTTTGCTGTAGCCACAGTAGGTCAGCAGCCCTATCACGTAATGTCCTGCAAATAGATGCCGTCATCAGCCCTGGACAGCAAATGTTTAGAAGATGGTGGATGAGAGAACTGCTGTTCATGTTATGGGAGTGGTTCTTGTTAAGTTTTATAGTCCGTTGGCCAGTGCTTCTCCATTTGAAATGTTGCAGCTGTCTTTCATGCCCTGTGTTGATCCTTTGGTTTCCTTTAGCCATTGGACATGTACAAATTCCAGGCTTCCACAATTACAACCCTTCAATTGCATGTGAGGGCAGCATTTGTTAACTTCTTTTCGCTTGATATCCAGCAGGCAACGGGCAGCAGAGGCGCAGATCTGTTCAAGACGTAAGCATTGTTGGAACTGAATCCAATCAGGTAAGGTAGCCTGCATACATAAATAAATGAGTTTATCTTTGTTGATGAGTTTTGACATATTGATGTGTGCACTCAGATTTCACAGATAGGAAGCGCTGACAAAAGATTAGTGTAAGAGTCACAGAAAGGTTTTATTTAAACAGAAATTGTATTGAACAATTTGACAAATTTGCTTATGGCATAAATCTGTTTGTACAAGCATCCAAAAGTAACCCTATATTGTAGAAGTGTTCACCCATAGACTGACAGTCCTACTACAAGTACATTTACTATTGCTGCAATTTGTAAAACCAGTCCTCAGGATAATACAAATTTAAATATAATAATAAAAAAAACATTGCATTAGAGAACATTTAGAGGAAATTACAACCATCAACATGTTTTGGCTAGCTTGTTTTACTTTTTGCTTTTTACATTTTTCTTCTGCCTACACACAAATATAATATACAACTAATGTTTGAGATATTTGTCTTTAGCAAACATTATCACTCTTTTTTCTGTGTCATTTACTGTGATTTGTATAAAGAAATCTCTAGGTGTGAAAAACTAGCACAAAACATAGCAAGTTCTGTTGAAATTAAGTTTGTTTAGCAGACTTCAAGAATATAAACAACCTTCAGAGCATTCTGACAGGTAGCATCTATAGAATGGAATAAAAAATTTGGGACTTTAAAGCCAGATAGGTCCAGGTCATGGACAAGGATGTATAGATCTAGTTTATTTCAGATTAATCTGAATATTTATATAATTTCAGAATGAGCCCGAGCTATGAGCTATTTGTTGATATTTTACTGTTCCTGTATGCCATTTAGGAGAGTAGAAGTAGCAGCAGATCCTCAAGCCCTAGTGTAAGGATGATTACTACCTCGGGACCAACCCCTGATAAGCCTCCACGTGGAATTCCATGGGGTCCTGAAGATTCAGGTGAGTGAATGCTTTTACAATCTGTTCTGTGTGCATCACTTTGATGGTCATGGTCATGGGAAAACTGCCCAATTTGAAATATGACAAAGGTGCTTCTAAAAGAAGCATTGGCCAAGTAATCATGTTATATCAGTGGTCATGTTTTTAAAATACTGAACTTTGTTTAAATGAAGCACTTTTATTGCAACAAGTACATACAACTAGAACTAGTGAAGTAATGCCTTCCGCCCCTTCCCCCTCCCAATTCAGCGATTCAGTGCTCGGTCCACCCAAATCTGATATTTTCGTTTTGGTTGAAGGAATTTATTTTTTTTTTTTATTTATTTTTTTTTTTTTTGTTAATAACATCTTTCCTTGCAGTTTGGGGAAATATATATTGCTGAATGCCAATGATCACTTGTGTTGTGACAAGTATACAGTTTAAGAAATATTTTATAAAGTAACCTATAGTTACTGCATATACTTATATTTCCAATACTTTGTTTTAGATACCAATGTTCAATATTCAATTTCAGATACCAATGGATCAGATAACTCGATACCAATGGCATATCTTACACTTGATCATCAATTGCAGGTTTGTAAAATAAGATTTACCTATTGTATTTATTTAAGTAGAATATTGTTTCCTTTAATCTTCCACCAAAGCACACCAAACGTTATGATGAGTTGCTTTGTTCTCTGGTCCGGTAGTCGTACAATTGTTGGGTTGGTAAAGCACCTAAAGCAACTCATTCTTTTTAATCTTTTACATGCAAAACAAGTATGGAAGAGAAGAGCGCTTCACTTTTTTTAGTTCTTATATGCAAAGGGAAAGTATGAGTCCACTTCTGGTGCACAGGCACTTTATTCAAGCCACTTACATATGTGTAGTATGTAACAGTTATTGGCATTTGGTCTATAGTGAAGTGCAGATCTGTGCTTGTCATTGTCATAAAAGGTTGAGAAGAGGCAGTCTTATACTCCACCTAAATAAGACCACTACTTAAATTTGCACTGGATCTTAGAAAAATGTTTACAGTCCCAGCTTTTCCTTGTGAGTGATAACAAAGTAATTATCATTTATTATAGCTTTGTTACCATGCAGGATGTCACAGGAGGTCATTACTGCAGGTTTTAAATTATAAGGGATCTCTGTCTTCTATTGGTAGGACCACTAAGTCTTACACTTTTAGCTTAAATGTATTGTGGCACAAAAATCTCTATCAGTCATAAGACCTTTAAGGAAAAGTGGGGCTGATGGTCATGATTTTGAGCCAAGCACAGACATTGGTTGCTCGGTGGCAACAACAGTCCCAGGTACATTTTGACTGATTGTAAAGGGTTGTGTGTGAGCATAAATTTCATTTATGTTAGCTACGAAGTGTTTTAGAACAACACTCAGGTCAGTCAAGTTTAGGAACCATGTACTAATATTTTCCAGGGCTCGATACATGGTACTGGCATAAAAACATTTTAGCCATTTTATAGCAATATTTGCATTCAAAAAACCTTTGTTTGCTTCTTTTTCATTGTTTATTGTCTTTTTTTTTTTTTTTTTTTCAGCCTCTCGCTCCATGTCCAAATTCCAAGGAATCTATGGCTGTGTTTGAGCAGCACTGCAAAATGGCCCAAGAATATATGAAGGTTCAGACAGAAATTGCATTATTGTTGCAAAGAAAGTAAGTAGATTTTTCTTGTAGGTATTTTCGCAAACCTAGTAATTTAGTTTCCAATTGTACACTTAGGAACTAATGTTTTCTGTGTAGACACAGTCTGCAAAAATGGGTGTCCATCTAAACCTTCACAACAAACCTACAGTCATTTTTCTAAACATATTTCTTTAAAACATTCTTATGCATTCCCAGTCACTTTGCAGAAGATTGATTTTTTTTTCCCTGCACCCCATTGTAGGGTCTTTTGTCCTCATAATGTCATGCATTGGTTATATTTATAAAAGTGGTTTTCTAGTACAGAGGCTGAATGTATCCGCACTTGATGATTCATGTTTAAAAGGAGAGATGTTAATGACACTAGTGGCAGTGACTCTTTCCCAGTGAATGTGTAAACACTAATAATTGGGTACCATTGGCATTTCTGTACTAAGGAATTTCCCAGATTTGGGTTAAGGCTTTCTCTGTACTTAGCAGGGATGAAGATGAATGTTAAATCACTGGTTTACTAATGCAACATTCACATTTTTATTTTTGGTTGCACCCACACAGATGTTATCAGGACAAGGTGCATTTTGACCTTGATGTTCCATGCATTGTACCTTTATTAGCTTACAAGCACTAGATCTTCAAGAAACGAAGGCTGAATAGATAATGAAGCATTTCCTAGCCGTTTACAGCTTTTTATTGCAGTCTTTACATTTTATCTATTTCATGCGCAAAGCCTTTAAAGTGTAAGTCTGGGCAAAATAAAAATACTAATAAAATCATTAGTGTATATATATATATATATATATATATATATATATATAATTTATGCCCTTAAAAAATGTTTTGATCTTTTACAAATTCAATGTTCACACAGCTATTTGACTGCCAACAGTGTTTCTGCTGCACTGAAATTACAAGCAGTGTTGTCACTCCTGCCCCATTCTTTCCTGGTAACATTCTCAAAGACTCAAAGACAAAGTCAAAAGCTCACACGAGGCTGAAAACACTTGGCCTAAACAGGAAGTTGGAGAGTCGCTGGATTTCTGGCAGAATTAATAAATTTCTGCATGTTTTTTGCTTTCATACATACACATTATAATATTTGAATTTTCTTTGTATGTTCTTTTTAAGGTGTTTAGTAGTGTTTGTGTAAAAAGCTCCTGTTCTGTGCTTTAACTGTGTTCATAAATGGTGACATTTGATGTTTGATCCTTTTGTGCCTTTTTTGTAGACAAGAACTAATAGCTGAACTAGACCAGGATGAAAAAGACCAACAAAATACATCTCGTCTGGTACAGGAACACAAGAAGCTTTTAGATGAAAACAAAAGTCTTTCTACTTATTATCAGCAATGCAAGAAACAGCTGGATGTCATTAGAAGTCAGCAGCAAAAGAGACAAGGAACCTCCTGATCATCCTAGGCTGGTGACCTCTTGGTTTGGCCTCTTGGTTATGGACATCTTGCAGACTTTCCTTCTTTATTTTGAGCATGAAGATGGATATACTCTTTGAATCAGCACATTAGGCTGCTGGATAAATACAGCAACTAAGGGATTTTTGTGAACTATTGGTGTGTGCATGTTTCATGCCTATGGGAAGTCCTATTATGTTATATATGAAGAGTTTTTGATTTTTTTTTTTTTATGTTGAACTTTGCTTCCAAGTGAACCTCAGATCTTGCTTTTAAACAGTTTCTTTTTTTCTGTTAACAAAGTCCATTTTAGTAAGCTGGCTAACAAGGTTGAGGAAAAGAAGTCTTCAGGTCATTTTACATGCTCAGTGTTTAAATGTATTCCTTCAGTAATTTATATTTTACTGTCAGCGTGCTGAAACAGCAGTGGGGGAAAAGGTTGTACAATTAAATAAAGGCAGGTTTATTATAAAAAAAAATACACATTTAATTTTTCCTGCGCAGTCTGCATTTGGTGATGATAATTGAAGTACAGTAAAGGAATATCCTGCTGTTAAGATAATCATTCCCTTCTTGTTGGGTCATGGGATATTTTTAAATTAATTATTGAAATTCTAGAAGAGCATACAACTCTCTGTAAGTCTCTAAAAGGATTAAACTCATGAGCTGGTAGATTACTCATCACAAAAAATAAATACATTTATTCACCGGAAGTGAACTGGCTATTGTAGTCACAAGGAAAGTTTTTAAATCTGTAATATGTCAGCAGTGTCTAAATGCAAAATGACTCTAATTGGGAGGTGGTTGTAGATTTTCAAGCTGAAAAATATTGATTTTTACCACACTGGGCATTCCATGTTAGGTATGGCATAAGGGTACATTAACATTGCCTTCTGTTTTTTTTTTTTTTTTAGAACCCTGAATTTAACAGTGTTCTGAATATGAACTTGTTGGTTTGTTTTGTTGTATTTCATTGACACTTAAATCTCTGAACTCTAGTCAGAAGAAATTTTCTCTTACTTTGAGGTGTATGCAGGATGGAAAGTCATGGTCAGCCTTCGGAAAGGAATACAGATGGGCAAAAACCCAGAGAGAATATTAACCTTTCCCTTTTCTATCGAAGGGAAAAGTTTTAGCTTTAAATATACATTAAGTACCTGTTATTTGTTTTTTATATAGTGCCAACATATTATGCAGCGCTGTACATTAAATAGGTTTAAGTGTACCTAAACTCAAAATTTTTACTTTAATTAAAAGGGTAGACAACCCTTTTATTTAAAGTAAAATTGTACTTTTTTTTTTTAGTGGAAAACCCTTTTAAAAAAGAAAAAAAAAAAAAAGTCCCACACCTCCCCTTTCTGTCTTGATTGCGGCTCTTGGCTGCTCCTTCTGCGCATGCCTGAGATTAGGAGCCCTTCCTTTAATGAAAAAATCGATGACCTTGCACCTGCGCAGTGCGAGATCAGGAGACATAGGAAGAAGAGAGAAGATGAATAGAGGGACGATGCAGGAACCAAACAAAGAAACCCCCTGATGGATATGCAGAATTAAAGGTAAATGTTTTTTGTTTTTTTATTTTGAGTTTAGTTCCGCTTTAGAGGTAATGTCTTGCAGTCTCTAAAGAAATGAAATTGTTTCCCTTCCTTTGTTTTAAAAAAAAAGAATCACTGTTAAAAAATATTAACATGCGTTCTTCAAATAAAACTCATTCACACTTGTGTAACTGGGAAACATAATCATATAGCACGTTCGTAGACTTGTTTTTTTTTTTTTTGCAAGTAGGCTTGTTTATTCTGTTTCCCATTTTTTTTCTCTACATAATCCGCATACATAAAATATAATGCATAATGCATGTGATGATTTGAAAAATTACAGCTTAGATCTTTTCCCATATTTTTCTTTTGCAAATCTTCACACCCTTAATACAGACTCAAAATCTGATTCCAGCTAATGCTTTTTTAGTTAACTATATCTGGTAGCTGCATTCAAAGAGCTTTCACAAAATATTGCCAAAAGGTTTCTAATTGAGAAAAAATATAGTACTCACATCTGTAAATTTGCCTGGCAACTTGGCTTTTCTCTTGTACCCTGTTTCCCCGATTATAAGGCACTGTCTTATATTTTTTGAAATGCCAAAATATGCCCTAGGTCTTATTTTCAGGGGATGTCTTTTTTTTCCATGAAGAAGACTACAGTACACATTTATTGTTGAAAGTCACTCATGATCACTCATGTTCCGATGTCTTATTCACGGGTGAGTGTCTTATTTTAATTATTTTTTCACAAATCGGGGGTGGCTTATTTAATGGGGATGTCTTAAAATCGGGGAAACATGGTATGAGGAATACATTTGTTTCCATCTACGTTGGATTGTTTCTATTCTTTGAGGATTCCTTAATCTTCAGTGGTGTCCCTGTTAAATTGTCATGGTCTTAAACTACATTGTATGCGTTGGAAAAATCCATCTACCGTGACGGTATGAGTGCTGAGATGCTTCTTTTTGTAGATTATATGATAAATTCCTTCTTTGTCACACTAGTTATGTTCCAATTAGATGGTTTGTAAATGCTTCCCTGATACAATTTGTTAATGCCTTTAACATGTTTACGTGGGCACTTTTCTTTTATAAATAATGCGCAGATATACTTCAGATGCAGGCTGCATTTGTTTTATATGATAACCTTATGTAAACCAATTTTTTATATACAACTCAATCTCATGATGTTGTGGACTGGGAAAAGATGTTTCTAGTCCCACTCAGAAGGGCAGCCTAGGGTGATCACGCTACTTCTCCATACAGTACAAGAAATGTGTTCTAAGTCTGAAAAAAATAAGGCCAGCACATCTATTGATTAATACGCTGTAACATAGCATTGTTCTTTGTTTTAAACTCGACTCTGAATTATCAATCCAACTTTAAATACAGACCATCTCCTGAAAACTCTGCTGAGTAATTGTTCCATCCCCAATCACAAACTTCTGAATCTGGTTGTTGGAAGAAAATATTTTTTTCCTGAGGTATACAGGTACTGGCAAACAAAGTAATTTTACACCAACCCAGGATAATCTATCCAACCACCATGCCTTACTGTTTTTTTGCTAGTGACTTTGCTATTTTTATTTCAGGTTTTTTGTTTGTTTGTTTTTTAACCTGGGAAAGACCTTCAGGCACTTTTTTGTTTTATGTTCTTTCCAGGCCCTGTTCTTGTAACAAGCTATACATTGATCATTCCCCAGGTTCATAGCCATTGGCATTGCCTCATCTTGTAAAAATCTATCTACAGTTAGTGGTTGGGCTTAAACATTCATTTGAGCTTAAACATTCATTTTAGCCACTGCGTGCCTTTGAAATGACTAGTTTTCAGTCTGTTTACTCTGCTCCTTGCAACAAAACAGGATCAGAAGTTCTATTCCAATCTGCTTTCTGTCTCTTTTCAGACATTAGACACAGGAATAATTTTGGACCTTTTCCTTATCCTGATATATGCAATCTCACAAGCTCCCCAATACTGAAGAAGATAAACCATCTTGAATGAATTTGGTCAAAGATTCAAAACATTTGACAATAAATTGTACATGAATTTCTGAAATCCATTCAACATTTCCTGGTTTACCCATGACAATCTTCTAAAGTGTTGGAGAGATTTAATAAATCAGGCCCAAAGTGTCCAACAGATCTCCCATTTTTCCACCACTCATACCCTGCTATGCTGGGGCATGATAGTTGGTGATGAGGTCCCTACAACAAGGTCTTGGGAAGAATTATAGACACTGTAGGTGAAACAAGACTTATAGGTGTCAGAGAACACTTGTTTCCTGACCGGCATTGGAAATGTCAGAGAGTATGAAGGCTGCCCCTAATAAATCCTGTGGATAGCAGAACTTTGCTCTTTAGCCTTGTCTGCTAGGTGTATGACACAGGCGAAGACCCTACACCTCTTGGTGGTCCATAGACTATAACATGCAGGGGATGACAGATAAGGATCCCTGGATCGCAGCTCAATTAACTAATATCTGGCGCTTATCAAAGGAAAAGGTTCCTACTATAGTTGCTCTAATATTCGAAACTCTACAATCATACTTGGTCTCCTCACATAATTCTTGCTCTTCTGTCTTGTAGAATTGAGATAAGAGGCTTTATGGTGACCCTCACCATTCTGGATTGACACAGACAAGGATGCAAAGCGTAGTAAGACTGATAGTCAATATATGGGCTGTAACACATCTCTGTATTTGGTGAGTCAGGTGTATCCTTTTATTCTGTGATACTTTTGTAGCTACTCAATATTACAATGCCAAGGCATGCTAGAAGTAGGAGAGGTTATCCTGGGCTGGCCCACTATGTTTTGTCTGTAAGTGTCCAATTTCCCTGCTAGATAAAGAAGTGAAGACATCTTCTGTCATTCAAAAAAATGTGACAAAAAGAGATAATGGTAAGTTTTACAAAAATCCAATTGTACTGGCATTTTTATTTTACATTGGACTTGGCCTTAATTGGAGTGTTCCAAGATTACTAACAAAGTGGAGTTGATTCTCAACTGTTATGCCTGGATGAAGCAATACCCTGGTAGGCTATTTCATTATGTACCTCAAAGCCAAATTTTCTTGTTTGATTAAAAATATTTAAAAGGAAATAGTTAATGATCATTATAGGGAATTGCATTCATCAACAATGATCAGACTTCACCACTATAACATCCTGTGATCTCATTCAAAATCGCAATCCATATTTGCTGATATATGTAAAAGCTTGCCTGTCTGCTAGCATAATTTGTGCAATTCAGTCTAACACCAATGAAAATAAAATCATCTATCAGGTAATATATATATCAGGTATATGATGTATAAGAAATTGTATGTGAAGGTATAGATCTTTAACATGAAACATAGCAAAACTAAACAGAAGAAGATCCTGCACTTGAAATATAGTTGGCAGCACAAACTGACAATATCAGCCCCCCCTCCTTGACATGTAACCTGCATTTCAAACAGGGTATTTTGTTGTCCTTTGTCTATTCCTGTGTGAATTTAATGTTCTTGCATAGCATATAGCCATGTTTCTGTTTGTAGAAGTTATCTTTGTACCTAAAATAGGTGTTTGTAGAACCAGCAAGGACTTGGTCTGGCTGAATGTGTGTTCAGCTGTCAGAAGTCATTTTCTTTCAGATGTTTTCCTACAGTCGCCATAGCCTCTGCATGTAGTATACAAGTGAACAAGGATACAACATCATAGAATACCATTGGGTTACCAACTAAAGGGGATAAAAAAGTAGCCTGAAATGGACATCAGCCACCATTATATTTGGCAAATGTTTTCAAAAGCATTGACACATGCCAAAACCTCATTTTGAATGTGTTTTTATTCATTTTTCTTATGATCCTTTATTACTAACCAGGGACTAATATATATTTTAGTGCCACATCCACAACTTTTTCATAAGACAAACAAAATCATAGAGACTTTAAAGGCCCTTAGTATTAAACATATTACACATGGTTTTATGAAGGGCACACATAAGGATCTTCAAAGAAACATTTGTATTGTTGAAATTGTAACATGATATACACATCCTACGATGTGCCCCTACAAAAATATTCATACAAATAAGGATGCCAGGTTTATTATGTGGAATATATGATTACAAACATGATGCCAGTCTCATCAGCCTTGAGGAAGCATGTATTGCAAAATGTGTTGAATACTAAGTGAGACAGTGTGTCAACTACATGCATCTGTTATAAAGAGTATATTTCCATTTTTTAATAACAATTTTTTGGTAAAAGAAGACGCGTAATATGGTTTATTACTCTTGTGTGCTTATATGGTGCTTTTTAATTCCCTATATTTTTGTTGTTTATCTATATATATATGTGTGTCACCTTTAAAGAAAATATTTGCATAGGAAAGTCATAAAATACTTAAGTCAGCATTCATTAATTTAGTTATTCTGATGACATTTAGCTCTCCTTTGACATTACAAAAGTCAAACTGGTTTAACACATGCAGTTTTTTCATTTTTCTGGTACATAGGCACCAACTCAAAATGTCATGTTGATTCTAATAGAACTGCATCGTGGTCTCCTGTGGCAGGTTAATTAGTGTGTTCACAAGGATTGAGTTCCTTAATAATTGTGGTAATTATTTGGATTTCAAGATAAATTCATTGCTTTTGAAATTGGGATCCAGAATTTAAAGTGCATAATGGTAATGTTTTATTTACTCCTTTAAATTTTCATAAAATTGATCTAGCCTTTGTAACAAATCAGCCAAATATCTCAATTCTTTGAACCTATTGTTCTTATTTTTCATCTGTACCTTCCTGACTTCTTCATTTTGTTTCTCATCCAATTAATTGCCTTTTTATAGTTCCTTTCTCTATTCCTTTCTTATGTTTTTTTTTTATCAAAGGTGGCTAGATATGTATGGTCCTTGAACTGTCTGTTTTATTTCTTCCTTCCCTTGTTTGGAAGTCTGCGTTCACAATGAAAAATAAAAGGGCTTCCTATAATGAAAATAGATAGGACCTGTCCTGCAGCCTGTGCCTCTGATCTTCAACTGCAGCCTGTCTCTCTGATCTTCAACGTTCCACCTGTATCTTAAGTACTCACCTATACTGATAGGGTTTATTTTCTCTTTTGGAAAAGTATGCCGAGGATTTTTATGGTGCATAATTGTTTCACTCACAATTAAAATGTAAAAAATACATACAATTTATTATTTTTCTCATAAAACAACATGAAAAACATTAATTCTTATACATACAAATTGTCAATGAATGACTAGGATACTGCATTGATGTTATTTAGTTTGCTTTTAAAGGTCCTTGACGCGTTTCACCTATAGGCTTCATCATAAGGACACTAAGTTAGCAGTATTCCATAAATCTATCCATGTGTTATCAATCATGTTCATTACATGAATCAATTGCATCTCAAAATAAAAGATTTTCAGTGGTGCATAAACACCATAACAAGCTTTTTTATTTGGATGTGGTTGCCAAATGTTTGACTGTGTCCTGTTTCCCCAAAGAGTGCTTTATAATGTCAAAAATCATCCCACATTCTGTCATTTTCCAGCCGGATACAATAGAACACCTTAACATTTCAGAGAGTATTATGAAAACACAGTCATGGTTCAACCACCTCCTTTGCTCTTGCAAAGGGACAGGTGAAGTCCTTTTCTGTATTAAGCATTCTTACTTGCGCGAATACTGTCTCATCTGTCAAAACTTGCTGAGCTAGACTGGGTTACTTCTGATTTAAGACAAGCCCTCATTTATCTCTGTGTATACAAGCATTGTGAGACCATTTAAAAGTTCACCACACAGTTTTTCTATGAGAACAGAATCTTGGCAGCCTGACAGCCCTCTACTTTACACAACCATTATGTTTTCCAAGCTGTCATAAATGCAAAGTTCCCACTAGTACTTTGCATTACTGTATGCATTTCTGTGCTGTGCGTTAACACAATGCACAAGGCAGGTTCTGGTGCCCTGGACTGTCATTCATTCTTAATGACCACCACAACTCATAAGAGTTCATATCCTTCATCAAAAATGACTTTAGATCCACTTTTAGTACAAACTAAAAATAATTGCAGAGTTCAAAGTAGAGTAAAATCATTTATAGATCCACAGATAACGCATCAGCAGCAACAAAACACTTGAAAAGACTTTTCATGTACTGGTTCACTTTCATACCTCTTGCTAATACTCCAATACTTTCACATGTATGCCGAAGAGAATTGCAATATGTGCTTTTATATAGAGGTTACTTGTGTTTTAAGTATAATTGTCCTTTCATATGAACAAGCAAATGTGCAACTCCGTGATTAGCCCACAGTGTAATCTCTAGATTTATTAATGTGTTCGAATTTACATCTGTTTGCTCAGTATGAGATCAGAATACAGTGATTAAAATTAATTAGGTTAAGTAAAGTTTATTCCCTCTGAGGGCTGCTGTTTGAAGAGAGATGTTCAAAATTTTAGGTAATGTTAGCTCTTAATAGAGCAATATCTTCAGTCTATGCAAAGAAAACAGACTGTGGAAGCAGATTTAAAAACACATTTCATAGGCAGTAAAACTATAGGTGTCCACTGTGTCTAGCCCCCCCCCCTAATTGGATATATGCCATCTAATATGTCATTTACACATTACAGAACTGCTGGCGTATAATATTAAGTTTTATTGGGAGCAAACAGAATCTCTCAAATATGTGTTACTATACATGAAAAGTGTCATGGGGCTGTCGGACAACTATTACCTAGCTACACATTTTGCAATTATGTAGAACTATTTTAAAGTAGTGAGTAGATCTGTGGATAATAATAACCATTGTGTGTGTGTGTGTGTGTGTGTTGCAGCACTTAAAGCAGAACTGTCAGAAAGATAAAAAAAACACAACTTACCTTTACTTCCACAGAGCCCCCAATCCCTACAGACATGGCCTTGAGCCACCGGCATCCTGAAATCCTCCTTCAACCTGTCATGGAGAAAGAGCAGGGTGCAGCCATCTTCTTCCTATGTCACTTAATCTCACACTGTAGTGTAGGTGCAAGATTGGGTGCCATAGCCTGCTGAAAAGGGGAGAAAAAGTGCTGATCCATGCGTGAGATTGACAATTTGTATACATGACATATGTATGCCAGGAGGCGCTGCGCTAACATTCAGTCTTTACCTTCGCCACAGTAAAGATAGAAGAGAAGGGGCTTCCTCTAAAAAAAAAAAAAATCTTTGGAGGGGGGGGGGGTTATCTACTCATTTATATAAAGTCATTTATATAAAGTAAACACTTTGACGATAGGTCTGCTTTAAAGCGCATCTTCCCTTAAAGATTTCTCTTAGCCTGCCAGTAAAATTGACCTAGTACAGCTTCCTGTGTTGGTATGGCAACTATGCTACACTGCTCACAAATTCAGAACAGAATTGACACTCTCAAGTTGTGCCTACTTACATACAGTAGGAGAAGAGAAGATGTTGCACTGGCTAATAGCATGCTCACTGGGAATCCACATGCCTGCAACTTGTCAATCAGCACCTGGCCTCTGATTTCTGGGTTAACAGCACTTCTTCCTTTACTGGAACCCTACCACTGTGTGTCAGACAGCTGTAGCATGCAAAATAAATGAAGGAGGACTTGACTCAATCAGGTTTGGGAAAGGGAAGTTTTTTTTTGTTTATTAGACTTGTGGGTCACATATTATCTACTGGATTTGGGACTTGTTTTAACTAGCATACAGGAGTCTTACATTCTACTTCACTAAAAAAAAATGCAAGGGTCTATAAAACAATCTACTAAGTGTATAAACATTTTTAAAAAGTGCTGAATCAGTGATAGATGAACAAATCCCCTACACATTCACCAAAAATTATGTATTTGTAAATACATTCACTGACATTTACTAGGTTAAATATTAACCATCAACAAATATGCAGGTAATATTGTCACATCTCAATGTTAAAAATAATATTATAAACAGGTTTTTTGTCTACTTTTTGCTAAAAGTGATCAAGAAGTTATTTGGAGAAAAATATGACTTTTAGTTTAGTGCCTCTATTCCCAAGGAAGTGAAAGAAAAAAAAGAATGAAACATTTACAAGGTTCCCTGGTTTCACTAAACCTTTAAGCAAGTCTTTTGTGACCTTTTTAACATAAGACAACCCTTGAAATACTTTTCAGGTCTTCAAGGATCCCTGCTATAATTACTATATCCACAGCTCACAGTACATTAGTGTGGTGGTCAGTGGGAAGAATGTCACCCTTACAGATAGCCAAAAACATCACTGGTGTCACTTAAACTGACCTGAGAGGCACAAACTGCTCATTGCTGAAGGAACCCCTTAGGAACCTCTGGAGGAACCCTGGTTGAAAAACACTTTTTAAGCAATATTTTCAACTTAATTGCAACATTCAGCATAAAATTTAAAGCTTATGTAGCCAAACCTGTGATATTCGAAATAGACAGTTTAGTTGTTTCATTGCTTAATTGATTCTGTACTTTACCATGTGAGATTCAAGAAAATGGTTCAAAAAGCAACAAAAAAAATGAAAGAGGACAGCAATAAAGCATAACCAAGAAATGCACCAACATTCTTCTAGCTAAACGTATAAACTTCATGCCCCATCACATGTGTCTTGAAGAGCATGGGTTGCTGGGATTGTTAAAGATCCAAGGCATTCAATTAAACCATATACCGAGAAATAAGTGTTGTCATATGGCCAAGCTCTGTACGAGGAGAAGGTTAGCCATACTTTATATAAAGATACACCAGTCCATGTATTCTCCGATGTTCCTGTTTACTGAATCAACAGATCATATTTGTACCAGATTCTGACATACTGAAGTCACAGTAAGTACATAGTGCTGTTTAGGCAATAGATCCATACATCTAATCTAATACTTTAGTGCTGAAGATTTCCTATCAGCAGACCTCTAAAGGAAATCTTCCAGAGTTTACATTTCAACCACATTTTCTATGTAGCTTTTTTAGGCACTACTGCCTAAGAATGATCGATATCTATATTGTCTCCTAACAAAGAAGTAAATAATACGGTTCTCCAAAGATACAAATGGTTGATTTTGCCTTATTCAGGCATACTGTAGCCTCAATGGAAATACAGACATCCAGCTGTTGCCACTAGATGGCATTAATAACCTAGCAAGTACAAAAAAACTGCTTGCCAACAGTTGCATTTCAAGGTAATTAAAGAATAAAAAAGTGAGTTAGAACAATTACCAAATAATAATATAGGCAGGAAAATAATATTCTATTTTAAACAACAGCTTCAGTCCCTTTCTAGTGCTAGTCACATGACCAAATGCCTAGGCATTGATTATGTGATCTTAGTGAAATAAATGAATGAGAATTTGGCAAGAATTAAGTTCTAAGCCTCTTCAGATGTGCTTACCTGAACAATAATAATTTGGTGACATTGTTTAAGTTATATATTTGTGTAGTAAAATTTTCAGGTTAAATTCATGCTTTTTAATTTAAAGTAATATTGCATTCTTTTCAAAATAAGTATACCTACTGGAATGTTTATTTTGTAAAAAATATGCCAGGTTTGCCTGGTAAGGCCTAGGAATGGAAACATTCCTTCCCAAACGTCTACCATGCCCCAGGACCCAGAATAAGACATAATAATATCCAGAAAACAATAATATTTTCCCCATGTTACTCATTAGACCTGGAACCTGCTTGCCATGTAAGAGACCTAGGAAAAACACAAATACTGTCTACGATCCTGCCAGCCAAGGCCTCACAACATATATAAATCCACATTCAAAGATTTCATCAATAAATGTATTTAAAGATGAATGATAGATTTTGTATGAATTAGATTTTTAAAAAGAATAATATTTCAATGTGCACTGTTCGGTCTTTACCTGGTAAAAGTATATTTAAAAAAAAAACACATACACACATCTGTGACAAAAAAAATAGAGAATGAAATATCTGTGTTACATATAAAACTGCCACAGTGTGGCACTGTAACATTATTTAAATTGTTTAACGCTGTACAACAAAAATTACAAATTAACCTATCTGTAAACAAAATTTTCACATTTTAAGTTGAATTTATTGGGCTCTATAAAACAGGGAATCAGACATTCCATGCTAAAACCTGTTTTTTTGTTTTCATTTTATTTATTTTTTTACTATTCGACTTGACATTTGTTTGTAATTATCCCCTTTTATCTATTGTTTATTTTCCAATAAACAACCCCTTTTGTGGCTTCCTCATTAGTTAGTATTTTAGTTTTTAAGGACTTGCAGAGTGCAGATGAGCTTCAATTCTGCAGTAATTGTGTTGCTGACGAATTACGGCATTTTATTTGGAAACCAGGCCTGGAGTGTCCTGAAAAGAATGGGGACAATAATAATAAAAGGGTGTTTGTTTTTGAGACAAGGGGGAGTTGCAGCCTGAGGCCAGGTGGCTCAGGTGGACAAGTTGTGTGTAGCCTGTATGTTGGGAGAGCCCAGGAGTTCCTCAAGCCCTACAGCTCGGAAGAGTGTCAGAGAGTGAAAAAGAGGAAGCTACATTTTGTGTTTTGCTGTCATGGTGGGATGACACTGATCCCCTGCGAGGGAAAAACCCTTTCCATTTTTGTTGCTGTTTTTAATATTAAAAGTGGTCAAAGCACCCTGATTTAGGAACTAAAGTAAAGTAAATACTTCTCTGCAGTGGGTACAAATAATTAATAAATAGATTGGACAGTGTTTGTTATGTAATACATTTTGCTTAAAAATTATTATTGCTTAAAAATTAAAAACTTATTTTGCTTAAAAATTAAAAACTAAAAATCCCACATTTGTGCTTAAAAAGTTAAGGAAAGTGGGCGTTCTGATCCAGCATTGAAGAAAAGCTACACAGACTCAGGCATAGGCAAGGTTGTTAAACAACTCCTTATCACAATAGTTAAATTTGTTTCTGGGAAGCCATGATTTCATAATGTTAACATTTAAATCCTATGCAGAATTACCTTATTTTACAATAATTTGCCAATGTTTGAACCACCAATATTCTTTAGCAGCCATTATTAACCAGGGTTCCTCAAGAGGTTTCCAGGGATTCTGCAGCTGTGGATGGGTAACTTCCCATCTATTGGTGCCACCAAAGTTCTTAATCCAATGCCACTTTTCAGTACCAAAATCTGGATACCACCACTGTAAAGGTGAACATTCTTTCAGCTCACCACTAATATTTTCAGCATTTATCCCACTGACATCCAATAAACTGGTTTCAGCAGGGGGTTCCCCGAGAACCATAAAATATTTAAAAGGATTCCTCTGAGTAAAAAGTTTGGGAAAGGCTGCTTTATGGTCATAAAGCATGACAGACAAACAACACAGCTAAAATCCAGCTTTTGTAACAATTATACCTATGTCCCATAACTAGGTTACTAAATCCTAGCATGGAAAAACTCAACCACATTTAAAGTATAGGCATATAAGCCTTTTAATATTATAACTTTGGTCATATTGGTTGCAAGAAAATCAACAACTCCATTGTTTCTTTCCATTACTACCTAATGGTTAATACTGCATTCCACAACTTCCACTCTTGGAATTGACAAATTGAGATTTTTTTCCATATACAACATATCTAGCCCTCACCTATATACCTTCTATTATTATTATTATAATCATTAAAATAGCCTGGGGTATATAGCATGTACATTAATTAACTGTCTCATCTGCAAACTGAACATGCCTGGCATTGCTAGATTTTAAGTACATTATTTTTTCATTCATATGCCTTTAAACCCTTTCAAAATTCCCTATACACTAAACATGCATCCATTTACAGATCTGAATCTTTATACACCTCCTACTAAGTTGAATGACTTAAAAAGAATTTGTATTCACTATAAAATTGTTTGGCTGAACATGGGTCATGTGAACAATACAGTAAGTATGTTCACTGAATATGAAATATAGTTTTCTGTACAGAACAATTGCATTTAGTCAGCACATGCTCTAGTATTCTAATATACCTTGTTTACTGTCCAAATGATCCAACAAAATCTGCTTCTAAATAGAGTAACTGGCACCTTGGAAAACTGTTTAAGTGAGCCATCAACAAGATTAAGATGCGTTATTTTAACATCTTTATCTAGATTCCAAATGGGTAGTAGAATGCAGTAGAAAAACAAAATAATGCATTAGGTTCAGAATAATATTAGCCATGATACAGATTTAAAAAAGTAACAGATTAGTCATTTCCTGAGGTAGCTCTTTGCTATAAATATCTGAATATGCCAGAGGAGTTTCAACCACTTTGCAGACTTTCAGTACAGTAAAGATGAATAAGCTTTAAAATTTTAGCTCATGGCACAAACACTTGAAATATTTATTGAATATACATATGTTCTGGAGGTTACACTTTGCTTTTTGGTAAATATATTCTATCTGTGCCATACATTAAATTTTGCAGAAACAGTACAGGGCTTTAATAACAATAAGAGTATAAGAGGAAGCTACTCAGAACTAGTGTTGGTCGAATAGGCTGAGGAAAGGGAAATCCTGATGATGCCTTTGCTGTCATCAGGCTTTCCCTTTCCTCAGGGAGCAGAGCAATCAGCGGAGCTTTACTATGCTGACAGCTCTGCTCCCCTAATCGCTCCTGCAGCCCTAGAGGTGCTGTGACGTATTCTGTATGTGTAATACATGTCACAGCTCCTCTAGCGCTGCGGGAGTAATCAGGGGAGCAGAGCTGTCAGCATAGTAAAGCTCCGCTGATTCCTCTGCTCCCTGATTGGCTGAGGAAAGGGAAATCCTGATGATGATTGAGCTGTCATCAGGGTTTCCTATTTCTCAGCCAATCACAGAGCAGTAGAGGTATGAATGGGGATAGTATCTCCATTCAACCTCTATTGCCTTCCTATTGCCTGCGGTTACAGCTAATGGAAGGCACGTGCTTTCAATTAGCTGTGACCGCAAAGTTCCCACCGTCCAGGAATCCCACAATGACATTATGATTCATAATGTCATTGTCAGATAACCTGTAAAAAATAAAAAAAGAACAAGTATAAAATAAAAAATACATACGAAATAAGTAATTTTTTTTTTTTTTTTACTCCCGAATTTTTGCTGTTGTATTCTGTGTTTTTCGGGTCGGGTCTACCCAAATTCGAACAGCCATATTTGGGTCGAATATAGGGACAACCCGAATTCGAACATCAACACTACTCAGAACCCATAAGTGGCAGGTGCATCATAGCCCTTGGTATTTAAGTATACCTGTAAATAGTGGTGGTCAGATAGTACTGAGCAGAATTCCAACTCGGATTTTAGATATTCCATCTTTGGATTGAATCTTAGAATCCGAGAAGCCTGAGCTCAATTCAAAGTTCGTATATCCAATACACAGGAAAATTATCCAACTACATGCACCCACATGACCACCCCTCTATATCCATCCTCTACAGGGGCCACACATCAGTACAGCCCTCTTTTAAAGACCAAGCACAGCTAGCCAAGGTGCCATTTTCCATTGCTTTTAGTCAAGGACAAAGCTTGGAGCAGCCAATAGGAACAGAGTGTGACAGTTAACCAAGTGAAATCACACCAATTACTTACAGTCATACACAGGCAATATTTTCCCATTGTGGCAGAAAAATTTGTACAAAGAATTGTATTCGCACTGCCCCTGTGCAGTCCAAGTTTTCTAAAGTTGGTAAAGCGGAACTAAACTAAAAAAAAAGAAAAGTTATTCACATTTACTTTCACAGATCCCTCAATCCCTCCTGAGAATTCCTGGATTGGATAAGGCACATTTTTAATAAATGAAGAAAAACTCTTCCCTCCTAACTCAATGCTAAGATTCTCCAACTTTTATCCCCTTCCCCTATGACAGCCAGTAAGGTAGTTTATCACTGATATAATAGTACAATCTGTATGCAATCTATTTTAGATGTACCAAAAATATGTAATATGAAGAACTTCCACATATATGCAATTAGACAGGCCCTGGTGCTAGATAATTGTTGAAAGATCTAAATAGGCTTGTACAGGCATGTTGTACCTTTTGTGGTAAGCTTTAATGGCAACCAGTAGGACATAGCAATGAAGCCAAGGAAAGTCAGGTCCCAAAAACAAAGTAATAGTAACATAGAATGGAATATGGAAGATCATTTTTAAGCTAAATAAGGTCATAAAGATATTTCAGGGCAGGCTTTATGTTGCACATTCTTAAACACTCACACATAGGTGTGAATGTGTCTGTGTGCTTTCAAAAACACACACTAAAATGAGCCACATATGAAAGTGTGAAAGCTCTACTTTTCTTTCCTACAATACATTTGATTTACTAAAGGAAATAGACAAGAATGAGTAAGTCCTATCTATCTTTGTGTTTTCTTTGGCAGTATGTTCTAACTTCCAAAATACTAAAAATAAAATACACGCATTCTATGGGACAGCAGCAAAAAAGTATACTATCTGATTCCTGTGTCTGATCAAAAGATACATATATATATTGTATATATAATCTACTAATAAATTTACTTCGAAAATGTAGATAGAAAAAGAAGAATGGTAATGTAAAGTGAAAAATTAATGGATTAGTGTATTTTACTGTACTTGAAAAATAGACAAAGGAACAGTGAATTGCTCTGCAAATTCTAAGGCAAACTATATGTAATGTCATGTGCTTCTACTTTGTACTAATTTTTGTATTGTGATCACAGCAGTGCTAGGATAGCTTGTAGAGAGTACGGTCTGTTGACATTATACTGACAGTGGGCATTAGGCATTATGAATTAAGGTAATTACAAAGCCCCTGAATATGGTATTGTTGCCAAATTACAGAAGGGGGGGGGCGTGGGTCCCTTCAAGAATATGTCAAAATAGAAAAAAAATATAAAATAGCATTTGTTTTTCAATAAATTTAGGCTATATCTGAAAATAAATAAAAATAATGCCTATCATTCACATTTTGTCCACTAAGTGGTGGTGTGTGCATTTTCATTAACAATGAACACTGAAAACATGACTACAAACACACTCCAGGTAGTCCCAGGTAGGTTAAGGACATCCTACATACCGATGACTCCTAGATACAAACTGGGCTTCCCTGCTCCCCCATGTGCAGCACAGAGGCTTGCAGGGGGTGGTTTGCATGACTTGCAGAAGAAATCTTTTGCTAAACACAGCTGAGACTGAGCTCTTCTGCAAGCTCTTGTAACTCTTTAATGACCAATTCTGCACAGCTTGCCCCTGAAGCTAATTGATGTCTAGGCTTGTTCCATAAAGTTTATTTTGCTTTGTTTGTGATTAGCTCACAGTGAGGATTTTATACAGTAACTGACACCACGCTGCCTAATAATATGTTAAGACAAACATCTGTCCTACTTGCATTTATTAAAATAATGTACCTGTTCCGAATTTACCAATTACCATTAGACCTATAAGGATTGGTGTTACAATAGTAAATTGTTATAACTATTGTCCTTTATAAATCACTATGTAAATTATTTCGAATGTTGGTTCATTTGAGTTTTGAGTGGTAAGAATGAAAAATGATTGTTGGTTATAGAACTTTACATTTTGCTATTTTTGATTACATGTTGGCTTTTATTACAAAGCTTTATCTACTATTGAGAACAAGCTTTCCCTAAAGTGAGCAGCATCTTGTTAGTTGGTTCAAACTACATTCCTTTCCATGTATTGAAGACGCAGGGTGCTATACAGGGATCAAATGTAGCATGCAGGCACCTGGTAAGCCCTGCAATTCATAGTAGAAAGGAAAAGACTATGCTTGAAAGAGATCCTGTTGATGGTAAACCCTAAGAAATTCATATTACTACTAAGCTTTTGTAATATGATAGCTGTGTTGCAGTCTAAAGCTAAAACAAGTTTGATTTGATTACTGTGCATTATTCCTAAAGGGTTGTAATCCATAGAAACCAATGTGATTTCAATGGATTTTTTGTTGGTCTGCATTTATGCTATTGTGCATCTTCTTTTTTAATGCTGGCTTTACATTTAATAGTATAGTAAGATTCTAGGATAATTTTCATAAAAAAAAAACATATTTCTGATTATTGAATTAAATAATTGTTTTGAAATGCTATTGAATGCAACGCAACACAACAAAATATATTTATTGCCTGAGTCAAATGATTGTTTTAATGGTTATTTAAAAAGTCTGGATCTACTATTTATCCTAAAAATAGTTATCATAAAATCTCTGAATCTGTAGTTAGTTCTATGTTCCTCTCACTTTATGTCCATACTCTGTAATTTTCACTGAGAAGGGAGTAAAGCCAAATCTCAATGAATGGGGATACAAACAGCTTTAGAACACCCCCAAATAAAAAAAAATAATTTAGTCAAAATTCCACTTTATCATGTCATACAAGGGTAAAGGAAAATCTGAATAACTTGTCTATTGTGCGGAAAATGGAACTGCAGCCTTCTTCCCTTGAAAATTCATTTGTAGCAAAAGCTTTTTGCAGGACTGATCATATTTACATGCAATTCAAGATGTCCAGCAAGTGAGGTTGGAAAAAAACTATAGGAGCAGCAAGCAAGGGTCAGCAGTTGTAAGATTTAGGATGGATTTTCACCATGAGAAGGGCATTTTGAGTGTTTTGGCATTACTTTAAATACAATATGTTCATAATAATATCATGTATTTATATAGTGCCAATATATTAGGTAGCACTTTACCAAGTACACTAACAGCACTCAGTGGGGCTCAGACTCTAATGTCAATAACACAATCTAATTTAGGGAAAAACAATGAACCTACCTGCATGTTTTAGGATGTGGGAGGAAACACAGCTCAAAATTATTGGTGTGAACAAGCCCCTAAACCATCTGAATAAAAAGTGATGCAATTTTATTTCAAACTCTGTCAGGGTCACTTTTTCAGCACAGCTTGGTGGTAAATATGAAGAAATGTATAGGAGAGAAACCTAAGACTTGAAGTTCCACAAAGCGGGAACCTTTTATTCTCTCTTTCTCTATATTTGGTATGGGCGAGCTTTTAGTTATTGGAAGGAGCTCAGCCAACTGGGGTCAGTATTAAACATTTATTATTTTTTAACAAATTCAGCATACAATTTAAAAGTCTAAGCATAAAAGTTTTGCACTTTAAGCACCATCAAAGGTACAATTGTAATTTTAAACTGGAATTGCAGGCAGGCTATGAGCTTTTTAAATATCTACATATTCTTACAAACAGACATTTGTGCAAAAAGCTATTTGCAATTTTTGTAGCTATTGGGACTGTGGAGAAATTCACCAATAACTTGCAGTAAACCATCACTTACCTGGCAGCCTGCTATCTTTTTAATCTTTAATATGAGCACAGAGTAAATTCACTGAAAGATGGGGTAGAAGAAATTGTTGATTGACTTAAACCTGAATGTCTTACAGTGAGCAACAGGAGCCAGCCCTGTGACTATATGGCAAAGATTTAAAAAAAAAAAAATCACTTACCATATACTGCATGGAGAATAAAAAGCTGACAGTCCTGCAGTTAGTATATGTTTACAGGCAGGTTAATATGCATTGTGGGTGCAAGAAATTCCTCTCATCCCCCTGTGTCTGGCATTTTTCCAGCAATTTTGCCACCCACACAAATAGTTCTTACTAAGCGTTGCAAATTTGACAGCAGGTGGCAGTGGGTGGTACTGAACAGCTACCTGCTGCTCCCATTCATTACTTACTGGGCTACAGCAGGTACCTGTAGTGTCTCCCGCTAGGCCGCAGTTCAAAAATTGGAGGAACCAGTAACTGCACCGCAACCACACTGCCAGTCTGAACATAATCTAATCATTTTTTTCCTTTTCACTCCATGCCAGCCAAAATATCACTCTGAAGGAGTGTCATTGTCAACCTATGTAACAGCACTGAAGGAGGGGGTTGGTTTCTGTTGTCAATTGTGAGATAAGCCACAGGCAGAAAATGGAAATATCTCAAGAAAAGGACATTCCAGAAACAAATTAAATGTATGCATATACCCATACTCCAGAGAAGAACATACAGACACAGATACTATACAGATACTATTTAAAAAAGCCATCGAAATTCTAGGAACACTTCATTGCATCTTTTAAAGGGTGCATTTCTCCACAATAAAATGTCATGTTATGGCTATTCAAATTTCAGAAACATTACACTGAATCTTTTAACGCAAGGGTGTCAAACTCTGGCCCACAACATTCTTTTTTGGCCCCAAAGAAATCCTAAATATAAATTGTAGCTGGCCCACCGCTGCATTGAAATAGCACTGCTACTACAATTGGCGACATCACTCGCGTCTATAGACCAGCAGCCTCTCTGCCTATGCCTGGCCCCGCATTGGACTGTTTTATAGACGCAGGGAATTGTAGTAGCGGTGCTATTTCAATTTCAAGTTTGGCCTGCAACTTGAGTTTGACACCCCTATCCTAAATGATGAATTTCTCCACAGTATCTGCAGGTAAATGCCATGTTATAGACTTCCAATTTTCAGGAACACTTTATTGCATGTCTTAAAGGATGAATTTCCCCACAGTATCTGCAAGCAAATGTCATGTTATGGTGAGCCAGATTTTCTTTCTAACAATGAGCATAGAATATGATTACTACTTTTAGAGTGAATCCATATCCTGCTTTGATTTATTGAATATTGAATATTCTTTTTGTATGTTTTTTATTTATTTTCCTATTTTTTGTTTCTGTGTTTATATTTGTATGTTTAAAAAATTGTGTAAAAAAAATACAGTTTAAAAACAATGAACATAAGAGTAAATATATAATAAAGATTCCAATATCCTAACAACATTGGGAAATTTAATGTATTGTCTTATTTTGTCTTGATTTATAGCAGACAAATTACACTATGATATGATAATTCTTTTGAAATATAAGTTAAGTAAAACAAAAGAAAAACATATATATATAGAACGGGGAATGCCTAATTCCCTGACACCTATTTTAGTGGTTTGTGTCCACATAATAAAAAAGTTTAATTTGACCCATATGTGGGTATATATTTTAGTTCCCATACTTTCCAAAGTAATCATTTCCTTCACATAAGTTTCTTTATGTTATATATTATGTCAAAGATGTTCTAGTATAAATCACATAAATGGTGATTGCTGTATATTTTTGTAGACTGTGATCAATGAGAGACAAGGTAGAACCTTGAATTTAGAGATTCATACATACAGGTAATTTCTGACCTTTCATACTCCAGAACACCACAATTGTTCCATTCTTTTATTCTGCTTGACCTTTCTGTAGTCTGTACAGTACAGTTGTCTAATATCATTCTAAGAGCATCATGATTATCTTCCACATATGTGCTTTCTTACACACAGCGAGACTGTTGGGTTGCATACTGCCCTCTACAAAACGCTGGTATGTTAACCCCACAGTGAAGTCCTGATTTCCCCAGGAGCAAAGGCAGTACCACAGTTATCAAGTTTATATCATGTTACTAAAGAAATGTAATGTTCTAAGTGTGAAGTCATTTACCCATGTGATGTAAGGTTTCCATTTTACTAGTTTGATGTTAACAATGATACCAGGGTCAATGATAAAATCTTGAAAAACTGTACAGACTGAGATGCTAGTCCGAGGAGTCACCTTCCTTCTCTTTATCCCCATGTAATATAGCAAAGGCCATTGTATACTCCTAAAAACCTGATGAGAACCAGTTTTGGTAACAATGTTTTTCTGCTGCATCTTGAAGTAGTACTGTATCATATGCTGCCCGCTGCTCACTTCTGAGTGGCCACTGGCAGCTCATAATTAAAATCCAGCGCAATACATGACTCATGCCCAGAGGGTGGGCATAAATATGCTAACACATTAAAAACAAACGGGTTTCTAATGAATAACATATTTAAGTGTCTTTCCACTCAAAAGTAGTAGATATTATTATGCTGAATCACCTGGCAGTGTCTCTGTCTGTGATGGTGAGAGCTCTGTTTGATCCTAACCTTGCTTTAGTCATACTTGCCTATATATTAAAACAAATAAAAGAAAAAATCTTCTGCTAAAGTTAGATTCAAATGAGCATATATAAAAAGCAGTGCATGTGACTTTTTCCAAATGTTTACGGATGCTAAATCAATCACTGTAATTGAAAACACAACATATACTGCTTTATAAATATGCCATTTAGTCATAGTCATGGCAGTTGAACAAATCTGGGAACACAGGCACAAAAATCCCACAACCTGAGTCCCCAATAGATTAATAAAGTTAGAGGATGATTCATATTAGTAACATTAGTCATATACAGCAAATATAAGTGGTTTCCATTTATTAATGTGTGCTAAATGCAGTGAAAAATGAGTAAGCCTCATTGTTGTGGTATAGTCACATACTATGGTCTCTCATGAAGCTTTCCTTACCTACAGGAGGCACCTTTTGGCTGCAGTCTGGTAGTCTGAGTAAAGCAAGCATTCACCATCTGGGAACAGGATAAGGATAACAGACAACAGAGCAGACCTAAGTGAACATAAATATACCACTAACCATCATTAATTAAAGACTGGGCATAGCAAAGATTTAAGTAGGGATCAAAGCAGACAGCAACAGTATTTTACAATATTTTATATTGGATTGGGTTCAGTGTATATTAAATTACCCCATCCTTACTTGACACCATAAACCTTGTCGGAGGGCTGGTATAGCCCCTGAAATGCATTGGCTGCTGTTTGTATGATATTTTATTTGGCAAAGACAACAGGGCTGCCTTTCTCATATTTTTGAACAGGTGGATCATTAAATGAATGACCAGGGAGGACCACTGTCAATTTCTAAAGTGAAGCGTGGTGTCTCCTGCTTGTCATCCCCCTCGCTTATCTATAGAACCGAACAGAATTGTGTGTACAGTGGTCGTACATTCTACTGTCACTGAAACCAAACACCCAAACTCAGATCACTCTTCATCCTTTAACCTTCCTGGCGGTATGATTAATTTAGTATTTTTAAATGCCAAAGCGGTACATTTGACATTTAAAAATACCTCCCATTTTAAATTTCCCGCTGGTCCTGCCCCCCAAGGCACTATGCCCGCACACATGTCGCAAGTCCACCCGCCATCTGTATCCCCTAGCCTCGCCAAAGTTCACACGCCGAGATGCGTGGCCAGGGGACACAGATGCGGGGCATTGCCAAGTGGACACAGATGCCGGGCCGGCATTGCTGGAGGACACCGCAGGCTTGTGAGGACCAGGTAAGCCCTCAATTTCACCCTGAGTGTGTTCTGGGGGTACTGCTTTTTGTAATGAAATTTAACCCCGAGCCACACTCGGAAATACCGCCAGGGGCGTTAAGTACCTTGGATTCCTTCCGTAATACAAAGACTTACTAACAACTGCTCTCAGCTGCCTCATTAATACAGTAATACAACCATGCATTAATAGAGGAAGTGAAAATATTTTGAATGAGAAAAGGTCATATATAGAAGAACAAAACATTAGGTAAAACTAAAATGTGTGATGGACAGACACATAAGAAAAACTTTAAAAGGTAGTCCTCTACAACAATGCTACATGCTAATGCTACATTTTATTATTAAAATATGTTTAAGTATTATTATTGTTATTAAACAGGATTTATATAGCGTCAACATATTACGCTGCGCTGTTCATTAAGTATGACCCAGAATGTCATGTTTGTATCAGTTAACTCACTTTTTTTTCAGAAATAAAATGCTCAGAAGTTAGCGGTTAAAAGGAAAATGCTGACAATGGAAATACTTGTATGTGAATTAAAGATCTCTTCTCGATTTTTGATGTACAGTGTCTGTTGCTAAGCAACACCGTTCAAACAGCATCCTGCCAGTTTCAGCAACATCTATTAAAGCGTGAGGAAAATACAAGCTTGTCTTAAAATAGACTGCTCCTAACATTTTACTTTATTCATGTTGTGAAACCAACTATCCTGAGGTTACTGGATTGAAACTGTACAGCAAGCATTTTCTTCCTATTTGAATAAACATGTCAGTCTGACCAAGGACAAGGAGGTGCAATTATAGCCCGTGTTAGTTGTTGAGGTGGTGTGAATGCTAATAACAATAGCAATGCACATTCTGAGTGATGACAATAGACAATGCTTTACTGGTTCCTTCAATGTTAACTAGAAGGACCATCATATGGTCTTTTGGTGGTTTATTGGTTTGTTTATCGTTTGTTGATTTATAAATAAATGTTAGTGTAACAAAACACCAAAAAAACATTGTAAAAAATGTGTGCACTAGTTCTAATTTGTGGTGGCCTTTTTTCATTAGTCATTTACCTGAGGACAGTAACAGTTTTGGTCTTAGGGTGACAGTCCTTACCCACAGCACCTTATCTATGAAAGAACAATATTGTTACCCTAGGCTGATTAATATTATTATTATTATTATTATCCAGTATTTATATAGCGCCAACATATTACGCAGTGCTTCACAAAATCCATACTCATGTCTCTAGCTGTCCCTAAAAGGGACTCACAATCTATCAATGTCTCTACCATAGCCAAATGTCATTACCACAGTCCAGGGTCAATGTGGGAGAAAGCCAATTATCCTAACTGCATGGTTTTGGAGTGCTAACCTCTGAACCACTGTGCCACCTGTGGACAGGTAGACTTCAGTATATTGTTCTTGTTTGTTTTTTTTGTTCATGGTAGATTTACCTGGCACACTGTATGCATAGAGTTTTGCAGTTTGGGTATTCTTTTAACGTGGCTGATACATTGGAGCAGTCTTTCTTTCCAAACAATTTTTGCGTATGTACTTGGTGAGGGATGAGTGAAACCCTCCCGATAAATAGTCCTGTTACTATCCAACTTACCCACTTGTTGTTACTAGAATATGCTGTGTTTCTTCATCATATTAAAAAGACAAAAATAGGTAGTAGTGATTATTATTATTAAACTATTGCATGCTTGCTTGGTTGTGTAAAGGACCCAATTGTGGCTAAATGCATAAGACATATTGCATTTGTTCATTTAATGAAATACAAGCATGATGACACTTTAACCATCTATAACCATGCTTGTGGAAGGGTAAGCCACTCATCATTGTCTACAATATAGTATATATATATATATATATATATATATATATATATACACACACACACTCACACTTAAATTTAGAGAAAGAGACATTGCATGCTTTATATATGCAGCTTGACTTCATCCACTAACAAAAGCTATTTCTATTCCTCCTTTACCAGGGTAACAAATGAGTTAAGTCTTGACTACGTCATGGACATACATTGAAACTTAGCAACCGGTGCTCTGATTCCCACAGCAATCCATTGCTTGTAGATCTATATGTATCCTTGAAAATACAAATAATGTCATATGGCCACCACTCACACTAATCTAGCTAATACATAGACTGTGCTGTGTGTCTGGTCCAACAGATTTACCAGCCTTAGCATTTTAATGATACACTTATAAAATAGTAAATATAATGATTTGACATATATTCTTAAATGCTTTATAATATCTATGCTCACAGGCAGTATAAATCCTACTTAGTTCATTTTCATTACAGACTACCAGTGTGAGCTTTTAAAATATAGTTTTAATACTTACCTTTCCATTCTAATTTGTCATTCATAGGGGATAATAAGATTGAAAGCACAAATCAGGTAAATTTGACAAAGAAGTAGATTTTAATGTTTTTTTTTTTAGATGTATAACAAATAAAAAGCATGGCATTTTTATTTTTATAATGTTCTAGTGATTAGAACTAAATCAAGCTGTCCTGGAAAGCCAAACAACTGTGTTTCAATTAACAACCCTGCCCAGGGAGTGTGAACATTGGTAAATGGAGTACAGAGCTCTAGATGTGTCAGACTGGTGGGGACCCAGGCCATGTGTTTTGAGTGAGAACAATAGTTTGGATCTCCAGCATACATAGTATGCTATCTGAATACAACACAATAATGCAAACCAAGACTACAAATTACCCTTTGAAAAATTAAAATACATTTACGTCAGATATACTGTATTTTAGTCTATGAAATTCCCACAGAAATGCTATTTCCTCCTTGTGTGATGGGTTATGTGAGTTTGTCTGTACTACAAGTAAAAGTTCAGTTTAGTGCATTTATGGTATAATACTTCCAGGATGAAGACACTACAGCTTTAATGAAGGCTGACCCTCCCATAAAGAAGTCTGGAAAGATTACAGTGAAAAAAACAGCTATTTCTTCTCAAGAGATTAAAATAGGTATCTGCAATGAGGTTTGTCCTTGCTTATGTACATGGATCACTCAGAGCAGATTTTCTTTCTCAGCAAAGAACAAGTTACAACTAGAAGGTAAATCATATGCAAAATAGGTTAAATGAGTACTGAAATATTGCTAACACGTTTTCTTTAAAGAAGACTTGTACTGTGGAAGCTGTGCCAGAAAAGACAAGTGGAGGGCAAAGGGCTAGTCATAAGTAATGTGGAGTATAAACAGAGATGTTTTTCCCTCGAAATGCCATTAGAAAAAGAATCTCAGTTTATACCCTGGTCACAGTAGATGGTGCTGTTTGCTCAAGTAAAGTGTGTAAAAAAAACTTTTGCTTTGGAAGTAATAAAGAAGTTTGTTAAGCACCATACATGATGTCATAGTGCCATCTACTAGGGACCAACAATAATGCACAAGTATCATTCGGGAGTAAATAACCCATCAAAACCAACCCAAAAGTAAATAAAATTTTAACATTAACATTAACCCATAAAAACATATAGACTGAGCTCATGTGATTTCACGTTTTCCCCTATTTAATAACTGTTTTAAGAAATACACACACTATGGATATGGATGTATTTATTAGTTGTAATTTTATTGGCCTTTCTATTGATTACTGTTTTCAATGTTAGCAGCGGCAGATGCATTTTGTGCCCCATGTTTGTACTCAATGTCAAAGCATTTACTTGTTCTTTTAGGTAAAAATAATAACATGATAAATAATAACTTGATCTGGAGGAATCATGGTAGGTTTAGAAGGCATATGAGGAAATGTTTGTTTTCCAATTGCAAAGAGTAACCTACACTTTTCTGGTGTCTATTGTCTTTCGAAAAAAGTCCTATTTTTTTATTTTTATTTTACTTTATAATGCTACACTCAGCAGCCAGCTTGAGAGTCACTGACTGCAATATTGTAGTTGTGAAAGGCAGGGAGGAGAAGGACCTATACAAGGTGTAACATTCTGAAAGTGTATGTATGCCCTAGCAATTAACTTTTTTTTGTACCTTTTTGGTCTGCTTAATATACTGTTAAAAGAATTTAGAATATCTGTTTGATTAATACAAAAAATGCTAGAAATGCTTGTTGATCATGTGAGCTAGTAACTTCCTGTGCTTTTTACCTGCGAATAAGGATGGGTCATAAAGATGAAGGGGAGGGGGATGAGGAGAGGCCTGTGTTCTTTGTAATCTATCAAAAATTATGCATGTGGCAGACCTGACACCACATGTCAAACAGGAATGTAGAAGTATCAACAATTATTTTCCTGTACTTGTAATTTTAAAGTGATACGGCACTGGGAAATGTGAATGTACTGCAGAATTGTACTACTTATATATTTGTTTGATTATGTGTTATATTTTTTATTTATTTTGCAGTTTTAATAAACTTTAAACTACATACTTCAAAAAAGCATAGTGTTATCTGCTAGGGCTGTGGGAAATTTTAAATGAAAAACAAATGAAAAATCAAAAAGATCAATATTTAAAAACAGATGCCTTTAGATAAGTGTTTTTGTTGGTATTTTGTTGGCATAAACCATGTAGCTTGTAGTGGAAAAACAATAGAGAAAGCATTTTGCAGTTAACAGAGAAATACAAGCAAGAAAAAAAATTAAACGTTCCTAAAGTGTGCCATTAAAATTCCATTTGCATGAATCAGTACAGCACTGTTAAAATAGACATCCTACCTAATAGAAAAATAAGTAAATGTAATCGGGCTGAGGCTGAGCTTAGGCAACCTAAGGACTGTTTTAAAGGCTTTAGTTCAGTTTAGAACTGCCCCATACAAGTCAGAAATGCAAAGGCTCCTAAAGTAGGTGAAATAAAGGTTCTAATGATTTCAGAAACATCTCAAATTGATGTTAAAATGTGCAGAATTAGACTATCAAACGATTCAACCACTAAGCCATAACTAGACCATCTGGTGCGAGAAAATGTGGCTGCCCCCATGTGAATAGATAACTACGACCTATACAAAAAACCTTAGGAAAAAAGACTTTAACAAACACTTATAGGACAGTCTACAATAAAACAATGAATTTTACATGTAGTATTCCCAATAAACTTGAAAACATAATACTTCCCCTTGATAAATCCATAACAGAGAGGTGTGTCTGCAAGGAATTCCAACCTAATCCAACAACAATCCCTTGTATGACATGATACAGGCTGATGTATGATTTCAAATAAGAAAAGTTTCCTGAAAGCTTCTTGACTTAAGGTGTCTTCTAGAAAGCAGTGCCAGCATTCTTTGACTTGCTGGAATGCTCTGTCGAATACCATTCAAAGTTGCGCACAAGTTGATGGGAATGACAAGTGTCTTCCCCATCTATGAGCAAAGCTTGCAAAAGGAAGCGTTTTTTTGCAATTTTGAAAATATTGAACTCATTAATCAAGCTCACAATGAAAAATGTAACCTCCCAGAAACATGGTAGATATATATGGAAATAGAATGTATGTATATATACCTTTGCTTATTTAAAGCTCTGTTTAAAAAGTCCAATACGTAAATTAAAAAGAATGTACTGTATAGCTTTATATATAGATGGTTACTTGTCATTGTCTTGATATGCCAGGCTCTAAGTGATTAACAATAAATTCTGGAAAGGTAAATACAGAATTAAATTTGAACTAGAATTTGATGGCTGAGCAAGGATTTTTCTGCAGTAAGTTTTGCTTTCCAAATACCCTGTCAGGCAACACAGAGAGATAGCTGAACTTCATTGCAGTAGCACAGTCAGTTTGGTCCTAGATTGCTGGTCAACCCACACTGCTGAGTGGACAAAGCAAAATAAGAACAACTCCTCTTACTCCTCTTATCAGCATGCTGAAGCACCTGTACAGTGCAGCAAATAATAGGCTCAGAATGCACTCCTCACACACACACAGTTATACACTGAACAGTCCTTTATGAATTTTTTAACAAAAATAAAAAGTACACACTGTTTATATGGTAAAAACATGTATGACAGGTAAAGACAGATATAGCTCATATGATGGAAGATGCCTATAATACAACACCCTAAACTAATACTGCAAAGCATTTTCAACTTTGTGTGCTTAAAGCGTACCTAAACTCAGAATTTTCACTTTACATAAAAGGGTAGACAACTTTACATAAAACGGTAGGCCAGGGGTGTCCAAACTTTTTGCAAAGAGGGCCAGATTTGGTGGGATGAAAATGTGTGGGGGCCAACCATTCAGCATGTGTGGGCGGATCCCGCACAGCACACGCTGACGAGCGTGAGGGAATCCCTGTACATGGAGTCCCGTGTCAGTGCGGGCTCCGTGCAGAGCACGATCTTGGAATCAAAGTGGGCGTGGTCCGTGCGGTTATGCCTGCCGAGTAGCGGGTCGATAAGTGCAAGGCAGTTTATCAACTGTAATGAAAAATAAAATAGCTCTATTGTACGCGTGTATTTTTATACTGTGGTCAACATTGCTGGTGGGTCGCATATGATTAATTTTATGACACAGGCTGTGGACTCGTGGAAATCTGAACATGGGCCACAATTGGCTCCCGGGCCGGACTTTGAACATGCTTTGTAAGGCCCTGGTCAGTACCAGTACCAGTACTCTCCAGACACCAGTCCTCGAATCTAACGTCGCAGTCTTCACCTATAGCAGCCCCCGCTCATTCTCGGGAGACTGGTTGCATCTCCCAGCACTCAGTTGCCCCCAGGACTTAGTGCGCAAGTTATAGTGTCTGGGGATAGGCCGGTAGCTGACCAGGAGTCCACAGATGCACAGTACAGAAATTACCAGGGAATCCAGAAACAAGCCGAAGTCAAACACAGGAGATCAGGCCACCAAATGAGGTACAAGGGAAAAGGCACAAGCAGAGTCGGGGTCACAAGCAAAGGTTGGTCCAGCAACGGTCAGCAACAGAAAAATACTCAGAATTTCTCTAGTACAGATAAGCCCAGCTAACGCTATAACAAGCACTGGTGACTGAGAGCAGAGAGGCTTTAAAGTCCCAACAGCCAAAAGCAGTGCAGAGCTGAGTCAGGAGCTGATCAGCCTCTAGAATCTCCTTCAGCTGTGCTCAGCCTAACAAGGGATGCTGGGGATGCCATAAATCTATCAGGCTGCACGGCCAAAGGGAAGCAGAGGCTGCTGCTATCTAAGTTCGCCTGGTTGCCACAAATTACATGTCTGGACAAAACTAACAGTGTTTTATGTTGCGATAGGAAACAGCACAGAGTCATCAGCCACATGAGCATGCCTGGCCTAGGCGATCGAGAATGAATGGGAGCGCAAAGCCTCCCGGGATACCTACGTCACGCATCCCGGGAGGGTCTTGGCCGCTCCTTCTGTGCATGCCCGAGCATCTCAGGCATGCGCAGAAGGACCCTTTTGTCAAAAGAAGAAAAAATTGAGGATCTCACACATGCGCAGTGAGATCGGCAAATTTTTTGCCATCTACGTCACCCAAACTCATGCCTGGATCCGGTGATGTTGGAACAAGAACCTGGAGGAAGAGGAGAAGATGGGGACGCTCGGAGCTCCGTCCCGAAGACGGATGCCGGGACGACACATGACCCGATGGAAGAGATCTACGGACCGATCGACAGCCCTGCGAGATTGAAAGTAAGTGTATTTTTTTGATTTTGGGGGACTTTTGAGTTTAGTTCCCTTTAAACAATTAAATGTTTTTTTTGTAGGAAGAAACAATAAAACTTGGTTCAGTACATAATTTGAGCAAGCAAGGTGAAAATAACTATTGTGGTTCATACTGTGTTGCTTTGTTACAAAGACTATGTTAATACTAAAGATGGAAGAGGTAACAGGGGTCAGTAATAAACACATTCCTTAAAGAATTCAGTATTTATTATGTTTACAAAGAATCAAAAGTAAAGCATTCATATATTAGAAGATAATTTGCATCATTTTGACAAGGTAGTGTAAGATATATTGTAATAAGTGATGAACAAACTTCTTAAAATATACCCTACAAAAAAACAAAAGTGTTACATTCTCCACCTGGAACAATACGCTTTATAAACATTGACCATAATTTGTTTTACGCTCTATGAGTAAAATTGGAAATAATATTCCTTTCTCGGATAAATATTACCCTTTTGACACATTAACCTCTTTTGACCACATCTAGAAAGTTATACATTTCTATTCATACTATAGCGACATGAAAGTGATTAAACATTTCTACTTGATTAACATCTAGTTATGAAATGACTGTATTGTTTGCATGTGCCGAAATTCACTAGATGTTATACCTCTTTAGAGTTATTACATTTGGTGATCCTATACTCTTTAAATCCTTTATGGAAATATGTCTTTTAGCATGAGGCGACAACATTCCTCATGGTGCATAACATAACATTCAACAATATAACATAACATTTAGGCATGGTCTGTTTTACCATCAACGTTTTTTTACATTTTTGTGCATTTAATGTGTTTGTGATTATTTGAGGTGGATGTTTTGGTAGTAGGATACACACTGGTGGATATTTACACCTATGCCTTAATCCATACAGTGATGAAGGATGTTAAATATACTAAAGTGGATTTATAGTTTACAAACACTTCAACATTGGAAGCATAAAATATTATAGGGCATCAGACTAAAGGTCACAAAATAAGTAAAATTAAAAGAAAATAGGTAAAGTAAATAAAATGAAATACTTTTTTATACAGATTTTGGGGAAATGCAACAGTTTGTCAACCAACAGTATCAATATATAGATACAACATTTTCAAATCTGTGAACTGGGAGTTGTAAGATTTTTTTAAATACAATCTTTGGTGCAAACACACATAGGACAAGCAAAAAATGAACTCTTACTGTTTTCACCATAGCTTCCATTTTCACCTACCTTCAGTTACTAACAGAGCCCACAGGTTACCCTGCCTAGAACCTGGTAGCTTGTTAATGACAGTAGCAATATCACCAACCCTGAACCACTGAGAATGATTGAGAAGTGACAAGAATTATTATTTGTTTAGTTTACAAAACTAGTTAGTGAATGAAGTAAACATCAATAGAAGAAAAAACTGTAACAAACTTCATGCGCAAAATTCTTGGATATCAACACTAAATAAGTCTATGTTACATCCCAGCATGAGTGAAACATTTCACTCATTTCAGGGTGCAATGTACATATGTTACTATGGTAACAGAAAATTATACATACAAGAAAGCTTTTTCCTTGTTATTGTTCATTGGTTACTATGGTAATGTGATACTAATGGCTTGTAAAAAGCAAGCACCTAAGTCTTGCGAGACTTATGTGCATGAAATAAATCGTCCTGGGTGTAAGGAATATGGTGGTGCAGACCCAAGAGGACAACATCTATGCCTGTATGGGAAATGGGATTTTGGAAACTTTTGTAGTTCAAGATTTTGCCTCAATCCCAAAATAAGCATTGACAACGTGTTAGAAGATCCATTTTAGGGAACACCTATGATGGCAGAGGGTTCATTCTGGGACCCAGCATAACAGCAGTTAGGAAGCGAGGCTAATTCATATATTTTGCACTGGTTTCATCAACACAGATTTGACATATAGTATACTTGTAAATAAACTAGAAAGGGCTGCACATTGGTACTGGTTTCAAAATGGTGGGTAAAACATTAAATTGTAATATGCTGGACATATTGTATTTAGATAAACAAAACCAAAGAATTCAATCTATTAGTGATATTATATTGTGAAATGCAAATATTGCCTGCGTGTCTTTTTTATTGCAGGATGAATGTAACCACTGAACAATGATTTAGATCCATGCAATTGCAGTTTACCTTGTGAAAATTCAACTTGTTTGCTCTACACGTGTCGCACATGTAGAGGGTCTGTGCTTCTTTTAAAATCACATCACCTTCTCTTTGTTCTTTTATTGACCCTCCTTTGTGTCTGATGTAAAATGCAGAAAGTTTGTAGTGATACCCTTAATTGACTAACTTGCGATGGCTTAGATCCTTCTTTCAGGTATATAAACCCTAAAAAAGGGGCGTAAGCCATCCCTAAAGCTTTCATTTTTAATGTTGGCCAAAAAAAGGATATCACTATAAGTACAAACTTTCTACTTAGATCAATGATTAATATGGTACAGGACTCGACTTATGTGTCTTATGTATAGTATTAGTAGCTCATAGTAGTAGTCATATTTAACTTACCGGTAGTGTACATCTTTGTTTACATGCTTTATGCTAGTTTTCATTTATTTTGTCTCAGAAAGTTTGGAGGGTGGGTGGGGTGGAGAAGTGGGTCAGCTATTATATTAAATATAAAAATAAATCTTACCAACAAACATCCATCAGGGTTATTGACCTTAATTTCTCCTTTTTATAATAGGTTGTAGCCTATTCCCTGCAGAGGGGTACATTTCTATAACTAATGGGAGGGTATTTTTTGAGGAATGGAAGTACTGGATTATCCAGCATACCTGGAATGGACCAAGTTCAGGATTGAATACCTTTGCTAGCTAAAAACAAATGATTTTTAAGACATCCATTTAAAATTTCCTGGTTCTCCCATGATAGTCCATATTCTCCAGTCTTGAAGAGCTTTAATAAATCAAGTCATTTGTTAAAGTTTTCTGTTAAATGACGGGTACGCTTAAGTTAAATTTTATATAAGATGCCAAAGGTTTTCATTTGAGGCACAAAGAACACATAAAAAGCAGTCAATCATTTTTGATTAGCAGTGCTAGAAGTTCTGGTAATACCAATGGTATTTAAATTGCACCTTTATTGAAATCTTACTCTGCATCACTAACCAAGTCTTTCCATGCAGACATAACAATAATAATAATGTAATATTATATGAATGCCACACTTCCTGAAATCATTTTTACTGTAAACAGTTTTGTAGAATGAAAGAAGACTGAAATATTTAGAACGGAAACTGCACAGTGTTGGTAGCATCCTAAAATGTATTTTAAAATATGTGTCCCCTATAAGACAGTCTAAACAAGTACAAATCCAGTTATCTATGTAATACACAAGCCTCATAAATGAAGCAAAACACTTCCTTTACCTTCCCTAACTAAGCTATATATTCTTATACACTACCCCTCAATGACACTGCAGCTCACAGGGGCAGGACTTCAGCAACAGAGGCAGAACTATCCATCCTCAAAGCAATGGGCACGGTGAGCTTTATTGCCACACTGTCACAAGCTTCATATGCTGGACATTACAGCATATGAAGCCCTAAATCTTAGTACATTTAGCCAGCCAACACTGCCATATACTAAAAGGAAGTGGCCAAGTCTTTCTCACTGTTATACAATTATCAATCTTGTTGCTAGCTACAAGCTCACCTTTAAGTATTATGTCATTGTTTGTTAAAAATGGTATTAAAGATCACCATATTAAAATACAATGCTGAAATTATTCAATATATATAACCCCAGAAGGTAAGAACCCTAAAACACCTTTCACAAACCATTGGAAGACTCTTGCATGCAAGAATTGTGATTTAGTAATGACTTCCCAATGAGATGTGCTTTCTAAGTACTTGGTCAGCCATAAGCCAGCCATAACTAAGCTTGGTCAGCCATAAGCAGATAGGCAGTAGCCATCAAATCTTAAGCAGAAGCACTGGAACAAGGAGGAAGTATAAAGAGGGAAGCCCAAAAGCCCTGTCTAATGAAAAACTATGGTTGTAATTCTTTAAAGAGCATAGAGAAAAAAATTTGCAAACTTCAGGCCTCTCTTAGGAGAGAAACTTTAGTGACTGGTCTGCTAGGTGCATTGCTTCTCCTTGACAATGTTCAGGCAAGGGGTGTTAATCATGGGCATGTAGTACATACATAATATTCCATAGTCTGTTAATGGCCATATTAGGTGCACTTTCTCTATATATTTCTCATATATTGTAATTGTATTTCTATTGTGATTATATAATACGCAGCACTTTACAAAGTCCATTTTCATATCAATAACTGTCCCTCCAAGGGGCTCACAATCTAATGTCTCCACCATACATAACATATATTGTGAACACAATTTAAGGACAATTTTTGAGGATAAAGCAATTCACCATGCAAACTGCATGTTATTGGGATGTGGGAGAAAACTGTAATGCCCGGAGGAAACCCAGGCAAACACAAGAAGAACATACCAACTCTTAGCAGATAGAGATTAAGCTTCAAACCCATGACCTAGGGTTGCAAAGGCAAGAGTGCTAGCCACTGAGCCATCCATGCTGCCCCATGTTAAATGGGGTCATCTTTACACTAAGTAGAACATTGATTTTAATTTTATTATTGGCAGCTGTTTTTTCCTTTATTTAGATGTCTCTGAAAAACAAGCACTGAACTGAACTGAACTGAAACATCTTTCAAAAATTTTTTTACTGATATCAGATGTAGCCAAACCTGCATAAGTCCCACAATAGTGTGTGCATTCCATTTTACCAACCTAACAAGTCCCCTTGCAATGTAGCTTTTACCTTTCTAGAATATTTGACTACTCCAGTCAGTTTCTTAGCACAATCTGATCCCGCCTTAAAATAATTACATGTTTACAGTCCCATATCCTCCACACCTCTCTTTATTTCTCAACATATGTTTTGTTACTGCTGGAGAAGCAGTAAATAAAATAATATTATGAAATAATAATAAGCCTGCTAGGGCTACTGACATCACATCCAAAATGGTGGTGACCAACAGCAATGTCAGGGCTTCTGGATGTCTACAAGACCTAAAATATGTTTAAAAAAGTGGGAAGATCCTTGTTAAAGTGAATGATTAGGTGTCTTTTTTTGGAGGCCAGGCAGAATTTCTCTTAATCAAGGTTTTATCAAAAAATAAAAAAAAACATTTAATCGTGTGCTATTATAAAGTTTAACACAGTTTTCCATGTACTCATCCTCATACTTTCACACATTTTGTAATCATTGTCAACAATGAGGATGTTTTTACCTTGAAAAACACAAGCGGTTCTTGCACATTCACTCATTTTCAGAGGCTTAGTAATGCTCACTTTAGAGTGCAGGCCAAGTATGAGTCATTTTCTGGCAAGAGTTCCCTAAACCACAAACACTGCATAGTTTCAGGCTGAATCATCAGTGCAGTAATCTAATTCTTTGACCAGCGCATACTTCTTTTGCTTCGGAAGGATTTATAGTTTATTTTATTCCGCGAACTATTTTTTTTCCATTCTCTCATTAACTGAAAGATTCCTAGGACATTTAACAGAAACACTTATTCCTGGGAGTCAACTGAGGTTTACAGTCTGGTAAAATATCTTATTCAGCACAAAAATGAAATTAACAAGTTTTCCTTTGAGCATGTGTTATGTGCTATGCGCAGAGTCTTCTAGGATGTGTGAGACATTACTTTAAACAGTCAAGACCACACTTGTCATGAAATAAAAAACTGTATTTTGTAGTTATTTTGTGCTGTCCTGTGTATGTTTAACCCCTAAAGTGATAACTAGGAATCTCCCAAACACAGGACATACCAAATACACATTGTTTGCATAATAAAACATTATTATATATATAAAACAATATATATATAATGCTAAAGTATATTTATAACTTTTAGATCATTACTTAGAATATATAGCCAAAATGTTTTCAATTCTTTTAAGATATAATAAGAATTAAAACCATATCAGCTTTTTATCCAAATTAATCTTTTGTAGCACAACACCCCCATTTGTTAAAACAATATCACATTTATTTAATGGAGAATTGCTTGTTTGTTTTAAACTGTTATCTGCTTTTATGTATCAAAAACACAATACAAAATAACTTAACATTTGAAATGTCTATTTAACACTGTACTACATACGATAGTGGGATATACTTCAAAACAGAACATAAATGATTCCAAAGACCCAAATCAAAGACTACATAAAAAGAAATATAACCATACTGGGTCCCAAGAAGAATTTTTACCACATTTTTAGCAAAGCCATACAAAGTCAAATAACAAAGGCCTTTTTTATCAAAAATATAACTCACAGAAAGCAGCCATAATTTTTTCCATTCAAGAATAGTTTTTGATATTTTCATATATGTAAAGCTGAAAAATAAAACACTAAAAAAACTTTAAACAAAACCATAAGGTTAAATCAAAACAAAAAATATATAGTGTTCTAATGTAACTGCTTTTACATATTGTAAATTATTGCAGTTCTGTATTTATAATACCTGAAGATTGTTTTGTAATGTAAACAGTGCTAGTACATATTTTTGACCTAGCATCCACCCATTTTTTTCCCAGTGAAGCAGAGATCAATCCTTGTCATATTAGTTCTTTACACTCCCTGCTTTCCACTCTTGCCCCCAATATGTTTCTATACTGTCAATCACAATCTGTGTGTTATATCACAAATATATCACAAACTAGGCTTCATAAGTCAAGACCTATTACAATCATCTTTCAATCCACATAAACACAAGAGCAACAGTTTTAGAATCAAAGAAAGGAAGAATGTGTCCTCTAACAATCAGTCTGATTGCACATTGCAAAATAGTTTGCAGGAACCAATGGCTGGTCATAAATCCAGATATAGTCAGCTAGATTTTAGAACGGTTTCATCTGTAAAATAGTCCACTTTAGAGTTTTTAGCTAATGCACACTGTAAAACACAGGTGTTTGTTCAATGCATATTTTTTCTCTATGTTAGTAAATGCACAAAAAATTTGTAACTGTGTTTTCATATATTTTTTCATATTTCATATTTATGTGTATGTGCCCTTTTGCTAGAAAAAGCTTAAATCATTTCAATTCAAATTTAGGAAAACACAGCAGGGAGCTTCCAAAAATAAATAAACACAGATGCAAATACACACCTGGCAAAAAAGTGAAGCAAAGGAAGCATAATATTTTATATTACATTTTCAGCTGTTTAAAAAAATTGTTGCACTAACTGCAGATAAATTGTTTCTTTGTATGGGTTACTATGTAGATGGGACCTTATTTAATGGTAATTTGTGGTTCCCCCTATATTTTGCTGTGATTCCGATGAGACAGTGTTGCACATAAGACTTGCCACACTATTATTATGAATAACAATAATATTAAACAAGATTTATATAGCGTCAACATATTGTACATTAAACACTATTTAATAACATCCAAAAAAGATACTAAAATTCAGAAAGTATTTGTATATTCACTAATAGCTACCTGACAGCTATTTTGCAGTCAGTAGCCTTGCACACGTTTCTCTCAGACTCTCACAATTACAGGACAAGGCTTGCTAGTAATGGCAGGTATGTACAAGGGGAAAACATGGTATCACTAGTTGGCAAAGCATTTACAGTTTGTTTTTCTAGTTTGCAATGGTTTATCTAAACCAAGCATTAGGACCACCACTAAAGTCAATGTGCAATTAAAATATTGCAAAAATTTGCAGTCTTTCTTGACCTTTTTATGTTTTTATTGTATGTTTTACATTTTTAACAAACCATACAAAGAAAACAGCTTGCAAGATTAAATAAATGGCATTTTACCATTCTTGACCTTTTTACATGGGGAAACCCTTGAAATAACTTTCAGGTTTTCAGGGAAACCCCGGCTTTATTATTATATCCACAGTCATATATATAAGTATAATAGCATGGTTATCAGAAGAAGGAATATTGCTGGCCAGTTGGAAGGATGTCACCCTTACAGATAGCGAAGCAGATCACTGGTGTCACCTAAACTTATCTGAGAGGTATGAAAAAGTGTCATTGCTCAAGGAACCCCTGGAAACCACTGGAGAAACCCTTGCTGAAACCACCTTAATGTAAAAATTTTTTATCAGAGACAAGACTGAGTCATAAGAACAAAACAAAGGGAGAATTTATTGCATCAATATTGTCTTCCAAAGGAGAAAATTTTAAGTAAGATGAGTCTAAGCTTTATGTAAAAGCACAAAGAATCGGCAAATTTGAATACCATAAATGCAGACAAGGAAACTTTTGTGACTTGTCTCTCTTCTTGGTTCTGTAGCACCATCACGTTTGACAGCCTGGAGAGATCTATTAGTGGTGGTCTTCATGGAAGACTTGTGGCTAACAGGGTGAATACAAGGCCAAACAACTCACCTATGCACATAAACACTAAAATAAGTGCTTTGGAGTGAATCCACATCCAAATCTGAAATGTCTGACTGTAACAAACAGCAAAATAACGTTTCTTTTTTTTTTCTTTGGTATGCTGCAATTTCCTCTCTTTGGGTCTGCAGTGTTCTTATTTACCCTTAGGGCTTCCTTTTAATGGGTAGGGTAATTCTAGGCAGATACATATTCGTGGTTGACTGTTAGGTCCATTAAGGTAGAAAAAGAAAAGAGAAGACATGTACATAGTTTGCCTAGTAATTGTGGAGAAGAAATACATTTTCTCCTGAGATGGAAGAACACAGATTTTTTCCAGGGGTAATTCCTTCATGACTCATTCCTGGGGGAGGACAGTATGTTGCTTCATGTATAACATACATATTTTCAACATAAGTTATATAATATCCTATGTAATTACAATGTATTTACTTAAAAAAGTGGCCACAGCTTGGGAGTAGAAAAGCCCATTACTGCCAGCATTTTCAGTGGTCAGTTGGCCATACCCATGTATCATGGATCTTTGGGAGTAATGAATGCATATGTGTCAGTAGTTACTACTGGTAGGACTAAATAATGCTTTTGTCAGTGGGTGAAAACATGCTGTTGCATTATTGGGAGTAATATTTGTCCCAGTATCAGTAATCTGTGGAAGCAAAATATGCCTCAGCATGCATGGGATGCACCTCATTTGGGCTTTAATGCTATGATAACTATTTGATCAACATTTAAAACTGCATAATATAAAACATACCAAAGAATCTTCTAGTATACTTTTTATACAGTGACTTGTGTCATTATTTTCTGTTCTCCTTCATGCTAACTGTTCTGTTATATAAGACTACAAATACCTGAACAAAAAACTGAATTGCAAGAACATGATGAGAAAACTATAATTATATATATTCAACTAGAATATCAATAGTACTTTCTGAAATTTGCATTTTGTGAAGGCTGTTGAATAAATGACAGCTGAATTATGCCTCTCAGTATGTAAGCGTGGGATTTTCTGAAACATCCGAAGTGTGCTTACAGGAACGACTATTCCACAGAACTATTCATGTTGCAATTCTGTCCTTTTCATATATAAAATACTAAATTTCACCCTGTTACAGAGATCTTCTTTTTGACTTGTATTCTTTGGTTTCACTTGGTTTTTGTTGAAGGAATTTCAAGATCTTCCCTGTGACAAATTAACCTTAAAACCACCATAATATACATTGACATGTTGAATTAGTGCAGGTATGTTAATGCAGTGCATAATGTGAAGGGGACCATAGACTGGGGAACTCTCTGTCTTCAGTCTGCTTTGGATTTTAGGGTACATCTTTTGATATTGATAACCTTGAATTTGGTAAATGTTCTTCATTGATCTGAAGAAACTAATTTATGAAGTTTACACAAGCTTCCCCAAAGACTTAAAAAATGGACCTATGCTAGGGGAAGTGGGGGGGGATGTGACAGTAAGATGCAGGGAGCAAAAAAGGTGGGTAAAAGGTAGAAGGGGGATTGGGGGAGTCTGAAAGAGACAGAGAGAAATGAATTGATTGGAGAAATGAAAAGGGTAGTTAAAGGTAGGAAATTGGGAAGAGGGGGGTTGGAAAGGGAGGGAGACTTTAAAGGTAAAATATGGTATTTGCACAAACAGAATAACTTATTTGGAAATGGTAAATGTTTTCTAGTCTTTTCCTCTTAATCCTAATAATGATGAAGGGCTTTTACGGGACAATGCATTTGTAGGCACTTACTGATTGGGCGAGCAACACAGTAAAGAAGAATAAAACAATTCTGACAATTCCTTAGATCCCTCTCCTGCACCACTGCCCAGGCATTATACCTGGCTTGCTGCAGGTCACTCCACTATCTTCACCTTATTTCTAATCTATTTTATATATTCAGCATGTGCAGACATATAACTACATCACAGCAAGTAGTTGTTTACTCAGAGGAGCATTACATTAATACTTTAAAACTACAATATAACTTCTGACATTAATGTGTAATTTATCTCATCCCATAACAAACACAAAGATACATTACAGATAATGTGCTGAACTGAGCTGTCTTTTGTTCATTGTAGTATAATATTTTATTCATGCAACAAATAACACATTGGATCTACTACATATGTGGCACATAATACAATCAGAAGCATAGATAAATGGAGAAGTAAAAATAAAACAGAACTCTATGCACACTGTGTCTGCTGCAAACAACATCAACCTACACTACATATATAAGAATGTGAGATATGCAATGATGCTGCCCACAGTCACGCATGGCTATTTACTGAAATGAGCCCAGCCATATGCAGACAAATGTAACCGTTTATTCTGCATAGTCACCATTGAATTTTTTTTCTGCTGTCTTCATTTTCACACTTAGTAACAGCATTATACGCATAGGAATCCATATATATAAGCAGCAGGCTGAGTGACAGGTGTTTATGTTTTATCTGTCTATTTTATTTTGGATACTGTTTTGTAAATAGTTTTGTAATGGTATGGATCACTAAAGAACTATGCGCATTGCCTAGGGCAGGGGTCCTCAAACTACGGCCCGCGGGACGAATACGGCCCGCTGAGGTCGTCCATCTGGCCCGCCGGCTGCTGAGGCTGCTTCTCCTGCCTGAGCTCTGGCTGCCTGCCATCTGCATTCCAGGGAACCCGGTCACGTGACACCACTGTTGCCCGGGTAACGCTGGAGCTGTCGGGCTGAAGCCATCAGGCAGAGAAGGTATGAGCAGACTCACTGCTGCCTTCATTTCTCACTGCACTGGTTCTCACTGCAGCACAAATGTACATGATCAATGTACATTTGTAAATAGTATAAACATACTATGCACATTGATCATGTACACATGTGCTGCAGTGTGATCCATGTATGAAGGCAGCAGTGAGTGACAGGTAGCAGACACTGACAAAGTTTTTTTAGCAGCCCTTTTTTAATTAATAAAAAGTGTGGGGTAGTGTTGGGTGTAGGGTAGGGTGTATAAAAAAAGCAAATTAATGAATTGCTTGAGATTATTCATTTGCATGGAAAATGCAAGATAAATTTGCATTTTCAATACACACAGTGAAAATTCAAATTTATCTGTGCATTTTCCAATACACATAGGAATTGAGGAATAATCTCAAGCAATTTTAAAGCCAAAGTAAACGCCACTTTTTTTTTTTAATGATCGGCAAGTGTGCTGTGCATATAGTATTGTTCTTTCATGTTTTTTATACAATAAATACGTTTTGTGCAGTGTGCATAAGAATGTTCTCCTGTTTTTTTTCAAACTATAGTACGGCCCTCCGACAGTCTGAGGGACCGTGAACCGGCCCCCTGTTTAAAAAGTTTGAGGACCCCTGGCCTAGGGTGTCCCAGTTTCAGACTTCAGTTTATCATACACTAATAAAAATATGTTGAGAAAAGTAGCAGACAAATAAAAATACATATTGGGAAAATGGAAACCAGACCAAATTTTCATCAACCTGTTTAAGCTCTGTAGGGGCAAAGAATCACTTGCAGCAGAAATTGATACCTCCGCAGTACCTCTGCAAAAATCACCATTGTTCCCTGAAGTCAAGATTGCTGATTTAGTTTGCAGAAGCATTAGATACAGGAGTTGTTGATCAAAATCTTTTTTTCTAGGCGTATTCCATGTCAAATGTCAGGCGCTAGTCATACCATCAGTCAATAAACCAGGGTGCTGGTCAGGTTAAAGCCCTACTGAATTCTTGAGATCGGGAGAAAAGAAGTGTTTTCTTCTGTACTGACCTCAGGAATTCCATGGCCCTTTAACCTCACCAGAAGAACTTGTTACAATTTGAGATCATTAAGGATTCTAGTAGTAATTGCTCTAGTCCCAGTGTCTTAACCCCTAAACATTATGATAGTTGGCACTTCTGCAATTATTTTGGAAAACTGAAGGTCATAACTAAGCTATATACTGGGATACACCTGAATAGATGTTTAGGTACAGCTAGGTATTTGATGACCCTGGATTTGACCAAGAGGTATTGGCAGATCTCAAAATATTGACACAGAAAAAATGAATGACCACAGCCCTTCCTTCCATCATCCTGTGATGTCTGTTATCAGATAGGTACTGTAAATATTTAAGGAAAATGTAAAATAATGGTATCTGAGGGATAGTCAAAGGGGAAAATGGTGGGAGACATCTTTCAAGTGCGTTGGCATTATGCCTGTGTATATCCAATGGGAATTTTTAACATCTTACCAGATTTTTTTTACCTTTTTTAATTTTTGTGTTCATGCTAGAGAGTTACAGTTACGTACATAGCCTACAAGGACTCTTTCATCTTGCAGTTTAGTTAGTTGCAGAGTTAGTTTCCCTGTGTAATATTTCATAGAAGGTGTCAATGGTGTGTGAGTGTGTAGCACCCTGACCGATTTATTTTTACATAATATTCAAATAGAAAAGTATGTGAATGTCGGGGAAAAGTTGTGTAAACCATGGGTCGAGGATGAAATCTACAACTGTCTATGAAATGTAATTTTAACCCATCATTGTTCATTATTTAACAAAAATCAGATTTGATTTGCAGTTTTGATTCAACAAAAATAATTTTAAATTATAACATAAATGAAAATGCCATGGACAAAAAAAGATGGGACCTTTAACCTAATATTTTGTTGCACAGCCTTTAGAGGCAATGCAAACAAGTAATTACTGTAGCTCCCAATTAGACTTCTGACCCTACAGACAGGTGGTTTGGCCCAATCTTCCTGGGCAAACTGGTCTAGCTTTATCAGTTTTGAATGGTGCCTTCTCCAGTCTGCATATTATACTTCTTTCCATAGATGTATGATTGTTGGTTTTAAATCAGGGCTTGTAGAAGACCACTTTGAAATAGTTTTGAAATGTTTTATTGGTCAATTTAGGGTGCTTTAGCAGAGAGGTGCCATTCTAGAAAAGCTTTTAGAGAATTAATTTTTCCCTGTGCCAGTTGCATCAAGACAGCCCTATAACATGAACATTTTCAATGTTTTACAGTAGGTATGGTGGTTGTTTCTTTGAAAGCTTCTTTTGTTTTAATCTGCGGTCATAAGTCTGTCCACAGCCTTAAGGATAAGATTTGCTGAAAAATTCCATACTCTCATTTGTCCAAAAGACGTTCCAGAAGCATTTGGTTAGTTAATATCCATTTGAGCACATTACAATTTCCATTTTTTCTTTTAACTGTGGAATCCTTCTGTTTTTTTTTTTCTATTGTTCCAATTGTCTCTCATAAAGCAAACCATGATGCAATCAGACACTGACAGACAACTATCTTGGTATCTAACTTGCATCTATTTGGAAGCTGCCTGTAGTTTTTGTCTACCTTTCTATCTATTCTTCTGCTCATTTTGGGTTTTCTTCTGTGACCATGTTAAGGGAGGCTGGCTACAGTCCCATGGACCTTTAACTTCTTAATAATATTCATTATTGTCATCATAGGAACACTAAGCTGCTTAGAGATTATCCTATAGCCATTGCCTGTAACAAACTTACCTATAATTTTCTTTCTGATCTCCTAAAACATCTCTCTTTTGAGTTTTTTGGTCAGTGTTTGCCACAAAAACACCACAAATGATACCAAACGGCAGATTGACTACTTTTCTTCATTTAAATACAAGGAGGTGCTAAGAAGTTCCTGGCTTTGCCCCCTTCCAGATGAAATAAAAAAATGAGTGTGGGGGCATATGACAGACTAATATCTTATTATGAAACTGTAAAAATATCAGGTCTTTGCGATTCTTAAAACTGTTTTTTCTTTTAGTGAGAAGCTGTGATGGCAGAGGCACAAGCAAGTTTCACGTCGTTGGAGTTACAGGCCGTCTCAAAGTTTTTGTTTCTCTAGGGAAAGTCAGCAAAGGACATTCACACTGAGATGTCACAAACACCGGGGGGAGAAGTGTCCTCCCTACAGCACTATCAAAACCTGGACATCTGGTTTGAAGACTGGGCATTTCACCGTTGAAGATGAGCCCCGCAGTGGGTGCCCCCCAACCTCCACTGACCCAGCAATCTGCGATGCTGTCCATGAGCTGATTATTGAGGACCGGCGAATATCTGCAAAAAAGATAGCCCAGATACTTGGCGTCTCACGGGAGTGTGTTGGGTTTGTTATCACCACTATCCTAGACATGTGCAAGCTTTCAGTGAAGTGGGTGCCGCAATGTTTGAACAGTGATCAGAAGAAGGAACGAGTTGAAGCATCCAAAGTTTTGGCCCATTTTGAAGCTGCACAGGACTTTTTGGCTGGGTTAATGACTGAGGATTAAACCTGGCTCTACATCTATGATCCTAAAACCAAGGAACAGTCAAAGGAATGGAGCCACAGCGGGTCCCCGGGCCGAAGCAGTTCCAAACCCAGCCAAAATCAGCCAAAAAAGTCATGGCGTCCGTTTTCTGGGACAAAGCTGGTATTCTGTTGGTGGACTATCTACCTCAGGGCTCTAGTATCACAGGATAGTACTATGCTAACCTCCTAGACCAGCTGAAGGAGGCAATTAAGATGAAACGCCGTGGAAAGTTGACCAAAGGGATCCTTTTTTTGCAGGACAATGCACCTGCGCACACGTCAAATGTTCTGGGTGCCAAATTAAACACCCTGGGTTTCCAAATGGTCCACCATTGCCCCTTACTCACCTGACCTGGCCCCTTCGGACTATTATCTGTTCCCGAATTTGAAGAAAAACCTGAAGGGGCAACGTTTTGAGGACATTCCTGACATCAAAGATGCTACTGAGAGCTGGTTTGCGGCCCAACCAAAGGACTTTTATTTGAACAGTCTAGAAAGGCTGCAACTACGCTTTACCAAGTGCATCAGTCTCAGGGGGGAATATGTCGAATAAATGTGGTATTTCATAACTCTGGCTCTCCTATTCTGGGCAAAACTAGGAATGTTTAACCCCTCCTCTCATATTCTAAATAACCAATTGCACCACTGGAGCCATGACTGATGAACATTCGATATGAAAATGCAAATGATTCTTTCAAGAGATAAAAAAAAAAAATGTGTCCAGGCCTCTTAGACAGGCATCTTACAATTTCATTGTAGAATAATCAATACTTTATCTTTTCACTCACTCTCCTTGCTTTTCTTAGTGACATATAAAATACATGCAGATATACAATCTTTTAATTTTTTTAACTTTTCAGGAGACATAAAGCTTTTTTTCTCGATGAGCTGTAAGGTTACTAACAAATATTCTAACTAACTATATATGATATAATAACGTCTCTCTTTTTAAATTTACTAAATGAAAGTCAGTAGTAATCTCTTTGCTATTTTTTGATTCTGTTGTGTGAATAAAACTCCCTTTTCCCCTCCCTTTTTTGGTGAGTTTCAGTAATAATTTATTTTATTCCTGTACATCCTATTACACTGCCATTCATTTGCTACCAGTATTCCTATTGTTGCTGAAATGAATAGATTTAATGTACCATGAAGCTACTTGAGGAAGGCTTCAGCATGAACACACAAATAATACACAATTACTTGTAATACACACAAAATGACAGAAAGCACATAGCTGGAATCTATTTGATTAAACATTACTTCTGTGCTATTACTAGTTACTGACTGTTGTTGCTGTTTTATTTTATGTAATTGTTTTCTATATATTTTTCCTTTCTGTTCTGTACTTTGCTAATAAATACAAACAGCTCAGCCATTCTAGAAGAGAAGAGAGAAGAAAACAGACATTTGGTACCGCTTTATTTTGATATACAAAAAATGTTTGGTAGCATCAACAAAAACTGTTTATGATAAATAGTCCATGTGTATGTTGGATATAACTGACAAAAACCAAGGAAAATATTGTCTCTTTTTACTGGAGCAGACAGCTTGTTGTCTTTCATTGTTCTTACATATGTTTCATTGTCTGTCTCTAACAACATCAGTTCAAAAAAGACTTGTCAGTGGATCTTCTAAGATGTTTTCTTACTTGCTTTTATTGTGGCTTACAGTATATGTTATCCGTAAATCCCAATTCAATCTTCATATACAATAAAAATATACAATATTTTTTAATGTATTATATGCTGCAGCAAGGGTTGAAATACGTTCTGGAGGCAGAGGGTAATGAACTCCCCATTACCCCTGCAAAGACTGAAAGCTGCTGTACTTTTATCTTTACATCTATGCCTTCTCTGTGGCCATGATTAAACAGTGCTGATGACAATGGACTTTGTAAAGGGCTGTAAAAAAGGTTGGTGCTATATAAATCCCGGCTAACAATAATAATAATAATGTTAGCAGTGGACACAGAGCAGTGTGGGAACACTTGGCAAGTGAGAAACACTGACAGTCCATCCAAAGTCACGATGGAAGAGAGGGCCCATAATTTCAAGTTACAACTCTGGCTGACAGTACTTTTAAAGTGAGCAGCCGTGTAGGCTGTCTTCAGATTTCTGGATTGCTCTCCAGCATAGCAGACTGTATTACAGTAATACATTAAAAAGTTTTAGTTTGGCTTTACACAATACTTTGTTTTTATTCAATGCAGCACTTTTCTTTTGTAATTTATTATTTATTTAAAATTTTCTAAATATGTGACAATAAAAATCAAATACAAATAATCCAATACTATCTCCAATGTATACATATCATAAACAAAAAAAAAAAAAAAGAAAACATATTGATCTCTTCTAAGTAAGAATATTGTCCACTATATGATCAACTGTGTTACTAACCCTCCTTACTAACCCCCTTTACTATTTTTCATTCTCTCTACAGAAAAGAAAAAAAAGCATGCATCACTTTATAGTGTGTGTCAAATCACTCCATTAATTTTAAATAACACGGGCTGGTAGCACCGTAACCTTTTTCTTGGCAGGCGTGTTGTGGTGCACAGAAGTGTAGGTGAATTCCATTGCCTGCTACTATAGTTGTCTATAATGTACTGCACTGTTTTTGTGTGCTACCATGCAAATGCAGCTGCCATTGCAAGTTTTACTGCATGTTTCCACAGTGTATAAGAATGGCTTATTTGCAAAAAACACTTGATATTGTGCACAGTATAATACTGTACATAAACCAATGGAATTTTATCTTGCTGTACTGCTGTGGTTAGATAATTGGTGATAGGTAAAATCTGTTCGCTTAACAAATTTACACCAAGTGAAATCTTTGAACTTTATTGCTTCTGGTCCATTACTTTTGGATTAAGCCCTGTTCATGATATATGACCAGAGGGGATGCAACTACAAATTTCACCCGCAGATAGAGCTTTTGAATATCTATAGAACTGCAAACCCTAGTAGCATGAAATCCCCAAAGTGCTTTGAAAGTGGATAAGACAAACACCCAGGGCCAAGCAGTACACATTAGTGAGATGGGAGCCCAAAAGGCAAGCAAAATTAAGGAAACCTGAAAAAGGAGGAAAATCCAATGGCTGCCATTGCTGACTTTCATTTAGAAACGCTAGAAACAGTGAGGTTAGGGGAAGTAAGGACTGGGGATCCAGGCATTGGCTCTGGCTATGCTGAATCACCTATAGGCAACAGATTTTCCTATATATGGCATTCTAATATATTTTTTAAAAAATAACTCGACACATAATGTATTAGCTTAATGAGCCTAATATAAAGCATATCACATTCTGATTTTTTTTTTAAATAAATTGATTACCCGTCTCTCCTTTTTCTATACCAGAACTCTTTAAAAGGGATTATTAATTTAGCCCAAGTACTGTAGGACTCCTAATCCATATGTGTACAGGTATTATCATGGAAACGGATTACAATTTCTTATCCGGCTGGAGCTTTTCCTTGGAGTCTTGGTAATTCTCTTGCATTTAACACAAGACTTAATTGCAGCAGCATGTTGTTTGGTTTCATGTATTATAAAAACTGTTTGTGTATTTGAGACTTTGTTGCAAAGCAAAACACCTGTGTGATGAGGCTCTGATGGAAACTGTTGTTCCCTAAGTAGTGCTAGTTTGGTGGGGGGAGAATAATAATTCCTTGGAGCTAACATGCATTCAGGGAGTCGTTGTTTCAGAGTCAAACCACACAGATATTTTGCTTCCTGTCAGAATGTTTTTTTTTTTAAGTTTAACTCCAGAAAGATATCAAAGACTAGAAATATGCACTTTGGTAATATTTTTATGCTGTTATCTCCTCGATTGCCTAAATCATTTAACCCATCTCCTCCGATCTCAGTTTGTTCTGGACCAGCCTGTCACTGGACAGTGAAGTTAGAAGCAACACATTAATAAACTCATCTCTCTAAAAAAAATATTCTACAGTCAGTATCGCACTGCTGTAGTGTTCCGTAATGTGCAGCTTTAAGCTATCCTCCAAGCATGTTTTTTAAAGGATTTGTGTAATTTTAATGTCCTCTAAGCCACATAAAAGATTCTCTTTAGGAAGAAAGGTATATTTCGAAATGTTGTTGTATTAAAACATGTTGATACCCCCCAATAGTTTGCCCGTTACCCCTAAAAATGGGAAGAGATTACTTTGCAGGTAAATATTATTTTATACATACAAATCAACTAGTACTAAAGAGGCATGGCAACTGCAAGGACATAGTGTATTATGCCAATGCTGCTTACATTCTATATCTGTGCAGAAGAAGCACTTTAGGAGTGATCACTTACAGATTAGCAGTACATCAGTATTGCTGCGCTTGAGTAACATTTATAACTTTGTAACAGCCAATGCTATAAGATAGAGATTGGAGACTGATTATAACAATACAGTTGGATCCTTGCTGTGTATATTCATTTAAACTTTATTTATTTAAAGCAGACTTTTAGCCAAAAAAAAAATGAGGAGACATTTGAACTCTACAGCCTATATAGAATCAAATGTCATACAAAACCTGTAATTACACTAATTTACCTCTATTCCACAAAATTACCAAATGCCCTCTATCTGAAGGTCAGAATCACTCAACCTATTTCCTCCAGTTCATAGTTGACTCCAGGTGATGACTGGCTCACCTCTCTGTCCCTCTGATTTAGTTACCCAAAAACATGATTTTTGTTAGCACATGAACTAACTGGCTTGCTTAATTTAAAGTGATACAGTTGGGTAAACGCTAGCACTCAGGTCAGCCATTTCTCTGGAATTCTGCGCATGAAGTTTGTTTGTTTTCCCTTTATTTCCATGGGTTTCCTCTGTACACTTTAGTTTACTCCCACATTCCAAAAACATACTGGATGGTTGATTGGGTTCCCACAAAACTGGTCCTCTTGGACATGTATACATTCTCCTATTCAGGTCACTCCCTCTGGGACCTTGCATACTACATGGAATTTCATAACCCCACAACTTAAATTCCTGATTGGTCTATTATATTCTAATTGGGATATATTTTAGATTATCAATCTGTTGAGGAACCTCTTTTTGGTCATGATGGAATGACCCTTCTAACTTTTGATGCTTGCTGAAAATCTACTCAGATTTTGTATGTGAGCTAAATATGCGTAAAAAAAACATATGTAAAATATCTTTTGTTTTATAATGATCTTATCTTTCTTGTACCACATATGTAAACATTTTTGTTTAATATTATGATATAGTCATTCTGAGATGTAATCCTATTCTCCTCCTCTGAAGAAGAATTTTATGAAATGTGTTCGAAACAAAAAGTATTCTATGCTTGAAATAACTGGACTCGCTGTATCCTTTTTTGGAAGTTAGGGTAATGGAATTAGTAAATCAGTGTCCTACTAATACTTGCTACATTATTTCTATTAACACTATCTTTTTTAAAGTTACAGTATCCCTATTAGCTAGCTAGATAATACATAAGTGAAACCACACTATAAATATCAGTTGTACATACTTTTATTCCTATATTAAAATAGTTATTCATACTTACCCATGCTTTGCATTCTACTTTCTCCAAACCACAGTACGTCCAAACTGATATCGGTCTTACTATCAAATCACTTACAAGTAGCAAAGGCTCTTAATGCGGTAAAAAGCCCCAGCAATAATACTAAGTAAGTCTTGTTTGGTTTCTTTTTTCCTTTTTTCTTTATTGATTTATTGTAAACATCAGTCTAATGTTAGCCAGTGCACATATATGGAATGGTAATACTGTATATTGTTATAAATTCTAAGGTCTCCCCTTACCCCTGAGGAAGCCCGGTTTGGGCGAAACATGTTGGGTGGGACACCTTACCGTCGGTAACCCAGTATGATATTAAACCATATTGCTATTTTTTGCTAAAACTAGTGGTTATATGTTACCTAGGATTCATTTATAGAGATACAAAGCTCTCAATCTTTTAAATTATGTTGTTGGAACAATAAAATTTAGTTGCCCTTCAAAAGCCTGGCTTTCCCTCCCTCTTTCTGTTCCTCCCACAGATACACTTAATGGAATTAGTAATTTGTTGCATTTTGCTTGAAATAGCGCAGATAGGTCTGGCTATTTATATATATGGTATTGGAAACAGATAAATGTGTTAAAAGTACTACTACTCACCATAGGAGAACAATAAGCCCCTAAGTGGGTGAGCCACCCTAACTAAAAAGTGAATGTGAGTGTGTTGAATTTCAAATCATTATGATGTTTTAGGCAATCTGTTCCTGATGAAGTGGACTTTGTTCCATAAAAGGCATCAAAAATGTAATGCCTATGTACCTTTACAAAATATTGTGGAGTCATCAAGATTCATGTAATGCTTTTACAAAGTTTTTTTATTGAAAATTTGAATAAATATATGTTTTAATATACACATTTGATATGTGTGAGACCTGGTTGAATAAATGCCTTTAAAGTCCCCCCCAAAAATTTACCTCACTGTTCTGATAATTATATTAACTAAGCAGAAGGCAACTCTAAAGGCTTCACATCCTGTCTTAAGAACACAACAGACAAAAAGACTAAATCTCCCCAAATTTTTTGGAGAAAAAAAATTTTCATCCTACTGATTTGCCCCTATTGGTGGATTTTATCTCATCTATGGCTCAGATAGCAAGGGAAAATGTTGGATTTTTACCAAATGTATGTATACATTTAGTTACATTGATTGCCAGAACAAAGAATAGGGGTAAATCCACCCAGCAGACAGCACCAAAACTTAGACAGAAGGTATAACCCAGGACTGTCTAACTCCAGTCAGAAGCCATAATCAGCACACATTTGTATTATTTCACTGACAAGTTGTGATTTACAAAAAATAAAAAATTACCTTGTTTATATAAAAATTCTGACATTTTTGTTACCATGTACTGCTGTTGGACAGTCTTGTTCTAGCCATTCCCTATTTTTTCCCAAACTAAAAAGATTTTTTCCTTTTTCCTTTCTGTCTATATATTATTATTACACAGTACTTTTATGGCGCCAACATATTACGCAGCACTTTAAAAAGTTAATAGTCATTTCACTAGCTGTCCCACAAAGGGGCTCACAATCTAAAGTTCTTATCCTAGTCATATGTCTTTAATACAGTCTAAGTTTTTGGAATGTGGGAGGAAACGGGAGTACCCAGAGGAAACTCTCAGAAACACAGGGAGAACCTGCAAACTCCAGGTAGACAGTGTCCTGGCTGAGATTTTGGAATGTGGGAGTAAACCAGAGTACCTGGAGGAAACCCTTACAAACACGGGGAGAACCTGCAAACTACATGCAGACAGTGTCCTGGCCGAGATTCAAACCTGGGACCTAGCGCTGCAACCTCTGAGCCCCCATGCTGCCCCATATATAGATTTTTTTTTTTGGCAGGTGCTTTTCAGCCTTGGGGTTATTTTACACTATGTAACTTTGTAGCAGCGATTTGTAGCAGTTACTAATCTCTCTCTGCTTGTTTCCTCTAGTGATTTGTAGCTAACTACAGAGCTGCTGCTGTGGTATCTGCTGAGTACATGATGCTGAATACAATGCTTATCAGATCATCAGCAGCTGCATTGGATAATATAAGTGACTGTTAAAGCTGGCTATTCTGTGGCTGACTCCAAACACAAAAAGTCGCTCACTGATTGAGCTAAAAATTGCTTGTTATTTTAGAAATGCTGGCCTTTTCAATACTACAATTCACCTTTTTTTAGCAACAAAAACGCAAAGAAAGTGATTCTGTAGTGGCTACATAACACGGCTTCAAAATCACCAGTGTGTAGTGAGTCTTAAAGCGGAACTAAACTAAAAAATTCAAGAACTGTGGCCAGGTGTGTTGTTATTGCAGGAGGGACAGGCAAAGTATCATCTGCAAAAAAAGAAATAATATTAAAATACCCTTACCTGTCTGATTGCAGTACTTTAATTGCACTCACCTGTCCCTGTTCCATCAAGGGTGCTGCCATCTTTCATCTTCAGTCAACTTGATTGGCTGGGATGATGTCACTCCTGCGCTGGCAAGTGGGAGTTCATTTAGTCCTGGTAGCTACAGGGGAAGCCAGAAATATTGGGATTATTGGGTAGGACGGCGATTAGACAGGTAAGAATGCCTATTGTAGAGGGGACATTGTCTGTCTGATGTAAAGTGTGCTTCATGTAAAGCATTGTGTATCTTCTGGAGAAAATTCTGTAACATCATTCATGTTTGGATAATCAGATTTAGTACCGTGTTTCCCCGATGATAAGGCAGGGCCATCAAATAAGACAGCCCCCCCTTTTTAGGTAAAAATGAAAAATAAGCCCCCCCCCCGCAAATAAGCCACCCACCGATTACTTACCAGAATCGCGTGGTGCGGTGGGTGACTCCGTG